>NC_070627.1:30536105-30852082 GCF_947347685.1 Pleuronectes platessa | reverse complement strand
CCGCCCCCCGCCCCTCTCACATGCTCAGAGACTCACACAGTGAGATCAGAGCTCGTTCACGTGGGGCAGCCGCTCACAGACTGACCGGCAGCTTCTTATCAGTGGAAACAGTGAAAACACAGAGTTTCTCTGGTCTCAGCTGCTCAGAGATCAGCGATGCAGCTCCAGAAGAGGCGCAGCACCGATGCTAACAGCTGGAATCGGCGCTCACGGTGCTTACGGTGCTTCAAAAAAATGGGCTTCTCCGTGTTTTGTTATTTTAGTATCGAAAGGTATCGTAAGTATCGGTTCTCGTGACATCTCTAGTCCTGATCCTGAAGCAGTAGTGGTTGTAATTATACAGCAGGACATTGCAAAAAAGATTTACATAGTGGAAAAATATTGGTCGATTACGATCTGTCTCTGCATCGATACAGAGTCATCCACATCACGTTGCATCAAAAAAGCAATTGATTTCCCAATTTATGACCTTTCCCGGCTTTTTTCACTCCCTCTTTTTCGTTGATTGCAATTATATGCGGCCAGGAGTTCAATACAAATACAAACATTTGAGATGATAATGGTTGTTCTTGTTGATTGTTTTAGCAAAGCTGAATTACAGGGTCCCATAAGCTTTCACAAGTTCTAGTGATGTTTATACATTGCTTGAATCAAATTGATAAAGATGTAATAGTCAAATTTGATACAGGTTTTCTAATTCCTATCAAAGGGTTTTTCCAAAGCCAAAAGTAAGAATCAATGTTTTATAGTAGTCAATTAAAAACATTACAAAAAAACAGCAGTACCAGAGCTTTTACCCTTTTACATTTGTTATTTTTGCCTCCTTGATCTCATCAGATGTGACTGGCAGAGTCAGGTTTGCATTTTGTCTGTCTGTTACCTGCAGTACTTGTACCTCAGTTAAACATGCTGTGATTTTATTTTGAGTTTGCAAATTGTTGTCAGGATTTTAAAGTTGCTGATAATAACTTACAAAGTCTTATGCTATGTCTTGTTTACCTTTTAAAATTATATTTCTGGTTTAATCTTTAATCTTTAATCGATTTTTATTTTATCAGTTGCTATTTCAATTTACATGCCAGGTTTTTTTTAACTTTTTGCGCATTAACATTGTCAAATTAATGTTTTCTAGAGTCTACTGTTACAGCTGTAGCCGTCCCTTGTCCATGGGTCTTTTTATGTATTCATTGGAGTCCCCAGATGCTCTTCCCTCTTCCTGGCTGGTGGGGCAGGCAAAGATGGAGATCCAGATTAGAGCGGCGTCCTCCCTAAACATCCAATCAGCATGAAACACTTTGGGCTGACAGTATAAATTATGCCCAGCTGTATCAGTTGGGGCAGCTGTATGTCCTGTGTGAACAGCTCACCAAACTAGCTCCTGAGATCATGTTTGAATTAAGAATTGATGTTGATTGAGAGTCAGACTAGAAGTGTTTTTAGAGAATTTAGGACTTTTGATTTGAAACTGTTGTGTTATTAATGAGTATTGGTTTTCATTTTGGTTTAAGCAAGATAGCTCTTGTTAAGAGTAATCCCTTTTTTATATTTGCTTTAATATTTGAAATAGCACCTTGTTGCTTGATTGTTGGTTTATTCAAATGAGATGCATTGTCCTTCAATCTTAAAAACAGGTTTAAAAATAAACTAAACAGCTTTCATATACCAAAAACATCTGGTTTTATGTTGCCACCTTTTTCATACCGAGTCGGATCATAACATCTACCTTTCCATTTTATTCTGCATCATTGAAGAAGTGTTTGGTCTCTTTATTAATTAGATGTTTAACATCAATTAACAGTCATCTGAATAAGTGGATAAAATACAAGTAATATACCAAAACAAAACAAATTATCATACAGTAAATCTCTTCACCATGAGGAGAGTACAGCCCGACTCATTCCACAGATACTCCCTTCTCTCTAAGCAGTACCCAAGGTCAGGTTATAAATAAAGAGCCAACTAGCAGTAAATTCTAATATCTACGCTCATGGACTTTAAGATCTAATTCAGATGACCAGTTAGAGAGGCACCAACTCCAATTATGTTGCGTATTTAATCAGTGGCAAGACGTAAGGATGCTTTCGTGGATGTGCCATTGGGATAGGTGAAGGCAAGATGAAGGACATACATTGGGATGCTGTGGGAGACATCTTCAGACTTGGGGGTGAAAATTGCTCATGTTAATATGTTAGCATCTCTATAATGTTGCACCTACTGGTCTCCTTGATGCATCAAGCCTACATTACATTATTCTGCATATTATATCAGCTGCTGCCTGAGTTCTCCTTTCACCAGCTTCAAGAAAATTTCCGTCACATTAGTGAATTAACCATCATATTTCCCAGGTTATCCTACACTTACTCATTCAACACATTTAAACAAATAGTACATACGCCTTTTAATACTTTTTAAACAAGTAAACAGCTATTTCAGCAAATTTATGTTTCTAAAAAAAAAAAATTCTCTTTAAATATTATGTCTTGAAAAAGAAAAAAGATAGAAACAAATAACCCTAATCCAAATGACAAGTCCAAAAAGCATTCCCGTCCTAAAAGTATTTGCCCAGATCCCAGTCATTCATTTGTCATTCTTTCGCTCACTCACAATATCACTATGTGCGCATGTACTGATTGCATTTGTGAAGGTATCTGGAAAAGGTTGTGTGATTTCACTCCTATCTCTTGCAGTTCTTTTCTTATTGGAGAATATTGACTTCTCTCTTTTTGTAGTTTCAATGAATAGTCTTGGTCAAATTAATTGCAACTGCCTTGAGTATTCAAAGTTTTCTTTACAAATGCGAATCAGGACTTTTTTAACGAGTGTCCCATGACAACAATTTGACTACAATTGAGAATGGTGTTGTCCCACTGTGTGTAGATTTCCTCTGATGTGATCAATGCACTGCAACAACATTATGTTGCTCTGCTGGGATTTCCAGTTTCTCTGTTTTGAAGTTCACCATATCCTTTCCTAAGTTCCTCCTTTATCTGGTAGATCCTTATATTATTGTCTCAATTTATTTTCCAAATATTCCAGTTTTTCAACCATTTGTTTTTCTTGCTGCAGCAGATGGCTTAGTGTTTTATTAGTTGATGTCTTTCTCTCCTGCAAGTCATTTTTCAATGGTTACAGTGGTTCTTAAGTCGAGATGTCACCTTTTCTCTCGATGAAGCGTGAAATCCTTAATTTGTGCAGCAATATCTTCTTTTATGCTCAGCATTAAACTATTAAGACTATTTTTTGGCCGCAGGTTCATGCCACCTTTCTCCAAAATGTTACAGATTATTTAAGCATCCAAACATTTCAGATATAAAGTAGCATATTTGAGAGAGTGTTTCACAGCAGTTAACTGCAGGTGTGCTGTTAACATGACAAGTGGCACACGGCAAATCTGGAACCCTAACTTAGTATTGTCATTATTGAACAACATGTCCAAGGAGCTGCCAACTCTCACGCTTTCGCCGTGTGACACACACTTTTGCATGTTTTCACACACACTCACCCCACACATCCAATTTCTCATGCCAAAACAAAACAGATTTTGGTCCGAGACCTTTTCAAACTCACAGACGATAGATGGCGCTAAGGAGCGCATCTGTAACCCTATTTGCTGCATAGACATCCAATTTATCCCAAAGAGTATAGGAGTCCCGAAGTTAGCGATAGAAGAAGAGTTACAAAGACAACCGCGGGAGAAACTCGGGAAGAGAATATATCGCTGAAGAAAATCTTCATCTCCAATCTGAGCAGAGATTAGGTAAATTAATGACATGTGGTTCAATTAAGTACTCACTCTCTTAAATCTTGAAAGAAATTATTCGTTTGTGTTTGTGCGTGTGAACTTGATTTTGTGTGGTTAATGTAAACTCAGCTGTCATATCAAGCAGCAGGAGAGCACCTTGTTAACCTTGTGGTATACTGCATGCTCAAAACAGCATAGCATTGTTTACTTAGGCTTCTCACATAGCATTTATCTTTTTATCAACAGCCCAGATAAAAGGACTCACTCTGAAGACTTTTCCAAACAGCCCTTTGAACAGGTATGTTGATGTATTCCAAAGAATTTAACATAAAGACAGGAAATTTGTGCAATAGAAGTAAGCATGTTTTTGTAACTGAGACTAGAGTTATTAAAAACCATTTGAATTCTTTAAGGTAGCAAAGATTTCTCGTAAAAGACTTTTGCCAGGCCCAGGACAAAAGGGAAATCTATTATTATTTAAAGAACTAGCCAAGGCAGAAAAGACAGACAAACACACTGACAGAACAGCCAGAACAGTCAGACCAAATTATAGAAACAACAAGGCAACAGACAGAGGAGTAACACACAGCCGGAGACTGGACAGAGAGAGCAACAGACAGGACAAACTGACAAACATGTAGAGGAGCAACAGACAGGACCGATAGAAGCACATGCAGAGGAGCAACAGACAGGACAGACAGACAAACATGTAGAGGAGCAACAGACAAGACCGATAGAAGCACATGCAGAATAGCAACAGACAGGACAAATAGAACAACCAACAGTGCAGATGGAAGAAGACACAGAGGGACTCCCCCAATCCAACAGCAGGGCCAGAAGAGGTGTGCTCTGGCTGGAGCAGCAACATATAGAAACCTTTTCCAAAATGAGTGGACCTCTACATGGCCATTTATTACAAGAGGGAGCCTCAACACGCACTACTGGTGTGCAGTCTGCCGTATTAAAAACTCATGTTGCCACCAGGGTGTGGCAGATGTAGTGCGCCACATAAAAACCAAAGGCCACCAAGAAAAGCCACGAGCTCTTCAGTCCACAGCCACAATATTCCAATATGCAATGCCCGTTCCCTCTGTTGGAGGTATGTCTGCACAAGAGGTTAAGGTATGATATGCGTAATAGTCCTGTCAAGGTTCAGTCAAGAGTTTCGCGATCTAGTTGATCGCGGTAAAGTCATGGTTGATAGTTTTGACTAATTTGTGGTTTGTATTTCAGGGTATTATAGTCCAATTTTCTTAATTTTAGATCTTAGTTGCTGAATGTTTGTTTTTTTATACTTGTGCCCTATTATCAGAGGTGTCCATTTGAAATAAACTATGGTCTTTAGGGAGGATTAATCATTTTTCATTTCTTACAGACAAGAAGGGCTGAGGTCAAAATGACAGCTGGGTTGGTAGCTCATAATGTTCCTCTAGCCTTTGCGGACCACCTTGGGCCTCTCCTAAAAGACTGTTTTGGAGATTCGAAGACGGCGCAGGACTACAGGTGTGCCAGGACTAAGTCATCCTGCATTACTAACGAAGCGCTGGTACCTTATTTCACACAAGAGCTTGTGAAGGAGCTCAAAAACAGCCCATACACCCTTGTTACAGATGGGTCAAATGACACAGGTATTTCCCAAACTATTTATCTCTTCTGCAAAACATATGCTTTGTGTAAACATCGAACAACATGTATATTTGTATAATTCTAACTCGTCACTATAGGAGTGCAAAAGATGAACCCTCTTAATGTCCGGGTCTTCATGGGAAGCAAAGTTGTCCATCAATTTTTAAGCACGTGTACAACAAATGGGAAGACATGTGGGACAGCAAGCGAGATCTTCGCCAAGATTAACTCCACCCTAGAGGAGCATGGTATCCCTTGGGAGAACTGCATTGCTCTCTCAGTTGACAATGCAGCTGTGAACATCGGACCACGCAATTCCATCGCCTCTAGGGTGCTCCAGAAACACCCAAACACCTATATTCATGGTTGTCCTTGTCATGTGGCACATAACACCGCCAAAGCTGCAGGAGAGGGATTATTTAAAGTGAGTTAAGGCCTGATTTATCTCTCGATGTAACTTTATATTTGTATCCTAATTGCAAGCATTGACTGAATGTTATGATTTGATTAATGTATTGCAGGTGTCTGGTTTTGATTTGGATGTAGCAACTACATGGATTGTTAGTCACATACTTATTGACAACCTCTTGTTTTGTTTTATTTATTGTTATTGTTTAGTGTTATTATGAAAATCAGGCCAGATTCAAGAGGCTTGTGCAGGCATTTACTGACCCCATTAAAGAAGTGTACCTGCTGTTCTACCAAGCCACTGTAGCAACCTTACCTGATTTCAACTTGCTTCTCCAGAGAGAGCAGTCAGCAATATATTTGTTACATGATGGGGTGGGTTTGGATCTAGCTGTTTTCTCCATTCTGTGTTTCTTGCTGATATCTGCAGGGATCTAATACTATTTTTGTGAATGTCTGTCATAGATAGATTGCAACCTATGTTCCAAATGTTTGGTTCCAGCAGCTCTGCAATGCCATGAGGAGCCTTGAGAAATTGCCTATAAAGAGAAGGCAAACCATTTGCTAGGTTAGTGTTTGACTATTATTATGATCATACACTTTGATATGTGATAGATAAAATGTGATATTTAGCCTTGTACCTAGCCTTTTGTTTCATGAGTAGAAACCTAAGGTTTGTGGTAGTCCTTCCAACAGTGGGCGTCTGGTTGGATTTCTTGCCCTATGTGTCAAGCTGATATTGCTGCATCAGTATGTTAAACCATTTATGTTAACCTGATATGCTGTATCTGTACAGGGAAAAAGTTGGACATTGAGTTCACAACCAGGGCTAAAATTAACAGATATCTTGATGAGGCTGATATCACACCTCGGCAGGTGGATTCATTCCATGAAGCTGTGTTGAGTTTCCTAACAAGTGCTGTGGGCTATGCACTTAAGAAGCTGCCACTGGAAGAGCCACTGAGCCACTGCGGATGTGCGGCAGAGGGATGAAAGTGGCATTGAAGATGTCCTGTACTTTGTTGAAAGGTTAGTTTTTTTCTATAATTATTGTCTATCATCTTAGGTAAAATGCTTATGACGAGGTATGTTCACTCCTAACCTGCACATGAGATATTCTTATATGGCTTTTCCTCAAAGATGTGTATGAACTGCTGCTGGTTGATGACAATATACCTATAACTTAACAACCTGTAACTCTATTTTCATAAATAGGTTTCCCCATCTCCTCCCATACCATGGCCCAGAGGAGCATGACCACCTGGGTGAGGAGTTTCTGAATTATCAGACCATACCATCCCTTCAGGACGAAACTGATATGAAAAGCTTTTGGGCTTGAATGGCAACAGGGAAACATAAGGTATACATTGTTTTTGTTTTTGGCAGGTGTGGCTTGGCTACGTCTGTTGCTTTTATTGATGCATGCATATAGTGTTTCATACATGATGCAAACTATGCATGTTGTATCTGAACTTTTTTACAGTATACTTACAGTATTAATCAAAATATGGTATGTTTTTCCATATTGTTCTTGGTTAATTTTCCATAGGTGACAGGAGCCAAAGAATTTGAGAGGCTTGCTGCCGTCGACAAGCTGGTCCTGATGTTGCCCCATTCGAATGCAGAGCTGAGAGGGTGTTTTCAGTTGTGGGACTTATCATATACGGTAGTTTAATGCGCTTGCGCATATACTGTGGGTTATACGGTAGTTGCGGACGCATGTAAGTGATGTATGTTAGTGAGCCAAGTTGTGAGACACAGTGATGCATTAAAGCGAGCTGAGCTACTAAGAAGCCTCTTTAGCGTTGATTTACAGGACTGAACAAAACTAAGACCAGAAATAGCCTGGCATTGGTTGGCACCCTCATCTCCATAATGGCCATAAAGATGGCCGACCTGGAGCCCTGTTTCCGATGGGAGCCCCCCTCAGAGTTCATCAAGGCCTCCAAGAAGGCCACAGGCCAGTATAACCTTGCCCACAAATCTTATAAAATGTCTAACTAGCTTCTGATCTGCATCTGATACCTCATTTTTATTTATTTTTGTCATGTGTTGATCCATTGTATTGCTTAAAAAGGCTATTGTTTAAGCACTTTAAGCACTATATTTGTTGCACATTTTTGTTTGATGGAAAGTGTGGTGGGAGGCTTTGAATAATGAACAATATTTCCCCCATCTAACCTTTTGTCATTTTTTGCTGAACATAAATCATTAACTGCTCTTAAGAATACAATTATTAACAATATAGGTTAGTTTTCAGTTAAGAATTAGTTGAATACCATTGTAATCAAAATGTCAATCAACCTGACTTGGTCAAATCTTAAACACAGGTCTATTAATTAGGCTATATTGTGGTACATAGACAGTCATTGAGGCACAACAATAGTTTTCTGGTTGAATGTTCAGCTCAAGTCTAGATTGCCTACAAATCATGATCAGATTAACATGAATCAGAATAAATTCAGGTATTGCACATCTTTAGCATACCACCCAAAAATCCACTAGAATGCAGGAAATAACATCTACTTAAACCTACATTTCCTGGGGGTGGACCTTCAGCTATGTCTTTGCTTCACAGAATGCAACCAATACTGTCCATCTCCAGTAGGCTGCCCCTATCAATAACTTTGGGCCCACAAACCACCAGAATGCAGTATAAAACATGGGTACAATGCCAAATTAATTCCAATTCTCTGATATTTGAGCCACCAACGTGTGTGGCTGCATGCGCGGCAACATTTTGGTCACCCCCGACAAAATCTCACTCCAAGGTTTTTTGAAAAGTTGGCAGCTCTGTGTCCATGTATTTTGTATTATCCGTCTGATTAGTGTGTGTGCTTTGTTAGGGCTGGGCCACTCAACACTTGTAGCATTTGAAGGAGTAAATAAAGTCCCATGTCTAATTATGACAACTTTGCGTAAACATTGAATCTGTATTTCATATTAAATGGATTGGATAGTTTGGGTATTCTCAACATGAGTTTAACTCTGATGTCTGCCACATCCTTTTAATTAGATAAGACATGTTTTAAACTATGATAGGACGTACACTGCTTTTACATTTAGTAATGCTCTATTAAACTTTCTCACATTTTTTTCAATGACTCACACTCTATCCTCTCGTGGTAATAAGGCAGAGCAGGAAATGATCAGAATGTCTTCAGGACAAAGGGCAGTGAAAATATGACATTGTACATTGTTTTAAAAAAAGTGGTCTTGTGTCCCACTTTACCCCGTAGCTAGGGTTAAGTGGTCCACTTACTTTTTCCACTTTAAAACTACCATAACAACACATGTTGTAATAGTTAAAATCCCGACAGCTAGATTGACAATCCACTAATATCGGACTAGTAACAGAATCACGGGGATTGGTCAATGCAGCACATTTATGATTATTGTTGGGACCTACAGCCACAGAGAACTGTAAACGATGAGGACTTGTGGGAAATTCCGATCCAGCCTAAGGTACTTGGGGGGAGCAGGCTACAGTCGAAACTGTCAATGACCCCTGCTGTGTCTCTAGCCGCGCCTCAGATTTTGAACTCTGACCTTCCTATTGGCCTGAGACCCTTAGCCCTGCTAGAAGGCGGGAGTCACCTCCAAGGTACTATTTAAGGTCAGACACACCGAAAATAGTTCTTTCCAGTTCAACTCACAATAGAGCTAGCATCTCCAGTTTAGTTAAGTGATCCACAGGACACAAAGGAAACAAACTCAACAGCTGTTTGATCTTTCATAAGTTTATTTTAAACTTATCTTTTCGTAGTTCACTTTTAGTTTAAAGCTATTTTTTCTAATCCAGTTTAAGCTTAACTTATCCTTTTTTAGTACATCGTAAGCTTATTCTTTCCTATTTTTCCTTAAAGCCTTTAATCTGAATAGCGCGCGGCAGAAACTCCCCCTCACTCGCTGGGCGAGAACAGAGACACTTTCCCCGCCATCCACGGACAATCCGGCGACGGTTGTTCTTTTCCTGCAGACGGGCAAAGACCTTACCAAGGAGAACGAGAAGCATTCTCTCCGATTCGGCCCAGCGTCATCTCGCCATCGCCCCAGCGGCTCCGCGATCAGCGTTCTGAGGCCAGGACATCATCCACTTCATCCTTCCGGGATTCGCGCTACTACGGTTGTGCACGAAACCCCGCGAAGCAACACGAAGTAAGAGACATATGTCTGGGCAGAGTCTAGTTTAATACTTAGCGTGTTTTTATATGATTGTACTTTTATAGAGAGACCGCCGTGTCGATCTTATTGTGAAAAGCGCGCGGTGACGATCCGGCGCTTCCTGGTTGATTCGTGTTTCCGTCAGGCCGAACTCACAGAAGACGTGCATCTGTTAAAAGACACCTCTCACGTAGCTGGTTTGCCGACCTCACTGTGTGATCGCCTCTGACGGCGTTTTTAAGATCATCTCCGATCTGTGTTACTGCATGTTTCTCTCTCTCTTGTATTCTCTCACATCCGCCGACACACACATCCTCGCCCACGCACACACACATAGTCACATTACATATAGCCATTCTGATATCAAGGGGGCCCTGAACGCACCTCGACGCCATTCGGCGCTAAAGCTAAGCTAAGACAAAGAATCCCTTTGTCCTCCCTCGACCTTTGTCTCACGTGTGTTTAAGTCGGCCATCTTTGACCATCTTGACTCTAAGTTACGTGGTCCGTCGACCATTGATTGCAATACACATCGAGGCCCGCCCTCCATTCGGACTCTAAATTCCTTAGGCGACTCCGCCATTTTGAGTTGCAGTCCTGGTGTATATTACATCACCAATTTTGTAGTCAAACCCCCAGGGTTAAGCCGGCCCTCTTAAACTTCGTGAGTCATCGACCCCCCTTTTTCCTCTCTCTCTCTCATACACACTTACACCCACACACACACGCACACACGAACACACACACAGCCTTATCAGAAGGATTGCAGTGTGATCAATTGTGATGAATGTGCTGCGACTGTATTGGATATAGCGGATTGTGTTAAGTGAAGAATCATTTGGAATAACATTGACTTTTTATATCTTTTTAATAAATCCTTTTATACTTAAAGTATTTGAAGCTTGTGATTATTGGTGCATGTTTATGTGAACACAGTTGGATAACGATAGCCAGTGCTTGAACTTAACCCTTCATCGTTTATTATATAATCCCTAATATTAACTATTGAGATTATTAATTTAACTTTATCAGATGAGACTGATACTTATAGACTGACTTGTTGGTCCCTGTAACCAGGGTGGTGCCCCTTCTCGAGTATTAATATAGATAGTAGTATTCTTAAATTTAAGATTTTATTGTTTTTAACTAATTATTTCATTATTCTTGGTTGATAACCTTATCATTATTAATTGATAGCTTGTACTTTCTAAATTGATAATTACTTGTTTTTCATTAGTAGTTGTTATTCATTGATTGATTATTCTTAAGTTTACATTAATTACCTAATTATTCTTAATCAATAAACTTTATCATTCTCAAAATAATGATTTAATAATTCTTAATTGTTGAACTTCCTTATTTACTCATTAATGGTTTTATTGTTATTTGATTACTGATCATCTTCAATTAATAATCTAATTATTTTGTTTAATAAATAATCTTTATTGTTTCAATAATTATATACCATGATTATCGATAATTAGCCAACGTCGAGTCCCCCTACTATTGCACAACATTATTATGATTCATGTGATCTCTTGCACACCCTAGCTTACCGGCACATTGTTTCTCTGTCCAATTGGCAGGGACAGGGATTTTTTTTTCTCTGAGTATTCAAATGGGTAAAGTGAGACAGTGTAAAGTGAGACAGTGTCACTTTACCCCATAGCATTTGTCCCACTTTACCCCAGCCAACATCTCTTAGCAATTCAGGCTAATCTTCAGCTAGCATCAATCACATGGTTTTATATGTTGGAAGTTCACCAACATGTATGATATAAGTTTTTCTACCTGATTCAATTTGTTTTGACACAACAGCTGATTAAGTTCAAGGCAAGACTTTTACATGCAAAAAAAACACATTTTTGTGAAAAAACATACTTTCCACAAATTGAACACACTCTTTTCACTCTACTTTACATTATCTGTTCATTTTTTCATCCTGTCCTTAAAGGGATAGTTTATAGGACCAGAAACTCCGTAACTACAGAAACTACAATTTACCTGTGTTATCCTCAGAACGTAGCTGTGTTCACGTTCAAGGGTACACAGTGCACAAGCGTGAACTTTTATGCTCTCGCCCAAGGGGTACGTGACGACATCAGATAAAACACTATAAATGTGTGTTAATGGGAAATGGCAAACTGACTGTAATGTGAATCAACTTCAACCACCTGCGATGCACTCTTTAAAATTACCTCCTGCATGTCTGCATCTTCTGTGAATATATAGGATATGTATCGCCATCGCGTTATCAACATGCGCGATAAACATATCGCAAGACTGCTTGAACTGTGATAAATAGTGTTCCATTTGCCATGCATTCACGGTCTACATGTCAATATATTTGGCCAATCAGATGGAGCCCTGCTGCCCTAGATAATAAATATAAGATATTCAGATCGCCAGGTTTTTCAGTCAATTCATCATTTTGGAAAAAGAGAAAAGAGAGAAAACATAATTTCAAGAGGGCTCCATCAAATCTCGCTCCACATGGCTGGATGCAGCAGCGAAAGCACCCAGCCACTATCTGCTTCACACATTCTCTTACAGGTCGACCTCATCACCCCCACAGTTGACCTGCAGGAAATCCAAATTAGAGCATGCACTTTCGAGGAAAAGTGGCTGCAAATACACAGATGGGGTGTTGGTGGGCCCTGATGAGAAACCTTGTCTGCCAAAGTATCTGTTTCCCCATTATGCAAAGTTAACGCATGGGAAGGATCATGTTTCAAAAGGATCGATGATGGCTGCTATTTCTCAACATTGGTTCACAAAGGGGTTTTCTACAGGGTATATGCAGCAATCCTGAGATTAAATTCAATACTTTTCAAGACCTTTTTCAAGATCCTTCTAATATTTGTCAAGACCCCAGCGCCACTAGGAGCTGTAACAGGTTACATCAGCGACACAATTGAGTTTGAGATTGCTAAATTAAATGAAGTTTGCCAGAACTTCTATGTAGCACTTTATCAACACAACCGAATTCAGATGGTCCGGGAGGGAATAAAGCTCAAAAGAATAAATTGAGTTACTAAGCCAAAAGGCACAATTTATTTATAACAATAACATGCTCACTCACTCACTCACACACGCACACAACAGTGTTTCCCACAGGATTTGTAGAGATCATGGTGGATGGACCCTGGACCCTCTTGGAAGAGGATATAGTACATTGTAAAGTAAAGATGCATCAATCTGGTCCACTTTGAGAGACAAATTAATCTAAATTGAAATTAATATGGCAGTCAGAATCTACTTATGGTGTGAGAAACACTGCAGACACACTGAGCAGTAAATGGTTCAGTCAACTCTGCAATAGGCACTTTTATAATACTTTAAAGGATCGACTGATGCCCATTTTACCACAGTTGATATGGTTCCTTGGGGTCTTAATGAAATGTCTGTAACATATTTTGGTCAAAATCCCACAAGGATCATTTAAAACAGCACCTTTTTACCCTGTCTAAAACAGCCCTCCTCAGATTGACCTGTTTTGAGTCCCCCGCCCCCCCCCCCCTCTCTCTCCTTCATGAGATACAAGCGGCCAGATTTTTAGATATCCATTACCTCTGTAGAAATATGGCTACTGGAGACGAAGATACAATCTTGCAACCATATTGTTTAGCTGCTGATACCCCTCAGACAGCTAAGTAGTCGCATATAACATGCCGATCGTCGAGGCGGAGGCCCCCGGGACACTAAACGCTTTCCGCAGGATCCGAGCCTCACCCTAATGCACAGTGTCTGCAGTGTCAGCCCGGGCTCGGTAGACATGGGACGGTAGACATGCCAGATACCCAAAATAACATGTAGAAACACTACAAAAGTGAAATTTTCATACGATGGGTCCTTTAAATAATAAACTATTTTGCAGACCGCAGCGCGAATCGCGCTCTGAGACAGACATTGCCTAGCAACGCCGCTCGAGCCTCGCCCCCGCTTGAATGCCAGGTATGTTTTTAACTTTTAACAACTTTTGACAAATATGCTATTCACATCGAAAAAAACAACACATCTGTAGGCCATTTCATTTAGTGGCTTTATTGTGGAAGGTTGATGTGTAGTTCCTGTTATAAGCAGGGTGTTGGTTGGGACTCTTGTTTTGAAGGGGGGTTCTAACGGAAGGGGGTGTTGATCGAGAGAGATGTTTTGAAGTGTGAAGGAAAATAAACGGGTGTGATGTCCTGATTCAATAACCATCTCTCGTGTCATTTTTCGGCTGAGGCCTCCTGACAGTATAAGACAGGGGTCGGCAACCTTTACTATCGAAAGAGCCATTTTGCAAATTATAGAACATCAATAAAAAAACTTTGGACATTTTATTGCTATTTTTACCTGTTACAAAGAAGGAAAAAACCAACTTCTCATGAGTAGGAGAATAAAATACATGTGTAGGCTAACTTTGAAATAAATGAAACACAGAACAATCTCCAGGAAACATAAACTGAAGCTCGGTACAAACCAACTGTAGCTTCTGCTCTGATCAAGAAGCTGCAGCGCTGATCTCTGAGCAGCTTTGACCAGAGAAACTCTGTGTTTTCACTGTTTCCACTGTTAAGAACGAACAAGCTCTGATCTCAATGTGTCTCTGAGCGAGTGAGTGGGGCGGAGCCCCGGCTCTGTGTACGCGATGTGGGAGCGCACACAGACACACACACATTCGCCCGCCCCTGGTATTTCATGGCAGCCTGATAAGATGATGACTTAAAAAATGAACGTGAACGTGACGTTCATTATATGAAAACTGATTCGTTAAGTTCACCGTTCGCGAAAAATATGCGCAACAGGCACAGGGAGCCACTGCAGAGGGGCTGAAGAGCCGCGGGTTGCCGACTCCTGGTATAAGAGGGAAAAACATCGTCTACACATCTAAGGAGTCTTGAATTTGAAAAAGATTCAAGACTTTTTAATACTTTTTAAGGGTCTTGATTTTTCCTAAATTGATATATCAACTTTTAATACTTTTCAAGACCCCACGGATACCCTGTTCTAGCTACTCTCAGAAATGTTGTCACGCATGCATGATTTGTGCTACAAACAACATTGGTAGAGGAATGCAGGCCCCGCAAGCTGCACATCCTCCACCTGACAAACCATTTGATCATCTACAGATGGATTTGCAGGACATAGAAAACTACCAGGAACTGTCAGGAATTGGTTGTGGGATCCTATTTCTGGCAGTTTGACAAGCCTAAGATGCTTGGCAGTTGACCCATGCTCCTAGATCAAGGGGGTATTTCAAATGTAAATGACTATGCTGTGAGATTTACAAATGCAAATTAGGATAGTTTAATTTACCAGTGGTGCAGAGGTTTCACCTTAACCTAAAACAACTCCATTTATTCACAAGCTAATTAGATCACAACTTTGCTCTGCTTGAAATACTAGTTATTTAAAAATATATTTGATTAAGAATACCCACTTATCCAGGCACCACGATACTGCTGCATTAAACTAAGTATAATAATCATAAATTATTTATATGTATATATATGTGTGTGTGTGTGTGTGTGTTTATACATGACAGTATGAATGCGCAAGTAGTTAGGTACAGGTATGAGCAAGTGAAACATTCAGTTTTTGCTTCTAATATCACATGATTGATCATACCACTTTGTAGTTGGCTGAAGACTGGCCCCCTGAAAAGTTTAGGCTCCGCCTCTTCTCCCTTACAGAGCTGCTCTGGTTGCGGCGGATTCGCTCATACTGCTCTTCTATGCTCATCTTTGACTTCATCTCTGCAGGAAACACAGCACTCTTTGGACGTTCCTGTAAAAAATACGTGACATAGGTTTGCAAAGGGGTGGACAATTTCCGGTAAATTTCTGGAAACTTTCCGGACACTTTCCATGGGAAGTTAAGCTCGGGAATTTTGGGAATTTGAAAAAAAACATCATTCAATACTCTATTTTAAAGATGTATGGAATGCAGCACATGCTGCACGTTGAGTTTTCAACCCTCCACTGTGCATTCTTCCATCAAATGCACAGATAATTCCCAGCATCCTGCACTCTACAGCAATGCTATTGAGGCCTGCTGTAGTGTGCAGGAGTAGTCAGGTAAGTTTCGATGATATTACTCGGGAAAATATATTGGCATGCTGATTGAGGATTGTTCATCTGTTCATCTAGCCTATTTCGATTAATTTATCCACCAATTGTAAAATACTGTATTGTATATTATAAAAACAAATGTTTGGCTAACTATTTATATCTGTGGCATTGCATTAGTGTTTTTTTACAAGCTTTATTCTCATCTTATTCTACAGAACAATGCCACGTGCACTATCATGTGTGGAGACATTTCAATGTCAATGTAGAAGGAAAGGCTGTGTACATTTGCAAATACTGTGCAAAGACCTATGTTAAGAATGACACAAAGATGAGGAAGCATCTAGTCAAGTGCCCAAAGTTTCCTCAGGACTCAAGTCAGCCTATGACAAACAAAATGTTTATATTTATGTCTTTATATGACAAGTTAATTACAGTTAGTATAAATTACCCACAACATTTCCAGTTTATTCCTGTTAATTCCTGTTTATTCCCGTATATTCCCGTATATTCCCGTGAATTTCCATGGAAAGTTTCCAACTTTGAATATTCCTGGAATTTTGCAACCCTAGACATAGTAACACATTTAGAAAAGATTTCAGTCCTAGTTCTGTTGGAGCTTATTAGTCACTTTGACACATTCCACCATACAACTACAGAGACAGTCAACTGCATTGGACTCTGAGACAAAGACGTTATAGTCCCATTTCAACGACATAAGTAATTTGCAACGATGTATCAAAGTAAACAACCACAATGTGAGTGGTTTACCAAGGTTCAGTCCTATTTATTTCCTTTCGTATTGGTCTAATCTTTTTGATGTAATAACATTTTTTGCATTACAAGTTTCTTTGAAAATGAATTTTAATATTCAAATGAGCTATACACTAATCGATTAGGCCCAAAATACACAGAAATAGGCTTAATTTGTTCCTTTACTCCTACCACAATAAAAATTTACATAGTAAAAGTATACATGAAAAGTACCTTTTTTTGTATTACAAGTTTCTTTTGAAATGAATTTGAATATGCACAGGAGCTCCACACTAATTGAATATGTCTTAATTTGCATAGGCAGAAAAACCATTCATATGTATGACAAATACATCGGCCCAATCTTCATCCAATCATCCTATTGCCAATGTGTGATAGCAAAGCTGCTTTTAGACTGGCCTCTAACCTGAAAACCGCCTGGCTTGGTAGTACCTGCCAGGGGTATTGTTGCCTGGCCAACAATACCCCCAATTTGTCAATTTAATTTATTTATTTTATGGTTTTTGTTGCTATATGTACATTGGTTACATATTGACAGATAGATTTCCATACATAATTTTGTTTGAAGGCTTAAGACTGAACATGTGTGCACTTAGGTTTAGATAGGTGCAACTCG
The DNA here is from genome assembly GCF_947347685.1 of Pleuronectes platessa. NCBI lineage: Eukaryota > Metazoa > Chordata > Actinopteri > Pleuronectiformes > Pleuronectidae > Pleuronectes > Pleuronectes platessa. Next base: position 30,834,699 of record NC_070627.1, on the reverse strand, counting down.
TAATTGGATAATATTAATGTTGTTTAGGTTGACATACCCTAGAGATTCCATTCCGCACCCTGCCAAAATGCCGAGACACTTCAGTAGAGCTGCTTTGTAATTCGTCAGTGGGGGCCTTGGTTCTACGAGGAACAATGCCAACTGGCAAGTGACACGAGAGATACATTCAGAAAAATTTGAATGATGAAAGAGCTTCATTATCAGCGCTAACACAATGAGGAAATGTTTGCACATCTTGTCACTCTCAGTTATTTTATGATAATCATACCTCAAAAGACAGAATAATGTGGGCTCTGCTCCATGAGGTTCTGTGCACTAACCCAGGACTCAATTGCTAAACTGTGATTATCAGCTTTCAAAGGAACCAAGATGGTATCACATCGAAACTTGGGCTACGGTTGTCACCTTTATTCATGATGTATTTTCTCTCCTGGAACAGGTCCTGCATATCAGTGAGAGTGTTCTGTTCACCAACCTGGAGCTGCAATATGAAATACCAAACCCAAAGGTTGTGAACATTTTCAGGAAACATCCAAAGCTGCTGATGAAACAGAATGCATTCAATAACTTGTTATTCAGTTGACTAATGACTGCTACACCTGTCATAGCAGAAACAATATACATTACATATTGGTTAGGGGTTAGCATGTGTAGTAATGACATGACCAGTATGCATTATAAAATGTCAGACGAAAATCATCTTATTTCAGTGGAATTGCAGAGAATAGTGGATTCACCAAACACCTCTACAATGCTGTACTTCAAAGGAACAGAGAAAACCTGAGAGCCCAAAATTGACACCCTTTCTCCTTGATTAATAACTGCTATACCACAGAAATGCAACACAGATTGCAGCCAAACATAATAGTATTGGATGGCACAAATAAATGTTCTATCCTTGTCCTTATATACACTAATGGGATAAATGGACACCCCATAATTATTTAGTGACCAGTGTAATAGATAGATAGATAGAATCCTTTAATAGTCCCACAGTGGGGACATTTGAGGGTTTACAACAGCAGCGCAGGTACAGTGCAACAAGAGAAAAAGAAAGAGCAAAACAACATAGTAAGAAACAAAAACAACAATGAGCAACAAAAAAAAAAGTAAATAGTAAATAAGTAAATAAATTGTAAATAATAGAACAATTAAATAATTAAATTAAATAATTAAATAAATTGCACAAATTGTGTTGTGTGTTCAATAGGATCACAGCTGGTTGTACAGTCTGACAGCAGCAGGAAGGAAGGACCTGCGGTACCTCTCCCTCACACACCGGGGGTGAATCAGGCGGTGGCTGAAGGAGCTGTTAAGAGCTGCCAGGGTGTCCCGCATGGGGTGGGAGGAGTTGTCCATCAGGGAGGATAGTTTAGCAACCATCCTCGTGTCTCCTACCACCTCCACCGTATCCAATGGACATCCCAGCACACTGCTGGCCTTCCTGATGAGCTTGTTAAGTCTCTTCCTGTCGGCTGTCGAGATGCTGCTGCCCCAGCAGGCCACTCCAAAGAAGATGGCTGATGCCACCACCGAGTCGAAGAAGGTCCTCAGGAGTGCTCCCTGCACACCAAAAGACCTCAGACTCCTCAGCAGATAGAGTCTGCTCTGTCCCTTCTTGTAGATAGCCTGTGTGTGATCAGTACAGTCCAGATTATTGTTCAGGTGAACACCCAGGTACTTATAAGATCTCACGATGTCAATGTCCATTCCCTGGATGTTCACTGGTGTCGGAGGAGAGTGTTTACTCTGGTGGAAGTCCACCACCAGCTCCTTGGTTTTTCCAGAGTTGACCTGGAGGCAGATCCGCTGGCACCATGTTATGAAGTCCTGGTTCAGTTCTCTGTACTCGCTGTCATCACCGGCAGAAATGAGGCCGACGATTGCAGAGTCATCAGAGTACTTTTGCAGGTGGCAGTTAGTGGAGTTGTATGAGAAGTCCGAGGTGTAGATGGTGAAGAGGAATGGAGCTAGAACGGTTCCTTGTGGGGCCCCCGTGCTGCAGGACACCAGGTCAGACTCACACCCGCGTATCCGCACATACTGTGGACGGTTGGTGAGATAGTCCAGGATCCATGCGGTGAGGTGGTGGTCCACACCGGTCTGCTCAAGCTTGTCCCTCAGAAGTAGAGGCTGGATGCTGTTGAAGGCACTGGAGAAATCAAAGAACATGATCCTCACAGTGCTTCCAGCCTTTTCCAGGTGAGAAAGGCATCTGTGTAGCAAGTAGATGACAGCGTCATCCACCCCGATGCCAGACTGGTAGGCGAACTGGAGCGGGTCCAAAGATGAGCTCACCAGGGGGTGGAGATGTACAAGGACCAGCCTCTCTAGCGTCTTCATCAGGTGGGATGTTAACGCCACCGGTCTGAAGCTGCTGAAGTCCTTGGGTCGCGGGGTCTTTGGGACTGGCACCACGCAGGAAGTTTTCCACAGCTGTGGTACTCTCCCCAGCCTCAAGCTCAGGTTGAAGACGTGCGTCACTATCCCACACAGCTGGACTGCGCTGGACCTGAGGAGCCTTGAGCTGATCCCGTCTGGACCCGTGGCCTTCCTCACCCTCATCCTGCTCAGTTCTTTCCTCACCTGGGCAGTTGTGAGGGACAAGTTGAGGGATGGGGGCTGAGTGCCGTGGGTTATTGGGGGGGGGGGGGGGGGGGGGGTGGGGCGCTGATTGTGGACTGTGGTGTATGAGGAGTGGGGGAGGGGAGCCGAGTGTTGTGGGGGAGGGGGCGGGGAAGAGGGGGGGCAGTCCACAGGGGGTTGCAGCAGTAGAGAGGACTGGATGGGGGGAGGGGGGAGTGGCTGATCGAATCTGTTGAAGAACAAGTTCAGGTCATTCACCCACTTCTGGTCCCCCGTAGGCTGTTGGTTGGGCCCCTTGAAACCAGACATGGTCTTCAGGCCCTTTCAGACCCCGCTGATGTTGTTCTGCTGCAGCTGGTCCTCCATCTTCATCCTGTAGACTTTCTTCCCGTCCCTTATCTTCCTCCTCAGCTCCCTCTGCACAGTCTTTAGCTCATCCCTGTTACCTGATCTAAAGACCCTCTTCTTTTCCTTGAGGAGGGCCTTTATTTCAGGGGTGATCCATGGTTTGCTGTTGGAGAAACACCGTACAGTCCTGGTGGGGACGGTGTTCGCCATACAGAAGTTTATATAGTCCGTTATGCAGGTAGTGAGACTGTCGATGTCCTCCCCATGGTCATCACTGAATACTTCCCACACAGTAGAGTCAAAGCAGTCCTTCAGAGCCTCCTCGGCTTCCTCGGACCATCTTTTTACTGTGCGAGTCACAGCTGGCTGCCTTTGCACAAGAGGTTTGTACACAGGCAGGAGGTGCACCAGGTTGTGGTCAGATCTTCCCAGGGGAGGAAGAGGTGATGAAGAGTATGCCTCCTTGGTGTTGGCATATAAGACGTCCAGTGTCTTATTGTCTCTGGTGTGGCAGGTGACATACTGGGTGAATGTGGGTAGAGTGGAGGACGGAGAGGCATGATTAAAGTCACCAGAGAGAAGGAGGAGTGCATTGGGGTGTTGGGTCAGCAGCCTGCTTGTCGCCGAGTGGATGACGTCACAGGCCGCCTCAGCATTAGCAGAGGGGGGAACATATGCAGCCATCACAATAACATGCGAGAATTCCCGTGGTAGGTAGCTTGGCCTCATGCTAACGGCTAACAGCTCGATGTCCTTGGTACAGGTCTGCTCCTTAACAGTGATGTGCCCAGGGTTACACCATCTGTCATTAACAAACACTGCCAGACCTCCTCCCTTTCTCTTCCCGCTCTCCGTTGTCCTGTCCGCCCGTATGATGCGGAACCCGTCCAGTGTAGCATGTGTAGCACTATTAATGACTTTAATAGTGCTGCTTCCTCGAGTGACCGGTAACTAACTAGCATGAATACATCATTACTGAGACACTACTGGCTGTACAGAACCCTGTTGCTCTTTCCCTGCCCTGCAATGCAAATGTAGTGCATTTTGATCTGATATCCTTTATTTAGTTACAAAGATTTTCTGTTACAGCATGTACCTGACATTTTAACAGTTAAGCAGCCCCATTACGTACAAGTTTAGTTGAGCATAAAAAAATAGGCTGCTATTGAGACAAAGATATTCAGGCAATTGGTGGATTGTCTGGAAAGATGAAACACGTGGTATTTGGAGGGATACATGGCTTTTGGTGGACTCATAATGGTGAATGATGACATTTAGGATTGGTTGTGCAGAGGTATTGACACCCAAATACCTTTCTGACGTAAGAATCTTCACCATCAAGGTAACCATCATCACGGCAGACGCTGCGTAGCCAGGCGGTGCTGTCAAAGGGCAAAGGGGGGATGGAGGGGGGATGGGTAGGGGATGGCTCCAAATGATAATAGGCCTTGGGGAGAGGAGGCCTTGGGGGAATACTTTCCTATATCACCATAAAGGCAGGTAGGAGGGAGGAAGAGAGTTGAGTAAGGACAGAAGGAAGATAGAGTGCTGCTCATCAGGAGGAATGATAATAACACAGGCAAAGTGCAGAGCAGAAAGGACTCATGGGACTGATTTGATGTGATTTTAGTGAGATACGGAAATCCCAAGATGGTCAATGAAATACATGGCAGTTAAATATTATTTACAATCTTACAAACCTGAAAAAATGGAATGGGAATGAACAGAGCTTCAGAATGTTGAGGTTAATTAAAAAGTTGATAATGTTTTCTTTAAAGATGGCTCTGCATTAACACTTTACCTGAATGATTATCAGACGGTGTTATGAAAAAAATCACAGGATACTGCCCAATTTCCTTTCATTGTTAGGATAAGTAAGTGGCCTTGCACAAGCACCAGCATCAGACAATGGTAGAGAGGCTGGCTGGAAATGGGGTTGGGTTTTGGGGCAAGTACTCCTAATACAAAAGACTGAAGGTGCATGGATATCTTGGCTACAGCGTAATGATAAAACAGCTTGGATTCAGGCATAGAAAAAAATCTCTTGGAGTGCAGGTTTCTGAGGCCATTATGGTATCTTGCTGAGAGCTGAGGTGGGCGGGAGTCTGGATAGACATCTTTTCTTAGGCCAACCCTGACTTCTGGATTACAGCCATTTAAGGATAACCAATTTGTTTCCTGAAGGTCAGATTGGTTTGACTGTGTCTAAATGTTGATAGGTATATTCAAAGGGTTGGTATTGAACTTGAAGAAATCTGAGCTCTTCTCCTGCTCTGATTCTGGCTAGACTTTGCTGGCTGGACCTTGGTGGGTCAAGGTTGAAATTTGCTCTACATTTAATGTTTCGGTCTGTTTCCTCTATCACAGGATCTAATCTAGCAGAGGATTCCCAATGGTTTTTGAAAGCTAGGGAGGGCTGAGGAAAGGTGTGTTGAAAGTTTTCACAATGATTGAAATGTATACTCTGTGCAAGCAAGCTTGTTTCAGACTCTGTAACTGCTGGGTCTACACCTAGACCTAGTGTCAGATTTGTAATTAGGTACTGCACATGACTTGGGATGAGATTTAGGTCTTGATCTTCTATGCACCTCAAGGTTGGTTCTAGTGTCTATGCATAGGCTTGTTCCAGCTTTTGAGGTTTGTCCCCAGCTGGGTGTGTCCGATGCTTACCTCTGGGCCCAGCTGTCTGTTGGGGGAGACGTGGGAGCCAGGCACTGGGGAGAAGGGGCTGAGTGGGCTGGTGAGGCTTATTGAGCTCAGGGGACTTGCTGGACTATTAGTTCTAAAGGAGCTTGATGCACCGCCGGCCACTGTCCAAGAGAAATAGAAGGAGGAGGAGTGGTAAGGATTAAATCATTAGAATTGACATGATAAGGCCATTGGAATCTCCATTGAATTAAACTAATTATTTTCCAGCTCCATTGTTTTACCTCTGTGCTTGGCTGTGTCAGTACCTCTGGATAGGTTATTCTTGTGCAGTCCTTCCAAAACATCCTGGACTCTCCAAAACTCTTTTTGGATGTGCCTCCGCACAAGTTCACTCTGCAAACAAAAAGCCAGGATATACAGAGTATTATCAAAAGGATATTGATACAGACCAACAAGGACGTTTGTTCTATTGGAGATGTTGTTGTTCAAGTATCTAAATGTACTTTTCTACAGAAGCAACAAACCAGACTTCTTCATCTCAATTGTAGTGGAGGCAGAATTGTCTAAACAAATAAAACTCGAACTATTCACATGGTAGGATAACACAAAAGGTAAGTGAAATAAAAAAAATTGCTACAACCCTTGAAACAGTAATAGTTTCTGTCATTAGCAGTAATGCTAACACACTGTAATTAGTCCAATATCTTAGCATTTCCCTAGCAACCTTTTCTTTTACATTTTCTACAAAAATGTACCACATTATAATCAATCTGGGGGAAATTGTAGGTTAATCTGGGATTTTTTTTGCAATTTTCACTTCTGCGATTTATTCTGACACATTAGACACACTCGAAAAAAGAATTGAAATATCATACTCAGACCTTTAAGTGTTCTTTGTGAGAAAAAATAAAATTATGCTTGAATTTGATAATCTGGGACAGGTCACTTTGTAATCTGGGATACTTGTATTATTCTTTAACAAAAAGCCAAAATCACCTTGCTTGCTCCCTCCCCTAAATAATGAAATTATAAAATGTATAAAGCAAAAGCAAGCAACTATAAAAGATTACAAATTTGTAATTCTCCATTCTATTGGGGTTACTCAGTGAACTAACAGTCCTTGCAGGTGAGAGACCATCAATCATCAATCATCCCATTGTTTTCTCAACATGTTTGGTGAAACCAATGGCTGCAGACGTAGGACTGCCACTCATCTGGGCTCCTCCCAGAGAGCTTACTAATTATGTGCTAGTTAGCTAACATCTATCAGTTTAAACAGACAGGGACAGAATGTATTTACCCTTAACTCCTGTCTGACAACTGCAGATCATATGCTACATCTCTTTAGTTTATCTTTTTTTAACTTCATTTCCTAAATGCATATTTCCCCATTTTGAGTATTTAAATGACTGTCCCAGATTAACCAAAGCATGCTGTCCCACATTATCAATCATGTTTGATAGAGTGGGACAGCTTAACACATTTTTAAATAACAACAGCTTAGGACGCATTTTCAACAACTCAATGCATATTTTGTTGCTTGAATTCATCAAAAACTTAATTTGATAACAATCAAGAACATTGTCTAATTCATGACAGATTTATATCTTTAACATTTAACTTGTAATAATGTTATTTCATATACCTTGTCATGCAGTTCCAAGAGAGGGGGCTTCTGATTGACCCCGCCCCTTTCTATAACATCACCCCCACAAAGTCAAGTGATTTCAGTCACATGATATCCATGCTAACCGACAGTAAAGGTCTTGGTGCCTAAGTTTTGTTAGAACAGAAAATTAACAGTCTAGCTGCCCACATTACCAAATGTCCCAGACGAACCAATTCACCCTATATAAAGAATGTCTTAATAAAGTTTTTATTTTTTTATTATTATTTTATCTGGAGACGACAGAGATAAAATGTGAGCTGTGAAGGAGGGCGGACAGAGAGTGGGGGAAGATATGCAGCACTGGGCCACAGGTCGGACTCGAACCCAGGCTACTACGGGTGAGGCCTAGCCTCAGTGGAGCGGCAGCACTGTCAGGTGAGATATACTGCTGAGAAAACAGTTTTTTCAGAAATGTTTGGCACCAGATGGCATATCAGAAAGATTTAACAACTCAGAAAAAAAATAGAGATTCACTCAATTCCAAGATAGTATAATTTCTTGTTAATGAGGGAGTTTTGTCTTTCCATAATTTCCATAGACCTTGCTCATTGTGTGAACTGTTGGGTTTCTTTACACATTTTTGAAGGTCTAGACCTTCTATGTAAAGTGCCTTCGGATAATGTATATTATGATTTGATGCTATACAAATAAAATTGAAGTGAATTAATAATCTCAATCATTCCCAAAAGCCTGTTTTAAATACAAAATGTAATTCACCTAGCTATACTTTTTATGCCTCTGTGCCAGTTACAGCCAGTGGCCAGAGGCATTATGCTTTCAGGTTGTCAGTCCGTCCTTCCATCCCACCCATCTCAAGAAGGCCTTGAGGAAATTTGTTACTAATATTCAGTTGGACTCAAAGAGAAAATGCTCAAATTTTTGTGGTCAAGGTCCCAATGGTGACCTCATGTTCTTGTGAAAGTGATGTATCAGCAACACCAAAAGAAGTTACATCTGGCACAAGCATTAACTTGGACTCAAAGATGAACTCATAAGATTTGGGATTCACAATACATGTTGTTGGAATCTTGAATACAATATCTTAAGTCTGCCTTTAGGGAATATTGGCAAATATTGATCACTTTGCCAGAAGATTAATTGATTTGTTTTTTAGTGGTAAAGGTAAATTTCAGGTTGAAACAAGTCTGGAAACAAATATTATGTAGACTGAAAATGCACTGTTTGGCAGAGACATACCACTGCAGGGTGGTAATAATTGTTTCTTTTTACCACATCTAAGTAAACCCAAGCAGGCTGAGACAAATATTTCTACTGTTAATGACTCTGTTAATACGATTAATGTGGTTTCAAGAATTATAAGTTTAAAATTTTAACCAAAGCCTCTGCACTAATGCCCCACTTTCATCATTGCTAATTGCCCCAGCTGGGACTTAGGTGTTTCCTTGACCACTGTGCATCACTGTTAGATTATTAGTCATATTTAACCCATGGTAGTAGACAAATATATTGGTAGTAGGTAAAGATATTGGTAAATATTATATTTATATTTTCATTAATTACAATTTTGTGCATTTGTGTGTTTCTTTGAAAAGTGGATAGAGATCCATTGAACCTGAAATCAGCTTGAGCTTTTTTTTGGAGACTGAATAAGTAATTGAAGTGTCTAAATATAAACTGTCTACACTGGTTTCAATGTAGGCTGATGCCTATTTAAAGGCTTTTTATTAATTTGTACAGTAATGTTTTACAGGGGTGATGACAGCATGAATTTTTACCTGTCCTCCTGCATTAAGCTGCTCCCATAGATCTCCATGGATAGCGTTGGCCTCATCCTCTAATGCCTCAAACTCCATGCGAGTGGTGGTTAGAGCCTAAGAGAGGTACATGTAGCCATAGTAAGGGAATTGTTAATCTGTGGTTTATATAAATCATCCAATTTTCTTACATTTTCTTGTTCAAGCACAGGACGAGTCACATCGTAATGACAAAAGGACATTACATTGTCCCCCACTCTGTATGCATAGGTAAGCCAGCCCAAAAATTCCGTCATAATGTGATTTAACTAGCCACATGTTTAAACATGTTGAGGCGTGTGTGTTTGTATGGCCTACAAACAACTACCTAAATGTTTGATGCACTGTCTTACACTGGAGGCCTGGGAGAGCTCCCCTCTAATGTTGATGAGCTGGCTCTGCAGGGTTTCTTTTTTGAACTGTAGCTTTTCCATGGCCGAAGGTTGGTTATGGTACAGCTCCATCTCCTGATGACTTGCAACCAGCACTTCTTCTAGGCTGTCCTGAAAACAGTCAGGTGTTTTTATTTTATTGATCAAAGAGTATATATCCTCACATAGGCTATAATAATAATAATAATAATACTCTTATACTAAAACACAAAGCATGTATTAAAACTTGAACAGGTCCAAAGCCTGGTTAAAATTGTGTTGTGTAGATTTGGGTTGCAATACCATCGTACCTGTTGGTGTGCAAATTCCAGGATTATTTAGTGTATTAATAATTTCTTATTGGCAAATTACGCTCAATTCTGCTACATCCTCACCTAAAATAGTTAACACCGGTGCCCCCCGAAAGGGTGTGTTTTGTCCCCCATATTATAGACTCTGTATTCCAATAACTGTCAAGCATCTCAATCAGTGGTTTCTCCGATAATTTTCTCCACGTCCATCTTTAGATAACGAAAGTGATGGTCATTGATTTGATTCCTTCCAGGATTGAGGGTGAATTAGTTGAGTGTGTCTAAAATTACACTTCAAGTCTAAAAGACTAAGACAGAGGATGCCTTTTCTTAGGAAACTGAATGATTTGAGAGTAGACTATCGCATGCTCAAGATGTTGTACAAAGCTGTACTGCAGAGCGTTCTGTCCTTCGGCCTGGCTCAAGATCACGCCAAACTGCAGCACATGATTAAAACAGTGGGCAGGATCATTCAGAATGATCAGGTGCATGCGGCACAGCTGTATGATGAACTTATTTTTAAAAAGGCGGATAAGATCCTCGAGGATCCTACTCATCCTCTCCACCTCAAATTCAGAGGGATTAGCAGGTCAAATGGCAAAATTCTGCAGCAGAAAATTTAAAACATCAAGGTACAGCAACTAATTTGTCCCTACATCTAATCAGACTGCTAAATGAGAGATAGATGCGCACTTATATTAGGTCTGGGTATTTAGATTGTTGTCTATTTTCTGTATATTACACATGAGGCTATGTGAGGTACATTTTATATAATATCCGATGTGGTATGTCAAGATGAACATTTGTATATTGAAAATGCTGCTGTATATGGTACACACTTATTGCTCTTTTAGATTGTATATCCTATATGAGGCATTCTCTTTTTGCACATTTTATATGGTTAGTAGGCCTATTGCTAATATATTGTGTGTGGGTGCATATGATTTTGTGCGCATGTCTGGTGTGTCTATGTATTAACTGAGACGTGTATGAGCACATTCCCCCTTGTGGGATAATATAGTTTACCTAGATTGAAAAATTTTTACAATATTGTGATGAAAATTAAGTACCTTGTCAATTCTCAGTCTGTGGACAACAGCCTTATGGTCTTTCAATATTCGATTCTGCTCACACAGTCGACCCAAGAGTTTCTGTTTCAGACAGGACAGCAGGTGGTAACCACAGTATGTTGCAGAAACCAGTGAGAAAACATACAACAGAATGAAAGAGCACAATAATGAGTATGTAGAGTATATTGACACTGGATGCTAACACCCCTATTTGACAGGGCAAAATTATTCTTTGTGTGCCCCAATACTGGGTAATAAGTTCTGGCCCACGGTCAGTGCTCCAGGTCATACCTAATGTTGTGGCTGGAGTTCATGTATACATTTTTCACAAACTGAACTTGGAAAACCATGTCATTATGGGGCTGTCTATGTAAACAGGGGCACTCTTAAGTTGCAACAGTAAAAAGTCAACAACAAACTTTTTAATTGTAAACTAAAGTTTTCACGATAGGAGCCTCGACTGCAAATCAAAACATTTAAACATGAACTTTCACATTCCTCTGGACATGAAGTGTTAAAAATTGTGAAAGATCTGGATGTAAGTCTTTTTGTAGGTTTATAATGTGTATGTAGTGTTAAATGTCTTACACTGGTTTCAATCTCATTGAGCTTCAGTGTGGGATGTAATTCTCTGCTGTAGACATCATGGAAAAGAGGCAGCTGTAAAAACGAAGGATACAGAAACGAATTAATAATCATCATCATCGTCAATCAAAGAGTACGGATGCAGCTGAGGGGTAGAGTGGTCGTCCTCCAACCTGAAGTTCGGCAGTTGATCCCCACTCTGACCCATCTACATGCCGAAGGGTCCTTGGGCAAAATGCTGAACCCCGAATGGCCCCCCATATAATAACAAAGTGCTGAGAATAGATGAATGAACTGTATGAATGAATGTGTGTGTGAATGGGTGATGTAAAACTGTACTGTAAAGCACTTTGAGTGGTCATCAAGACTAGAAAAGCGCTTTATAAATACAAAACCATTTACCATTTACACTTAATGATCCAATGAGAGAAAAACAAATATCTGTATATAGTCAGTTCTTTTCGTGTGAGGTATGTGAAACGTCATTCAGAAAATCATCAATCAATCAACTAATCGATCTAATTTTATTGGTATAGCCCATATTCACAAATCACAACTTGTCTCTTAGGGTTTTAACAAGGTGTGACATCCTCTGCCCTTAACCCTCAACAAACGTAAGGAAAAACTAAAAAAAACTAAAAAACTTTTACTAACAAGCTAAAATGAATGTAGAAACCTCAGCGAGAGCCAGGTGTGAGGGATACCTCTCCCAAGATAGACAGAAGTGCATGCCACGTGCAATGGAGAACTTAATAAATATAAGGGTAATTGCAGCATTGATTATTATAAACACTTTGTAGCATAATATAAGGTAAATGAATTGATGGATTATTGTCATCAAGATCAAAATTAAACTTCAAAGCCAGCAAATCAATAATTATGTTGCAATGAACTATTAATCAGTTGGCATGTTTTCTCCAGTGGATGGAAGGTGCTTCATTTACTTTGACATTACAGTAGTTGCAAAGAACTCCAAATCCTTCAACCTGGTGTTAAACAAAACCTTGGCATATTGATATTGGATACTTGCATGTTACCTCATGTGTAACTGTCACATAGGCTCTTGGCCAAACCCTGGAGTTTATTTGAAATATTTTTTTTTAGTGGTCATTAATTATTGTCTTGTTTATGTAAATACATCTAGTCATTACTTAAACAAAAATCAGTTGTTTGTATTATTCAGCTGTAACATACAGTGTTAATGATTATGTTCAGCTGAGGTAACAAAGGAATAGTACACCCCAAAAAAACATTTTAGGCATTAAAACACGGTCTAAATGACATCGTTTAGAGTCAAATATGATTTTCGAGGCTTCCCGGATACTTGGATTACACCACAGTAGCAGTATGGAGGCATGTTATGTTATCTTTTTTACTGTTTTTTCATTTCTCTATAATCTTCAATAATAATTTGGCTGCTACCTGCCTGCTACACTGTTTACCCCTGAAACTCCAGTATCCTTTTGAGGACTCAAACACTTCAGCCACCTCGCCATCGGCATACGGATGAGTAGATCATGAGTGAATTATAAGTATGTTGCTTTTCTGTGAGGGAGGGAAGTGGAGGGGAGGGGCTTATTTCTTTTTTGTCTGTGAACAAATTAAGACATGTCCTATATGAGGATTAAGATTAAGATTCCTTTATTGTCCCAAATCATGCACACTTAAGCACTACATGCAATGGGGAAATTGACCCTCTGCTTTTAACCCTTCCGTGTTCCACAGCACACACAGTAACCACATGGAGCAGTGGGCAGCTATGGAAAGTGCCTTGGGAGCAGATGTTAGGGGAGTAAATTGCCTTGCTCAGGGGCACTTAGACAGGAGTCTGTGTCTTCTTTGTACGACAGGAGAACTTGACCTCCTGAGAGCTGTGAGAGTATGGAAGCATCAACACTAAGTGTAACAGTGAGTGTGTTTGACCAAATCAACTGTTTTTCAGACAGTTCTCTGGGACAACAAAAATATGGTCCACTGATAACATAAGCCTAAGTAAGCTTGTGTCAATGTGCTATCAATTCTCTGCCAGCAGCAAAATGTTAACATTAAGTTAAGAAAACAGTTAAAAAGGATAAAATTACGCCAAATTAAATGGCTTGTATGTAAAAGAAAAAATTGTAGATAACATTACACAAGTGGAGGGAACCTAAAAGCACCATCTCGCCGTCTGCTTGTGGACTGGGTTCTCACTGCGTGGGACAAGGAGCTGATCATCAAGTCCTTCAAAGTGTGTGGGCAGTCTGTGAAACCCGACGGGAGTGAGGACAACCTCATACTGTGCTTCCGAGAGGGACAGGTATGTTGAAATTAATTCATTCTCTCTCTCTCTCTCTCTCTCTCTCTCTCTCTCTCTCTCTCTCTCTCTCTCTCCGCCTGCGCGAGGTAGAGAACAGAACTTGTTGTAGAGGCTGGCGTGAGTGATGAGGAGATTACAGGGAGAGATGAAGAGGAGGAGGAAACTGATGAGGAGGATTTTTATGGTTTTTAATTTCAAAGTGTTTACAATGCACTACCGGTATGTTTGCTATGTTTTTGTTAGCCTGAATTACCGGTATTTGTTGTTGGTGTTCTGTTTGCATACCATATGTTATGGTAACTGTAGCCTACTTTTTCAATAAATGAACCTAGTATTTTATAGGTTCAAATAGACACAAAATCTCGTTTTTATTCATTCTACTGGTAGTCTATTTTGCTCAAATAGAAACAGAGGCCTGCCTCTAATTCTGGCCTCCTTCCAATAAAGGCCTGGGCCGCGATGCGCTTGAGTAAAATAAAGGCCCGGGCCTATATTAGAAGATTTACGGTACTCTAGTAAGCATGGAAGCCCCATTCCCCCGTGCTCTTTCTTAAGTTGTAAGGTGTTATATTTATCGTTGGCTTTCTGCCATTCCATATATTTCTGGAAAATGAGTTTGTCTAATTCCCATAATTGCTAAGTCATCACTACCACAAGTAATGTTTGGAAAAGGTAAAATAATCATGGCAAAATATTTATTTTCAATTCTTGAAGTTAAATATAGGAAAGGGATAACACCACCTCCTTATATCAGCCTTTAGTTTAGAGGTCAAAGGTCCACAATTAATGTTAAACAGATTTGCCCCAAATATTTTACTGAGTCAGTTTCCCATTTTAGGCAATATTTTTGCATAATATCCTTGGACTCTTAATATATCAAAACATCATCCACAAATAATGCCAATTTTGTTCCCACTCGAAGGTTGAAATACCTTGTATATTTTGGTTCTGGCGGATCCATTGAATTAAGGGCTTAATACATTGGCAAATAACAGAGGAGAAACAGCACATCCTTGTCTACATCCCCCGCTGTAAAGTTAACTGGTCAGTAAGGTCACCATTTTACTTTAAGTCTTCCTGTTGGTTTGTTATATAATGTTAGAATAATTGTTATGAAATTCTCATGAAATCCGAATTTGTGGAGAACTTTATAAAGAAATTTCCAGCTTACAGAATAAAATTCCTGTTGGGCGTCTAAACTAATCAGGACTGATTAGGTCTTATTTTCTGTGACTTGAAGAATTATATGTAATTTTCTTCAAATGTTAGCCTGTTTTTGTCTCCCCTTAATAAAGCCAGTTTGGTCGAGATGTGTAAAAGCAAGCCTCCCTGCTGTGATAGATGTGAATATTCTGTACTGTCTGACTATATTTAGCCATCCACTAGGAAACATTATCAGGACAAACTTGCTATACAGATGAAACCCAGTTATACTATAATAAAACTAGAACAGTGTAATTAATTAACTAGACTCCAACTTGTCTCTAGGACACAAAAACCTGGATGACCCATCATTTTCTGTTATTAAACTCAGATAAGACAGCGGTTCTAATACTTTATACTACACACCTTACAGATACATTATCTAATGATATAGCTGCGCTAGACGAGATTGCCATTGCTTCAAATGAAACAGTCAGGAACTTGGGAGTCATCTTCGATCCCGATTTGTCTTTTAATTCTCACTTTAAACAAACTTTAAACGCCTTCTTTCACTTGCGTAATATAAAAAAAAATCAGACATATCCTTTCTCAAAAAGATGCAGAAAAACGAGTCTAGCCTTTGTGTCCCAACTTCAGCCAGCTCTTAACATTTTCATTTATCTTATCTTATTTTTGCATGTACTAATTCTAATGTCATTTCAGAATTCCGCCACTCCCCCTGCTCTGCATTACCCTGTCCTACCGATCCCATTACCTGCCCCACCCACAGACGCACCTGCTTTCCATCAAGTCATTAGTCACCCAGTATAACTACCAGCCCATTTCCTCTGTTCACTGCTTGATCGTCTAGTGTGTTTTCCCTTAGCCTTCCAACGTTATCTCTTTACTAAGTATCCTGCCTGATCTCCGTTCTGACCTGCCTCCTGTACCCTGGATTCCCGTTCTGCCTGCTCCCTACCAGATTCGTTTGTGATTTGTTAATATGGGCTATATAATTAAGATTTGATTGATTTAACACACTAAAATGCCTCAATTGTGACATTCCTCTCTATTTTTGCCTTCCTTAGGGATGAGGGAAACTATTGCCTCCCTCCACAACAGGGGGAAATTTGTAGTGTCTTTGTTTTCTCCTTGTAACTGCTTTCATTTTAGTTGTAATGTATTTAATCTTTCCTGTCTTAATTTTTTAATTGGGCTGAATGTGCAATAATATTCCCTCTCATTACAGATTTAAGTGTATCCCATAGAATAAGTGCAGTGTTAATTTCGTTGACGAAAAATATTTGTGTATATTCCCATGACTAAGACGTGACGAAAACGGATCTTTGAAAATAAAAACTGTGACAAAATCTATTTAACTTTAGTTGACGAGACGAGACGAGATGAAAATGTTGGTGGTTGACTAACTCAGAATAATATTTTTTTTCTAAACTTGCATGCGCCTAACAGCATTGGTTGAATGTTGCCGGTGTTACCTTCTCTGGCAAGTATCTCGGCTCCGAACCGTAGATGAAAGCTCACTGGTTATTTTGGCTAGCTGTCTGGCCGGTAACCAGCCGTGCTGACCACTCAGTAGAGGAGGAGACATTTCTTTAGTTTTAACACCGCCACTTTATTTCTTGGCTATACAGCAGGAGCAGCACTCTCATCACCTCTAGGTGGTCGTTCACTTCTCGTTTTTTCTCACAATCTAGCGCCTTACCCACAATACCCAGGAGCACAACGTCAGCGGTCCCCAACTTTTTTGCACAAAGACCGGTTGGATGTCAGACAATATTTTCACGGACCGGACTTTAAGGTGTGGCTACGGCCTCTGGTGACATCGGTAGATTTTTTCTTTATTTAACGAAATTAACAAATTATGAATACGTGGCCACGCAATAATTAATTTGAGGCTGCGTATTAACAATTTGTTATTTAAAATTAAAAATATATTCGTGTTTTCTAAATACACTCCTGATCAAAATCTTAAGACCAGTTAAAAAATTGCATGAATTTGCATTTTGCACTGTTGGATCTTAGGAAGGTTCTAAGTAGAAATTCAAAATGCAAAAAGAAGAAATGGGAACAAGAGACCAAAAGTTGTGAGCAGGCAATTTATTGAAAACAACAATTTAACTCAAATAGGCTGTTCATTAGCTGATCAAAAGTCTAAGACCACAGCCTTTAAAAGCCAAAATCTGTGCAAAAATTTGGATTCCATGTCATTTCCTGTCAAGTAATCACACTGTGAAGATCTCTTGATGGCAAAGGCAAAAAACCTCACCGTCTTTGAACGTGGTAGGATTGTTGAACTGCATAAACAAGGCCTCTCACAACGTGCCATCGCTGCTGAGGTTGGACGCAGTAAGACAGTCATTTTGCATTTCTTAAAAGATCCTCAGGGTTATGGAACAAAAAAATCAAGTGGCAGACCCAAAAAATCTCACCGGCGCTGAGCCGGAGGATCCAAATGGCTGTCCGTCAAGACACGGGACGACCCTCGTCCCAAATTAAGGCCATTACTGGTGCTGACTGCAGCCCAATAACCATCAGACGGCATCTGCGAAGGAAGGGCTTCAAAAACAAGAAACGTCTTCAAAGGCCACGTCTCCTTCAACGCCACAAAATTGCCCGTTTAGACTTTGCAAGGGAGCACCAAACATGGGACATTCAAAGGTGGAAGAAAGTTTTATTCTCTGACGAGAAAAAATTTAACCTTGATGGTCCTGATGGCTTCCAACGTTACTGGCATGACAAGGAGATGCCACCTGGAGATGTTTTCTACGCGGCACAGTGGAGGGGGCGCCATCATGATCTGGGGTGCTTTTTCCTTCAATGGAACAATGGAGCTCCAGGTTGTGCAGGGGCGTAAAACAGCAGCTGGCTATGTGGAGATGTTGCAGCGGGCATCCCTCATGACTGAGGGCCCTCCTCTGTGTGGTAACGACTGGGTTTTTCAGCAGGACAACGCTCCAATTCACAATGCCCGTCTGACCAAGACTTTTTTCCAGGACAATAACATCATTCTTTTAGACCATCCTGCGTGTTCTCCTGATCTTAATCCAATTGAGAACATTTGGGGATGGATGGCAAGGGAAGTTTACAAAAATGGACTTCAGTTCCAGACAGTGGATGCCCTTCGTGAAGCCATCTTCACCACTTGGCGCAACATTCACACTAGCCTTTTGGAGACACTTGCATCAAGCATGCCAAAAATAATTTTTGAAGTGATCAACAATAATGGTGGAGCTACTCATTACTGAGTCAGTTTTTGACACCCTAATTTCTGTTTTAGGAGTTTTTTTTTGTTTTTTTTTAGCTGTGGTCTTAAACTTTTGATCAGCTGATGAACAGCCTACTTCAGTTAAATTGTTGTTTTCAATAAATTGCCTGCTCACAACTTTTGGGCTCTTGTTCCCATTTCTTCTTTTTGCATTTTGAAACTCTACTTAGAACCTTCCTAAGATTCAACAGTGCAAAACGCAAATTCATGCAATTTTTTAACTGGTCTTAAGATTTTGATCAGGAGTGTATGATAATAATAAATGTGAAACTGATGTGTATTCGTTTTGGCAGAAAACCCTGCTCGCACAGATATGATGTGGGAAATTGCAACAGAGTTTTTAGTGCTGCTGTGGCGATCTCAGGGTATTCTGCCGTGACTTTAATCCAGAACACCGGCAGAGTTGTTTTCTCGAACATACTTTTAAGGCAGCCATCATTTGCGATCTCCAGCAGCGGATCTTCTTCTTGCACAGACATGCTGGATTCACCTGGTTTGTTGACAAATGGGTCAGACAAATACTGTGTGGGTTTGTGTTAAGCGAAAAAGTCACGTGACCGAGACAAGCTTCTTGACATGCGTTATGACTCAAAGCATGAGTCATAACGGAGGGGATCCGGTCATTTTTCAAATTAAAACACTGTTCAGAATCACATAATAAATAAAACAGAAATAATTTAAGTTGTATATTCTTTCTGTGCGGCCCGTTACCAAATGACCCACGGCCCGGGACCGGTCCGCGGCCCGGGGACCCCTGCACTACGTCAAACAATACAACTTTCCTTGACGGGGCAGGCCATACCTGCAACACCGGATTCTGTATCCATACTCCTCGCCCTCCCTGACATGCCCAGACATGCAAGTGAAACCATAACGACTGGTTCATGCGCATAAGCACACGCACAAGCACACGCAATCTGTTAAAAGTTTGAGATATGTGTGATGTGTTTTACGTTAATGCGTTATGTTTAATGTGTCAGAAAATAAATAGACTGACTGTCGACAAAGAAAAACTGTTTTGTTTCTTTTTGTTGGAAACGGAGATACAGACAGAGATTTGCCCATTTATCTGTTAAATAACTCATCCTTTCCTCCTCCATAAGTCACATCCTATAGACCTATGCTAGGAGGGATATCTAATGGACTACTTATGCAACGTGGTCTCATGAAACGGTTCGATAGATATCGTACTAAAAGTTATGTCCAAATTTTCGTAAAGAATCATACGAAATTTTAGCGCTGAATTTTCGTACTGAATCCTGCGAAATGCGCCTGGGCAGACCTCAGCAGCGCTCTGATAAAGCAAGATGGCGGAGATTGCTGTATTCCTGTTGGAAAACACTATATTTTAGCAATGTTTCTTAATTAAAAAGTTCTTTTGATGATATCTATGTCAAGAGTGTGTTTCAGTTTCAATATTTTTATACATGGGTTAAAAAAACAAACCGCTAATATGTTTTCTAAACCCTATTTTCACAACCCTAATCTAAACCAGGAAGAACCATACAGAGAACTACAAATTGAATGGCGTCTCTGTAAGTGTGTTTGTGTGTGTTGTTCCCATCTTTTGTTAGCCTGGATGCCAGACGAACTTAGCCCCGCCCACAACATTTTTGGTCGGGCAGTTCGGTCTGGAGTCGCTCCATTGGGAAAAAATTATGGGGCGTGTTTCAACTGACCAGGAAGTAAAATTCCTCTTCGCTCAATTGGATAGACCTACAACCAATCAGAGCAACGTAGTATGTGACGTATGCTACGCAACGCATTGTGAGTTATTTACTAACGCCGGGTTCACACCGGACGCTTCAGCGCAGCGCCAAGCCTTAAATAACAGCTGGCTCCCATCCACTCCCATGTTAAAACTTTGTGCCGGTCACACCGGAGGCTGAAGCACCAAGAGGCAGCCTTGGCGCAGCGCGGTGCTTCAGCCTCCGGTGTGACTGGCACAAAGCCGTGCAGCGATCTACTGGATCAACGGGTGATATTATTAGCGCTGCCCGGCGGTTCAGCGTCGCCTCAGTGTCCGGTGTGAACAGCCAAGCGCCGGGGCGATAGGGATTAGCGCGGTGCTTCGGCGTCGCCTCCACGTTTTGTGTTCCTCTTTCAAAATGAATGCGCTGTCGATGTCTTCTAAAACAGACTCAATGGCAGCATCTACACATCTCAGCTCGCCAGCGGCAGGCATGTTTGTTGAAAACTAATTCAACCCAAGGGCACTTTGATGACGTGGTTGATTACGTCACCGTTGATCATCTGTCAATCATCGTATAAAGCCCGCCCTGACAATCTGATTGGCCCGGTCGGGCCATAATTTTTTCCCAATGGAGCGACTCCAGACAGAACTGCCCGACCAAAAATGTTGTGGGCGGGGCTAAGTTCGTCTGGCATCCAGGCTAATCTTTTGTAGTTGTAATGAGTTTTCATTATTATGTGAGATTGTGCCCGGGATTCTTGCATGCTTCTTTATGGTTTTTTGGTGTGAGAAAAACACCTGTTTAGTCAGATTTAGTTTTTCTTACTAATAAAACGGTAAAATATAGATTTGTCAAGGTTTTGGCCCTACTCAGTGAGCGCCCCCCATAGTTTTGCATTGAGCTATGGTAGTGGAGTTCAAGACCGTTCCAAAACAGTTTATACCATGTCTGTTGCACATTTAGTTTCCATCCTGTAAGCTAGGGATGAGCGAGTACAGCATTATCTGTATCTGTATCTGTATCTGTTAACCATATGAATTATCTGTATCCGTATCCGTACTCGGAGTGGGCGGGGTCTAACCCGGAAGTGGGTGTGATTTAACCCGGAAGTGGGCTGGATTTAACCCGGAAGTAGGCCGGGTTGTCTTGAAAGCATGCAATTGATATGGGTTGATCAGAAATTGTTATATTTATTGCTGATTAGAAAACTATTACAGGACAGCATCAGCATTGAGCTTCAGATCAATGATTTTGATCACAATAGCAAACGAACTATTTTGCAAGTTTTGCAACAATGAATACAACACATGCTGTTGCAATTATGAAGTGAAATGTAATATAATATAATTTAATATATATAATATATAATGTGTGTGTGTAGCTTAATTTGTAATATGTTTTATACCACTACTACCTAGAAAGTGTCAGACACTCAGTGCTTGAAGTAAAATAAAACTGGTTAGAGCCAAATGACGGTTTAAAAAAAAACTAAAAACTCCAACGACCGGCAGAGAGAGGGAGAGAGAGAGAGAGAGTAGCCAGACGCTAGAGAGTAGTCAGACACTCAATGCGTGAAGTAAAAAAAAAAAAACTGTTTAAAAAAAAAAAAAAAAAAATCTCCGACAGGCAGAGACGCAACGCAAGTCGCTTTCTACCAGCACCACGTCTGAACAAACCCACGTTTAACAGAACTCTACTGGTTAATAAGTAAGTACAAACTGAAATAAAAACAAACTTCAAGCTGAAGAAACCCTAAACGTTAACGGAAAAGACCCGCGAACCTGAGTGACTGAGAGACAGAGAGCTGTTCTGTGAGTGAGTGAGCAGAGCGGTGTGTGAAGGGGAGGAGCGCTGTGACACTGTGTGAGGATTTTCATTCAGTCCGAGCACAGATATTGACTCGTATTACTCGTATAATACTCGTGCTCGGCAAAAGTGCTTTATCCGTACCGGATACGGCTCATCTCTATTAACAACCCAATTTATCACAACCCAGTCTCAGGCTGTTTGCCCTCCTCCCCTCTGGGAGGCGCTACAGGGTCCTACGTTCCCGGACCAGCAGGTTCAGGAACAGCTTATTCCTGCGGCTGTCACTATGCTATTCACCGTGGTGCAGACTTCATATCTATTTTTCATATTAGGGTTAGGGTTAGATGAATGTCCGCCGTGTTTTTTGTTTTCATGGAGAGAGAGAAGCGCATAGGTCACGTGTCCCCAGCCTCCTGACAAACAATTTAGTGGAATTCATACAAATTCTAGTTCATTACTTTTAGTAGCATTTCCTACGAAATTGGGATGAGACCAGCCTGACCTAAGTACTGCAAGTAAGACTATTATGCAGTTGTAGACACAACACAGGGGGTCCCTGGGCCTAAATAGGGAAGAAAATGAGTTTAATGTGGCTATTAAATGTGACTAAGACTAAAATGACCGTAAATGTAACTAAAACTAGACTAAAATGACCGTGATGCATGATCGGTGGGCGTGGTTCGGCCTTGCGTGACGGACACGGGAAGTGAAGAGTTTATCCCTCATCAATGCACAAAGCGCACACAACACACAGCCGTTTCGCCCGGTCCCTGTTCACCCTCCCCTTCGGTCACACAAGGTCCTGAGATTGCAAGTGCTCGGGCACGCGCAGTGCTGCTCGCAGTCCAAGTTGAGAATGATCTGTGTAATGCATTTTGTCGAATCTGTTCTGAGGCAGCTCCTGGTGGTCTGAAAATGTAATTGTTAAAGGTAATGTAGTCAGTATTAATCTTTTAATAAATAAGAGGCGTTTGTTATGGAATTTTCTGAGACACTGTCTCCTCTCCTCTCCCTGGGTCAGAGTGCAGCTGGCTGTCGTGTTTAGGGAAGTGCGAAAGCTTGGCAAAGATCCTAGGCTTAACTCCCTAGACACCGCAAATATGAAACTGCGTAAGCAGGCAACACTCTCTCTGGAGATAAAAAATACATGATTGTTTAGGAACTAGCTGACCCATAGATTCAATTGTCTGTAGGGGTTTAAATTGTGACTGCATCAAAGCAGACTTCTGAATATGAGAGGACATCATGCACAGTTGTTGTATCGATAAATTATGATTTTCTTCAATAAATATTTCAGCATAAGACCTCAAAGGGCTCCTGAACAGTTTCTTCACTGATGAGTTGACCCCTGACCAGCAGATTTTCCTCAACAAATGTTTGTGTGTGTCTGTGTGTGTCTGTGAATACCTGCTCATCTAGGTATTCCAGGTTACGTTGGAGTTGAAGGTCTAACATGTCCTCCTGAGCCAAGCAGTACACACAAGCAGTACAACCGTGACATACAAGTAAATCACAGACACATACTGTACAGCTTGCAGATAGGACAACAGCAAAGTAAAACAAAACACCACAGCAAACATGCAACTCATATTGGAAGTCGGGGGTCACATGACACATGGAACCTCTCATTCCTCTTCTCCCTCTTCATCATATTAATGTCTCAACAATACATATTAATGACTCAGGGTTTCATTTGCATAGAGAATTGCTCGGCGCCCACCTCCGTCAAATTTTTTGCCCTGTCTGCCTCCCTACCAAATTCTAGTACAGTGAAAGCCGCTTATAGTGATCACTTTTGTCCCGGGACAAATTAATTACTATAATCCGTTAATTACGATAATTTACTGAGAAAAATGGTGACATGTTAAATACTTATTTTACCTGCTGTATCTCTACCCTCCCTCCTTCCACTTCTGCACAGTGTTGAGCACACAGTCATCATAGTGACGTCAGAAATGTTTCTAAGCCTAAAAGTCAGCCAGAAGTGGGTAAGATAGCGGACTGAAGGCAGCTCCTCAGAAGATATCAGAAGACATTTAGGCTTAACGAATGCTGGGCCTTGCCGTCACTTGGCTGACACCACACGAGCAGTATGGAGGCATGACATTTTTTTTCTGTTGCTTTATCGCATCTGAAGATTTGGTCAACAGTTACTTCAGTTGTATTGGATTCGGCTCTAACACTGTTTAACCCTGAAACTCGAAAAGAGTTTTGTGGACTCAAACACTTCACCCACCCCTCCATCGGCATAGTGGTAAGTAGATAATGAGTGAATTTTCATCTCTTGATGAACTATACCTTTAAATATGCAGATTCGTTTGTTTGGTGAATTAAGGGCAAATCTACAGATGCAGACAGAGGGTAGTAAAACTAATAAACAAACAAATCTAATGTGTAGTTTTGGACATGGAAGCCAAACTAAGTGTTATAACTATTGTACACTGTGTCTTAGACCACATGGGTGACTTCATATGTTATCCAGTCAATACATATGTGTACATTAGTGGCACATACCACGTTATTGTGGATGGAAGGGGATACAGGGTAGTTATGATGGTATAATCCTTGGCTTAAGGACCTCCTTTCGCCAGAGTAGTCATACTGTTGGAAAGAGGAAAAGTAATAAGAAAAGATGGATGATAACAACGGAGATGATATTTAACATTGTGAAGGGGTATAAGGTGGGTGTGGTTACAAATAGGGCTATCACAATACTTTTAAGTTTGCTAAACAGTTTAAATTGCTATAAAACTTTGATAATTGATATTATCAAAGTTTGAAACAATGTCAGTGAATTTAACCTTTGACTTGGTTTAAAATGTGATGCTCAAGGTGCAGGAAAGGCAGAGATACTCTCTAATAACCTCATAATCCTCTTTGTACAAATAAAGCAACACACACACTCACTCACCTTTGGTGAGCCGAGATATCTTCTCAGGCTGTAAATTGATGGATCAGCATAGATCACATCATCCCTCGCCTTCCCTGAAAAACGGGCTGATAATGATCGAGCTGGTGAGGCAAAGTTTGGCGGCACCGGTGAGTAGGGCCCCCCTGACGAGGAAGAAGATGACCTAGGCATAGACCTGGAGCGTGGCTGGATGGACAGTCGTCTCATGGATGTTTCCATTCCCCTATAGTACTGTGCCCCCCATGGGTCCCTGGGCATTAGGTGTGCATACTGCTGATGAGGTCCATCCCTCAGCGGTTGACGCTCCTCCACAGTCCAGCCTCTATCATATCCCCCCACAGCAGAGACGGAGCAGATGCTGTCAGGCCGGACACCTGATGGGTATATAGGGAACTTCTCCATATACTGGGCACCACCAGGATAGCCACAGTGATCAGCAGAGACCATCCGATTAACTGGGTAGTATTGAGATTGGCTGAAATAATAGGATGAGATGCTGAAAACTTCCTTATCATAATTCATCTCAATTAATCAAAGATAGAATGTCATTGACCTAAAGTTTGAGAGTAAAATGGTTAACATTGGATTTATTGAGTATGGCCTCTTAATTTTGTTTAATAAAGGTAATGCTGAAATACAGAATGAAATTACTTTTGTTTTGGAGTCCACTGACATCATTATGATCTATGATAATTTTGACTTTTATTCATTATGAAATATAAATTAAATTAAATAATAAAGTGTTTTTCAAAAAGCCGAAAAGGCAGTTTGATCATTTGGTTTCTTGACATTTGGTCCTTTTATCCTTGTATTTCAAAATTATAAAGTGATAAACTGTGCTGGAGACATTCAAACCACTTTTGGAAATTCCTTTTTATTTTTCACCTTTTAAATTAGTTAGGTAGATCTATGATTTGCACCTATAGAAAGAAATTTGACAATTTAACTGACAATAAGTGCTTACAATTGTTTTTATAACAATTGTAAGTCACTAAATCATAGGAGGGTTTGCTTACCATAACCTAAATGCTTTGATATCAACATTTCGCAATGTAACTGCATGCCATCCAAAGAAGTTTAAGATAATAAATGATGAATGTGCAGCACACAGCCACTGAACTGCCAGTTAAGGATAACTGTTAATGGCATACAGTACTGCTGCAACAGTGTTTTATAGTATACCAATGTGCAGTGGAGAAGAGATACAGGTGTTATGGTTCCCCTCTTCTCCATTGATCTACCTGTTGATGTCGTCCTGAGAAACCATGCCCTGCCTCTGGTTGACCCACTCCTGCAGCTGAGCCATGGAGCTTTTCCTCTGGGCCACCATCTCTGGAACTGTCCTGGGCACAAAGCCTCTCCTCAACACAACATTCCCTTGCTGCTCCCTGGGGTCCTGCATTGGACCGACAATGCTCTCTGAATGTCCATGAGAGGCACGGTGTCCACTATTCCTCCTGGACAGAGGATGTTTGTTATTGCCGGTGTGGGACATAAAATTGGCTGGGCAAAAGCTGCCCCAACCATTTGGATGATGAATTAGGCGAGGTGCATGATCAGAGCCTGGTTCTCCTCCATTATCTTCACCTCCACTACCCTCTCCTCTGTCAATGTTTCCCCCCTGTTGATCTGAGTGGTGAGTGGAAAGCAATAGTGTTTGAAGGCTGTTGGCCTCATTAATGTAAGGGTGGATGGGCAGGTCGGTCTCAGGCTCATTGTGTGTTTGAGGTTGGGGATGCTGATGAGGGTCAGGTGCCTTGGTCACCATAGTTTGGATGAGATCACCTGTGGTGTCTGTGCAGTTTGTCCTGAGAAATTTGAAAGAAAAAAAAATGTAAGAATACACAGGCAGTTTGAAGCGTTTAAAAAATAAACCAATTATGCTATACAAGCAAAAAGAGACTTCAAAACCTCATCACCTGGCCAAGTAACTGACCCAGTGTCTGACACATGAAATAATCCCTAAAATTGGTTGTCTAGAAATTGTATTATTAATATCACTTTCATGCCAACACCAGTTGGTCCAGAAACAAAATGGTCCATCATTCATTTCCTTTTACCTTTTGTCTGGTTCATGCATCGACTGTAGTTATGAAAGTATAAAAGTCTAATGGTGACCCCCAAAAAACAATAACTGGACAGTTATCTGACTGTTAGCTTTTATAATTATCATCAGGAAGTGTAGTAGATCATCCAAGAACCAGAAGGTTGATGGTTTCATCCCCAAAACTCCGGTCCACATTCCATAGTGTCCTTGGGCAAGGAAATTAGCTCAGACCACTGCACTAGCAAGGTTTGTTGGTATGTGTTAGAAAAAATGCTTTGTATAGAAGTGCTGTGTGAATGTATTTGTGTGTGTGTGTGTATATGAATTATTGTGACTCTGAGAAGTCGATGAGAATTAAAAGCAGCTATAATTGCACTCTATTGACCATTTACAACACAATGCCAAGAGGCAAATTAAACTCCACTGACTGACCTTAGGTCATACTTAGTGATTTTACTTTTTGTGCCTTGCTTTTTGTTGCATATTTACCCCGTGCTCCTTTTTGTCACAGAACCAGCTGCGCAGCGTCCACCTGTTTATTCTCCCTCATCTGCTCCGGCCTCAGTTTACCAGCTCCTTTTGATTTCCACTGCCTGCCAACCCCCCCAGCTCCAGCAATCGAGCAATAAACTTTTAGTTTTTTTCTACCATCTATCTGCTGTGTTTTTGTTCTGCACTTTGGGTCCGCAATAGGCAAATTATAACAGAGCAATTTGGCCAACATGGACCCTGCAGACACAATACATGACTCCACCCAATGACACCACGCCATATCGAGTCAAGTAGTTCTTCTCGAACAGCATGAACTGCTTTTCCATGCCCTCACGGACAGGAACCGCACTCTTGTAAATCAAGTTTCTGAATTAACTTGACAACTCTCATTACTTACCTCTCTGTTTGCCTCATCAGCAGCTGTAAGTAGCTTTATCCCCATCAGAAGGAGTGAACACATCAGGTGGTCCTGAGCCTAAGCTACCAGATCTGTCACTCGTTCATCAAGATTACCAAGATTTAGGTGAGGTTTTCAGCAAATACCAAGCACTTTCTCTATCCCCTCATACACCTTACGATACGATTGTGCTATTCCCCTGATCCCTAGTTCTACTTTTCCTGCTTGCGGTTTGTACAGTGTCTCATGCCCTGAGCGAGAGGCCATTGAAAGCTATATTAAAGAGTCCCTACACTGCATGAAAAGAATAATTTGTGTCAGTTAGTGCCCCTGCAAGTTTCGGTGGAATTTCAGGTTAACAAATGTTAACAGGAATTTGCAGGCAGCACAGAGAACTGTCAGGGTCTGCCGAGAATTGACGTGGGGTTCCAGTTTTGGGCAGTTTTACAAGCCTGAGAAGCTTGGCAGTTGACTCCCCTGCTCCTAGGTGTATGGGGGGCTTTAACATGTAAATGACAATACTGTGATCTTTGCAAATGCAAATCAGGATAGAGTCACTCAGAGGTGCAGTACTAACTCCCTTTTAAGAAATCTCTCCTATAAATACATCAGGCTTAGAACAATTATAGAATCATAAATTGTAGCTTGAATAGATTTGCCTTATATATGTATGCTATAATGAGTGTAATCAGTGATACAATTTTCAGGGGAAATCTGATTATACATCTAAGAGATGTCTTTATGCCGACACCAAAACACTGTGCTTCATTTAAAGCGTGACAAATTCCGAACCATTTGTCCTCCCAAACTACTGGGAAAAACTCAGCAACATATTCACATGTCCATGGCATACTAAGCTTCTGACTCTTCTGAAATTGCCTCATAATTTGGACTTCAATTGTCCTATTTTTGTTAATAAACTTTCCCAGTATTCCATTAAAACACTACCTTATAAATATAAAGTACAATTTAAAAACTTAAAATCGTTGCTTCAAAAGTGAAAAGGTAATTTGTTAAGTTTTGCTCTGAAAACGTGAATATGTCCATTCCCATGGAACCTCTCTGGATTGGTACAGAGGGACTGCCCTAAGTCCTTCTATATAAGATCTGAGCTTTTGACTGTTCTTCATCCTCACTCTGAGACCCTTGTGGTTTCCCTGTGTTGATCCTTTCTGCAGAAAGACCCTTATTAAATACATGTAGATAACTTTGTTGTTTCCAGCCTCTTGTATCTCCAGATTTCTATCACAATTTGGTGTCAGAAGTGGGAATCGCACTTCTGGACGGATCTGGACTCGGGTCAGCGTTGACTGATCCTCTTGGAACAATAGTTTCCAACCTCAAACCTCCCCATTAGGACAGGTGAGACGGTGAGATCAAGACCCCAGTCCCTGATCGTCTCAGCGCTGCGATCTATCTAGTGAGAATCAGAGAATTCAAGTGTAATATATACCAGCAGAACATAGTGTTACAGAGAAGTTGGTCTAAGAGGAATCGGGATCCTCCAGACAGGTGAAAGCCCTGTAAATTTTTAACCAAGGTTTAGAAGAAACCTGGAAGGTAGATTGACGAGGGAACCACAGCCTAAGATATAATACTGAGTGTATTTGCATTGTTGAAACAAGACTCAAGACGCGCGCTATGTAGAGAACTTCTTTCAGGCACTATGATTTGTGTTGGTTAGGCAGGATATTTGAAAGTGTATGTAAAAAAAAATTGTAAAAACAAAAAAAAGAAGAGATGAATTGAGAAACGGCAACCAAGTAATTACAAGAGGAAATTACAATTGAGTATAATATAGGAGGTATTACATTATTTTGATGATGTTTATATTACTAGGTTTCCTATTTGCTCCTTACGATAGTGTTTAGGAGATTGATGAAGACTTAAGGTAACTAGACTTAACGTAACTAATACTTAAATTAAAATTAAAAAAAATTGTACTGTGTCACCAAGGAGCTATGGTGACACAGTACTAAGTCTGATATATGTTGTGGAAAATGTGGGTTTCCAGTTGGGGGAGTTTTAGTGTAAGGAATGTGGTTAGAAGAAAAGTTGCATCAAAGGGACAGAAAACACACACTGGCAGGGACAGATAACACCTCACAAATGTCTCAGTGTCTCAGTGTCTCAAAATGCAGGTTTCCAACCTCAACTCTTCCCCGCCGACAAGAAGATAACCAGAACAACACCAAGCTCAACCAGAAGCGGATGTTCCACAGGCAGGAGCCCAGGCTCCACAACAGCCTTTTCCAGCTAATAACATTCCAGATCTGCAACTCCTCTCTTCACCTTGCACAAGACAAGTAGGCAATATGGACTGGGACAGGATCCAGCCCAGATCACGAATTGTTGAAGTGACCTGATGTTGCCAGCCTGTTAAAGCATACAGGCATCAAGTGGGACTCAGGAAGAGCTTAATAAAAACACATGCAGTTCATGCAAAGAAAAAGAAGAAAAGAGACACTGATCTGCATAAAGCCTCACTGACAATGTTCACAGGTACATCGCGGATGCAGAAGAAGAGGATTTCAAGGCAGGAGGGGAGACGCATGTTGAATAATGATTGGGACATTTGTTTTCTCTGTGGAGAGAAGGGACATTGGGCAAAACTAAAAAAAATTGCCGAAGAAACAGCTACTTTACAAGGCGATTGAACCGAGGCGGGGATGGAGGAGAGGGAGGAACCAGCAGCTTTGAACATGGAACGAGGCCGTGAGGAACACTTCACACATCAGGAGGGTGAATGCATCTGACCAACACAAACACTTATCATAGAAGTAAATTATTGTTTTTGTTTTTTAGAAAAGAAAGACAAACTACTAACACATGTTAAATATTAATGAGATGTATATGTTTGTATGCCAACGCACACTCTCACAGTGCTAGGGAAAGGGAATATATTCCTTATTGTTTAAGGAGCATCACATTCAGTCATCAAGAGTGATATGTTTGACACACATCCTAAAATGAGCGAATGAGTTGTTAGATCTGTGTTAGAATCAGGAAGCACCGTGGTTGAAAATTCACGACTCCCTTAATAGAGGTGATATTATAATATAACATAATATGAGGCATCACTGAAAAGTTCAAGTGTTAATTTTTTGCTATCCTCATGTTGTCCAAATTAATATGATGGGAAGAGTTGTAAAGTGTCTTTTGGATATTTTTATAGTTTCCACCCCATCAGGAGTCATAGTGATCCGAATGGCTGATCTTTATCCACCACAGATTTACACGTGCAATAAGTGTAATGCTGCTTCACTGTTAAATGCGTATGAATGGAAGCTCTGTTCATCTGTTGTGACATCGATCAACACTGATCTAGTGGACAAAGCAAATTCAGTCACACTGAGAACAGACACCACGTGTATTCATCCAAAAGATTTAAACTTCACTGCACTCAAACACAAAGGGAGATATGCAGGTTTTGAAATAGTGTTTTATAGAAAGTTGTGTGAAAGATAATTTAACACTAAGTTGCATGTTCTGGAATGAACATAGATGTGCTGTTTCTGTAGTCACCCTCTCAGTTCCTTCACAGATGTTCAGAGGATGTTTTCCTTTTTGACGTTCCTGGTTCACACTCACATGACTTGCTGTCAAACACAAAAATTATTAATGGCAAGACTTAGGACCGTTGATACAAAAATGTGTCAATGCCTACATTTGGGAAAAGATATAAGATCCTGAGGTTAAGTATAATCTATTTTTGAAAGCGTTTAGAAAATGATTTACATCTGTTGTCCACACTTTCAAGGTTGTTTAACTGGTACCAGACACACGTACAGAAGCCCAATATGCACATGCATATTTAGATTATACAAACAACATTTCAAGGGCTCAAGGTAATCATGATATGGGTTTAATTTATAACATGGAACCTGTGTTTATCACACCATGATCTGACAATATCTACTGAAACAGAAAGCCATCGATGGTAGTGGAGAGCGGGGTAATCTGGGACATTTTTTATATTTGCTCCCCTCTAGGCGAGCTAAAATGATATATCAGTAAAATTTACACATTTCCCATTAATTCAGGATGTTTTCTAGCAATGGAAATTATCAGAATGTCTTCAGGACAAAGGGCAGTGAAAATATGATTTAAAAAAAAAAAGTGTTCTTGTGACCAGACCAGAGAAATCAAGGGGGTAAAGTGATCCACTTACCTTTTCCACTTTAAAAGTACTATAACAATACATGTTGTCATAGTTAAAATCCTGACAGCTAGATTGACAACCACACATTCCAAAACTAATATCGGACTAGTAACAGTGTTAATTTTGGCAGCTATTTCTGATTTAGTCTTAGTCTTAGTCTTTTGACGAAAACATCTCATTTGTCTGGAGCACGCTGGCTCTGTTATCATGCTATTCTGTTGGAAATGCCTAATATCACTGTGAAAAGATGTAATGTTCTTAACCCAGTTACTCTTCTTCCAACAGAAGGAGATGGTGAACAACATAATTGTGTATTAACAATAACCGAAGTTTGCTCCCCCACATTTAAAGGAAACACCACTGCAGAATCCAGACCTTGAACTGTTGGATGGTTCAGGGTCTCGCAATTCAGACACAGGAGCAAATTAAGTTGGTTTCTCTGTGGTAACAGCAAGTTATACATTGATTGCATGACCACTCCCTGCTTCTCTGTCTGCACAGGCAGCAGAGCTCACTACTCTCATTGAAGCATGCAAATTGGCTAAGTGGAAAAGGGTTAACATCTACACTGACAGTAGATATGCATATGGTGTAGTACATGATTTTGACAGGATTTGGAAACACAGGGAATTCCTTACATCAGCAGGCAAACCAATTGCACATCATGCTCTGGTGTCTCGGATGCTTGATGCTATCCTCCTGCCCAAACAGCTTGCTGTATGTAAATGTGATGCTAACACCTTTAATAATGACCCAGTATCACAAGGAAATGCCAGGGCGGATGCAGCAGCGAAAGCAGCTCCTCAATCTGCTCCACACATTCTCTTACAGGTCGAACCCACCACCCCGACGGCTGACCTGCGAGAACTTCCACTTAGAGCAACAGCGGATGAGCGTGGACATGGAGAAGTGGTTACACACACACACACATGGGTTGTGGGTGGGCCCTGAGGAGAAACCTTGTCTGCCAAAATATCTGTTTCCTCATTATACAAAGTTAACGCATGGGAACGATCATGTTTCGAAAGGATCGATGATGGCTGCTATTTCACAACATTTGTTCACAAAGGGATTTTCTAGCTACGCTCAGAAGTTTTGTCAAGCATGCATGATTTGTGCTACTAACAATATTGGTAGAGGAATGCAGGCCCCACAAGCTGCACATCCTCCACCTGACAAACCATTTGACCATCTACAAATGGATTTTATTGAACTAACCGAGTGAAGGGGAAAAATATTGCTTGGTTATAGTTGATATGTTTTCTAAATGGGTTGAAGTTTTCCCCACATCGAAACAAGACACAGCTGCCGTAGCTAAAGCGTTGATCACTGCGTTTATTCCTAAATGGGGAATCCCAGTAAAGTCAGCAGTGACAACGGAACTCCATTTGTTAGTACAGCATTAAAACATATAAGTAAGTATTTGGGCATTGATTCACTATTTGCAGCGCATTTGTCTATTTGCAGCGTGTTTGTCTATTTGCTGCGCGTTTCTGTAATGTGTTATGTTGTGTTGTGAACTTGATGAAGATGTTTTCTTACTTTGCTTGTGTTTTGTCAACTTGCATGTGATCTATTTCATCATTGTGTTTTCACAGCCTGAGCCATTTCAACTCGACCAGATGTTCTCACAAGTGATTTCACTGCGATTCATATGCGATGTATTTTTTCAAGTTTGTGACAAATGCCACTCAACAGTAGCAATTACTATTTCTATTTACTATTATCAAATAGGCAAGACATGAAGATTTATCTTGGTAAGAGAGAATACAGAGTTGCATGTAAAAGTGTGTTAGTGGAAGACAAGATGAAATGCCCAAAACACTACTTGTCTCAAAATGGGTGGCATATTTAACAGAGGCCGTATTGGGCAATTGGACATGATCGTCTAAAGGCCGAATTATAGTCGGGTTGTACGCACGCACGCAAGACACGCAACACGCCCCTCGCGTGCCCTCTTGCGGCTTGCATGCGTCCGCCAATTTTTTTAACCATACGACAAAGACAAAATCCGAAAGTATGACCACTTGTATAACCCGTCACTTACTGGCCGATTTGTCCGCCAGAAATAGGCTATGAGGAGCTGAAGAGGCGATGTAAATAAACAATCGACGAAGAAGAAGACGTCTCTTCTTTGTGTGTTTTGTCTTCGGCTAAAAACGTTACTCCGCCTAGTCTTCTGGCGGTGAATTGCGTTGCAACACGCGCAACATGTTAGAGAAGCATAAACGAAAACGAGTCCGTCGATGCAACTGCGTGGCAGGGGTTTTCAACCAGGGGGCCGCGGACCCCTGGTTGAAAACCCCTGCCACGCAGTTGCATCGACGGACTCGTGCAGGGGGTTCGCAAAATTCACTTTGATATTTCAACACATTTCCAGATTATTCTTGAATATCGTGAAAAATATTTAGAATAAGAAAAATATGTTTAAAATAATATAAAGGTGATGAGGGGAACCTTGAAACCGGCTTGGGTCTAGAAACTGCCAGTAGTTTTCCCCTGTGCATGTGTGTTACAGGTAGATGTAGAAGAGCGGTTGAGCTAGGTAGAAAAACTCTCAGGAGGTCTTGGAGATGTAGTTCGTATGAAGGGAATTTGTATTTTCCCAAAAAGAAGGCCCAAAAGGGCAGAATTAATAATGAAAATATTAAATAAAACAAAAGAGCGAAAAACAAATACTTTGTAATAAGAAAAATAAATTTGTATAATAGCCAAAACAATTAATTGCAATAACAATCAACTTTACAACGTTCGCTGGTTGAGAAACAATTTCTTAGGAGAGCTCTAGACACACACACACAGAAGTACTACTCACGCAGTAGGTGGGATTTGCTGCTGGTGTTCATGAGTTTAAACTTAAGTAGGCCTCAATTGTTTGTGTGATATTGTATGATTATCATTTGTGACATATTCTGCATTACTTTGTCATCTTCCCTATTCAGTTGTAGCCCCAGTTTATGTTGATTGTTATTGATCACCATTACTTTAACGTTCTCTCAACATGTCAGCTACATGTCTGTACATTTAAGTCATTAATGTTATATATTGACGTACATATGGTTCTGAGAGGCAGTACAACTACAAACTGCATTTACATTTTGTTTTCAATTCTTAAGCACTGAAAATCAACCGTTTTTGTTGTTTTTTACACATTTTTGTAGATTTGTTTGAGGTATTTAAATAAGACCAACATGGAAAACCAAATGTTAAAACTTCCTTCTATCCACATGCACGCACGCATGCACACGCACACACACACACACACACGCACACGCACGCACACACACACACACGCACACACACGCACACGTAGGCACGTTAAGCAAATTAAGTAGGTCAAAGTTGAGCTAGAAGTGGGTTTTGTATATAGGTCTGAAAATGAAGGGAGTTATAATTTGTGGTTTATGATACTGGAATATTAATAAAATGGCTTGACTACACTTTTGTTTAATTATTATTATTCCGTTTCTCTCTGCTTATGTCTGGCCTTAGTCTTGAACCTATTTGGCTGCTCATGCCTCTTCTCGAGATTTTTATAGATTTGTTTGAGGTATTTAAATAAGACCAACATGGAAAACCAAATGTTAAAACTTCCTTCTATCCACATGCACGCACGCACGCACGCACGCATGCACACACACACACACACACACACACACACACACACACACACACACACACACACACACACACACACACACATACACACACACACACACACACACACACACACGTAGGCACGCGCGCTTAGGCACATCAGTGGGCAGCGGATTACTTTCTAGTCAGAATGGTGGTCCCTGAGACAAAACCAGTTGAAAACCCCTGGTCTAAGGGTATGGCTTGCTGTATGTATGTGAAAAGCACCTCTGCGTTGGCTGAACGATGACTCCTGCAGCCTCACTCATAGCTGTGATCCATTTCTCCTGGTCCTCATGGCTGTCTGTGCTGAAGTAGTACGTCCTGGTCCCAGCTTGCTCTGCCTGCATGCAAAACACAATAGGATTCTTCAGCTCGTCTTTTTCAAACTCCTCCAACCACACCTGCAGAGGGAGACAAATCACAGAGTGGCAGCATATAAATATCACAGATGTTATTTATGTAAGCAGTAGAATGTTAACACTGACAACCAGTAAGTGTTAACATCATACTCAACATCCAAATTATGCTCATTATTCGCAATAAAGAAACATCATATGAAGGCATACAAATTAAACGTTATCCACTATATTAAAAGTGGATTTATTTTGACACTCTAGGCAATTGTTTGTTTACATTTTAGTAGTAATCTCAGCATTCAGCCCTTGTAACTTCATAAAACAACATGCACTTGTTTCTTTTCATATTATCAGATATGAAATGGGCCTGAAACTGTTACAGAAAACAGCTACTGTTAAGCAAATTAAGTAGGTCAAAGTTGAGCTAGAAGTGGGTTTTGTATATAGGTCTGAAAATGAAGGGAGTTATAATTTGTGGTTTATGATACTGGAATATTAATAAAATGGCTTGACTACACTTTTGTTTAATTATTATTATTCCGTTTCTCTCTGCTTATGTCTGGCCTTAGTCTCGAACCTATTTGGCTGCTCATGCCTCTTCTCGAGATTTTTTTTATCAATTGTTATTATTAGGGTCCGAGCACCGAAACGGTGGGAGGCCCTATTGAAATTGAAAGGATTATCCTTATTATTAGGGCCCGAGCACCGAAATCGGTGGGAGGCCCTATTGAAATTGAAAGGATTATTATTATTATTATTATTATTATTATTTAGGCAATAGAATGGGCTTTTTGAGGGCTTCAACGTGCTAAAAAATCTCTGACACTTTGCATTAAATTAGAAAGTGGTGAAAATTGACGTATTCTGGAGTATTTGGAAATCGGCGGGGCGAAAAAAAAAGGCACTAATCTTCTTCCCAAGGGCTTAAGAGTTCATTCACACATTTGTTATGTGTTGGTAACTACATAACACTAACAGATGTTTGACAATTTATGTTGAGAGATAACTTTAGTACAATTCTACCCTGATGAGCTTGTCATAGCACTTTCATCAGATCGACTTCAACTTCTGGGAATGTCCCTTAGACAATATGGAGATATAAACTGCTTCGGTATATTTGATTTCATCACCATTGTGTGACCGTGGCCTGGCGTCAAAGTTTGATTATACGCCATCAAACCACAAGATTTTGTATCTCAGGCATATTTGGTTCAATCAAGTCCAAACTAGACACATAAGACAAGTGTTGCGACCTGATGATATCTGCAAACACACCATGTCTTAAAATAATAGCGCCACCTGCTGGCTACAGGAAGTGAGCGTTTATTCTTGCCACAGTGCTCAAACACATGCAACGCGGAGACATGCGCTTGGTCATCGAACGATCTCTCTTCACCGACCGCAAAAGACTTTACATCGCCTGTGCTCGGGCCCGTTAGTGCTACAACGTAGCCCTAGTTAGGGCCTGAGCACCGAAATCGGTGGAAGGCCCTATTGAAATTGAAATGATTATTAGGGCCCGAGCACCGAAATCGGTGGGAGGCCCTATTGAAATTGAAAGGATTCTTATTATTATTTTTCTCCGCTTAAATGAATTGGCTTTTTGAGGGCTTTAACACGCTCAAAAAATGTCTAAAGTTTGCCGTGAATTAGAAATGTGTAAAAATGTACGTATTCTGGGGTATTTGGAAATGGGCGTTGGAAAATGGCTCAACAGCGCCACCTACGGAAAGGCCACTCATTTAGATTTCACGGATCCTCTTGAAAATAAGGATTGTTGTGTATCATGACCAGATGCACAAAAAAGCCTCAGGGAGCATTATGAAAAACGCACCAGGAAGCCCGCCATTTTGGATTTAGTGGCCATTTTGGTCATATTCCATATTTTTACTTTGACGTAGTTGTCTTAGAGCTTTCATCAGATCAACTTAAAATTTAGACGGGTGTCATCAGAACAAAATGGAGATCTAAAGTTATTGAAAGATCACCTTCGCTGACCCGGGTGTGGCGTTAAAGTTTGATGAAACGCCATCAAAACACGAGCTTCTGTATCTCAGACATATTTGGTTTAATCGACTCCAAACTAGACATGTAAGACAAGAGTTGCGATCGAAGACATCTACACAGATGTTAGATAAGTCTCTTCAAAACAAGATGAAGATCTAAAGTTATCAAAATTTTAACTTTTCGTCATACCGTGTGACCTTGGTGTGGCTTCAAGTTTGAAGACTCAAATGAAAACACTTGTAGCTGGTAGCTGTAATGGCAATATTAAGTCACCAGAGGACAGTGTAAGATTATGGTTTGATCAAGGCACAAATTGTGTCACCTAGGGATTAAGAGACTGTGCTTACACTGCTTCTCACATTAGTTAGTGGTAGGATATTAATATATTATCATAATATATTCACAAACATCAAAATAACCATCTCATTTGTCTCAATGCTTGCATTTAATGGACATATAATTCAACAGTATCTGTGTAGACAACGATAGCTGTGAAGCAGTTCAGTGGCGTTTCTACATTAGGACCACGTGGGGCACTGCCCCACCAGAGCCAGATGGCACTGTTGTGCAGAAAGCTCAATACATCTGTACTTTGTGGCACAGTACACAAAGTACAGATGTACACACATCTGTACACGCACAGTAGCGTGAATGTGTGTGTGAATAAACTATACATACAAGCATTATAGTCTTGTTTTGGAGTCAATTGCTTCGTGTGTGTTTCTGTCTGTGTGCTTGCTCTGTGAAATGAGCTTATCTCTTGCCGTCCGTCTCTGCTCTGGGCGCAGCTGCCCAAGCTTAAGATCGTTGCCATGGAAACCCAATGAGCGTGAACCACACAGGCCGAAGTTAACATTGGGTGGGGGAGCGGAGCTGGGGCAGTTTCAGATGTATCTCATGAAATCTGCCTAGCAACTCGACTCGAACAATGCGTAACACGACTCCAGCTCCGAGCCTGTTGCCTGCTCGGCTTCACCTGAGCTAACAGGCTAACAGGCTAACAGGCTTATCCCTGTGAACACTCCCCGAGTCTGTGGAGAGGTTTCACTCTCTCACATATCGGATGAATAATATGGTTTGATCTTCAGTGGCTTTTTGAGGGCTTTAACGTGCTCAAAAAGCTTCTAAAGTTTGCAGTAAGTTAGAAAGTGGTGTAAATGTACGTATTCTGGGATATTTGGAAATGGGCGTGGCAAATTGGCTCAACAGCGCCACCAACGGAGAAGCCCCTCATTTATGGAGAAGTCCCTCATTTAGCATTCACTGATCCTCACGAAAATGAAGACAGTTGTGTATCATGACCAGATGCACAAAAAAGCCTCAAGGAGCATTATTAAAAAATGCAACAGGAAGCCCGCCATTTTTGATTAAGTGGCAATTTTAGGCATATTCCATGTTTTTTACTTTGATGTACTTGTCGTAGAGCTTTCATCAGATCAACAAAAAATCACAACAAGATGAGGATCTAAAGTTATCAAAAAAACAACTTTTGGCCACACCGTCTGACCGTGGCCTGGTGTCAAAGTTTGACAACACGCCATCAAAACAAAAGCTTCTGTATCTCAGACATATTTGGTCCAAGTGAGTCCAAACTAGGCAGGTAAGACAAGATTCGCGACCTGAAAAAATCTACAAAGACAGCATGACTTAAAATGATAGCGCCACCTGCTGGCTACAGGAAGTGTAGCGTTTATCCTTGCTCCAGATCTTAAAACGCACACAAGGCAGAGACGTGCGCTTGGTCGTCGATGGCTCTCTCTTCACTGAACGCAACAGACTTGAAATCGCGTGTGCTCGGGCCCGTTAGTGCTACAACGTAGCCCTAGGTAGGGCCCGAGCACCGAAATCGGTGGGAGATTAGCGACCTGCAGGGAAGAGCGCTGGGACATAATAGGATGTGACGCATATTTTAGTTGCTGAAATATTAAAACAAAGCGTGAGAGCAGGTCAGACTGGAGGTCGACACAGAAACTGCAGATCGGTACAAACCACCTGCAGCTTCTGCTCTGATCAAGAAGCTTAGGCGATGATCTCTGATCAGCTGAGACCAGAGAAACTCGTTGTTTTCACTGTTTCCACTGTTGAGAAGCAGCCTGAGAGGCTGCTCCACGTGAACGAGCTCCGATCTCACTGTGTCTCTCTGAGCGAGTGAGCGTGGGCTCAGGGCGGGGGGCGGAGCCCCGGATGTGTGTGTGTGTCCACTATCTGGGAGCGCGCACCCACACACACACATTCACCCGCTCCTGGTATTTCATGATGGCCTGATACGATGATTATTTAAAAACTGAACGTGAACGCTACATTCACTAACGTTCATCATGTGAAAGAACTGATTCGTTAAGTTCACCATTCGAGAACAATATGCGCAACATGCACTGTACAGGGAGCCACTGCAGAGGGGCTGAAGAGCTGCATGCGGCTCCGTAGCCTATGTTACATCTATTGACAACATTAGGACTCACCATCACGAACGATGCCATATGATGAATATGAGCGCAACAACACTGCTGTAATACATCACTGCTTAAAACACTGCATTTATTGAACGATTAAAAAAATCACATGATACAGCTTGTCAGACAAATTCAGCTTTAAAAGTTACTGTCATTTGTCTATTGCAGATGAAAATTAGCTGCCTGCAAATGAAACTGATTGCCCCCAACCACTTGGAACAAGGAACAGATGCCAACAAGAGCATGATTTAGTAGAAGACATCAAGTTATCAAAAAAATCAACATTTCGTCACACCGTCTGACGATGGCCTGGAGTCAAAGTCTGATCACACGCCATCAAAACACGAGCCTCTGTATCTTGGACATATTTGGTCCAATCGACTCCAAACTAGACATGTAAGACAAGAGTCGCGACCTGATGTAATCTACAAAGACACCAAGACTTAAAATCATAGCGCCACCTGCTGGCTACAGGAAGTGAAGCGTTTATTCTTGCTGCAGAGCTTAAAACGCACGCAAGGCAGAGACGTGCGCTTGGTCATCGATCGCTCTCTCTTCCCCGACCGCAACAGACTTGAAATTGCCTGTGCTCGGGCCCGTTAGTGCTACAACGTAGCCCTAGTTATTAGGGCCCGAGCACCAAAATCGGTGAGAGGACCTATTGAAATTGAAGTGATTCTTATTATTATTATTTCGCGGAGCGCAATGAATTGGCTTTTTGAGGCCTTTAACATGCTCAAAAAGTTGTAAAAGTTTGCAGTTGGTTAGAAAGTCGTGACAATTTACGTATTCTGGGGTATTTGGAAATGGGCGTGGCAAAATGGCTCAACAGCGCCATCAATGGAGCTTCCCCTCATTTACGGAGAAGCACCTCATTTAGCATTCACTGATCCTCACGATTTTGAAGACAGGTGTGTATCATGACCAGACGCACAAAAAAGCCACTCGGAGCATTATGAAAAACGCAACAGGAAGCCAGCAATTTAGGATTTAGTGGCCATTTTGGGAATATTCCATGTTTTTTTCTATGATACACTTGTAGCAGAGCTTTCATCAGATCAACTTACAATTTAGACGAGTGTCCTCACAACAAAATGGAGATCTAAAGTTATCAAAGAAACAACTTTTTGACACACCGTCTGACTGTGGCGTGGCATCAAAGTGTGACGAAACGCCATCAAAACACGAGCTTCTATATCTCAGACATATTTGGTCCCATGGACTCCAAACTACACATGTAAGACAAGAGTGGCGACCTGAAGACAACAACACAAAAATCTTGACTTAAAATGACAGCGCCCCCTGGTGGCAGCAGGAAATGTCTTGTTTTTGGTACATGTTCTATTTTTATGTACTTCTCGGAGAGCTTTCATCAGATCAACAAAAAAATTAGATGAGTGTCATCACAACAATATGGAGATAAAAAGTTATCAAAGAAACAACTTTCTGACACACCGTCTGACCGTGGCGTGGCGGCAAAGTGTGATGAACGCCATGAAAACACAAGCTTCTATATCTTAGACATATTTGGTCCCATCGACTCCAAACTAGACATGTAAGACAAGAGTCGCGACCTGATGACATCTACAAAGACACCATGACTTAAAATCATAGCGCCACCTGCTGGCTACAGGAAGTGAAGCATTTATTCTTGCTGCAGAGCTTAAAACGCACGCAAGGCAGAGACGTGCGCTTGGTCATCGATCGCTCTCTCTTCCCCGACCGCAACAGACTTGAAATTGCCTGTGCTCGGGCCCGTTAGTGCTACAACGTAGCCCTAGTTATTATTCCTATTATTATTATTTTGCTGTGTCGTTAATGAATTGGCTTTTTGAGGGCTTTACCATGCTCAAAAAGTTGTAAAAGTTTGCAGTAAGTTAGAAAGTCGTGAAAATTTACGTATTCTGGGGTATTTGGAAATGGGCGTGGCAAAATGGCTCAACAGCGCCACCAACGGAGAGCCCCTCATTTACGGAGATGCACCTCATTTAGCATTCACTGATCCTCACGAAATTGAAGACAGTTGTGTATCATCACCAGATGTACAAAAAAGCCTCTTGGAGCATTATGAAAAACGCAACAGGAAGCCCGCCATTTTTGATTTAGTGACTATTTTGGTCATATTCCATAATTTTTTACTTTAATGCACTTCTCGTAGAGCTTTCATCAGATCAACTTAAAATTTAGACGACTGTCATCACAACAAAATGAAGATCTAAAGTTATCAAAGAAAAAACTTTTCGCCACACCGTCTGACTGTGGCGGGGCGTCAAAGTGTGACGAAACGCCATCAAAACACGAGCTTCTATATCTCAGACATATTTGGTCCCATGGACTCCAAACTACACATGTAAGACAAGAGTCGCGACCTGAAGACAACAACACAAAAATCTTGACTTAAAATGACAGCGCCCCCTGGTGGCAGCAGGAAATGTCTTGTTTTTGGTACATGTTCTATTTGTATGTACTTCTCGGAGAGCTTTCATCAGATCAAACAAAAAATTTAGATGAGTGTCATCACAACAATATGGAGATAAAAAGTTATCAAAGAAACAACTTTCTGACACACCGTCTGACCGTGGCGTGGCGGCAAAGTGTGATGAACGCCATGAAAACACAAGCTTCTATATCTTAGACATATTTGGTCCCATCGACTCCAAACTAGACATGTAAGACAAGAGTCGCGACCTGATGACATCTACAAAGACACCATGACTTAAAATCATAGCGCCACCTGCTGGCTACAGGAAGTGAAGCATTTATTCTTGCTGCAGAGCTTAAAACGCACGCAAGGCAGAGACGTGCGCTTGGTCATCGATCGCTCTCTCTTCCCCGACCGCAACAGACTTGAAATTGCCTGTGCTCGGGCCCGTTAGTGCTACAACGTAGCCCTAGTTATTAGGGCCCGAGCACCGAAATCGGTGAGAGGACCTATTGAAATTGAAAGGATTATTAGGGCCCGAGCACCGAAATCGGTGAGAGGACCTATTGAAATTGAAAGGATTATTAGGGCCCGAGCACCGAAATCGGTGAGAGGACCTATTGAAATTGAAAGGATTATTATTAGGGCCCGAGCACCGAAATCGGTGGGAGGCCCTATTGAAATTGAAATGATTATTATTATTATTATTATTATTATTATTATTATTTTTTTCCGATTAAACTTATTGGCTTTTTGAGGGCTTTAATGTGCTCAAAAAGTTGTAGGAGTTTGCAGTAAATTCGAAGGCGGCTTAAATTTACGTATTCTGGAGTATTTTGAAAAGGGCGTGGCAAAATGGCTCAAGAGCGCCACCTACGGAAAAGCCCCTCATTTAGCATTCACCGATCCTCAAAAAAAACAAAGACTATTGTGTATCATGACTAGATGCACAAAAAAGTCCATCAGTGCATTATGAATAACGCAACAGGAAGCCCGCCAGTTTGACTTTAGTGGCCATTTTGGTCATATTCCATATTTTTTCTTTGATGTACTTGTCGTACAGCTTTCATCAGATCAACTTCAAATTTAGACGATCGTCATCACAACAAATTGGAGATCTAAAGTTATTGAAGGATTACGTTTTAACAAAACCGTCTGACCGTGGTGTGGCGTTAAAGTTTGATGAAACGCCATCAAAACACAAGCTTCCATATTTCAGACATAGTTTGTCCAATTGAGTCCAAACTAGACACATACGACAAGAGTCGCGACCAGAAGACATCACTGCAGAAATTGTGACTTACAATCACAGCGCCCCCTGGTGGCAACAGGAAATGTCTTGTTTTTAAGACGTGTTATGTTTTTATGTACTA
Source organism: Pleuronectes platessa (assembly GCF_947347685.1). Classification (NCBI taxonomy): domain Eukaryota; kingdom Metazoa; phylum Chordata; class Actinopteri; order Pleuronectiformes; family Pleuronectidae; genus Pleuronectes; species Pleuronectes platessa. The sequence goes on along the minus strand of NC_070627.1, from coordinate 30,790,869 downwards.
CTCGGAGAGCTTTCATCAGATCAACTTAAAAATTAGATGAGACTCTACAAAACAAGATGAAGATCTAAAGTTATCAATATTTAAACTTTTCATCATACCGTGTGACCGTGGTGAGGTCTCAAAGTTCGACTAAACGCCAATATAAGCGAGCTTCTGTAACTTAGACATATTTTGTCCAATCGACTCCAAACTACACATATAAGACAAGAGTCGCGACCGGAAGACATCTACCTCGAAATCATGACTTAAAAGGAAAGCGCCCCCTGGTGGCATCAGGAAATGTCTTGTTTTTGTACATCGTGCGCTTTGATTTATTTGTCGGAGAGCTTTCATCACATCAATTTAAAATTTAGACGGGTGGCATCACAACAAGATGGAGATCTAAAGTTATCAAAGAAACAACTTTTCGACACACCGTCTGACTGTGGCGGGGCGTCAAATCAGCTCGCCATGACACACGAAAACGCTTTAAAGGGGACATATTCGCTTTAAAGGGGACATATTATTTCCATTTCACCACAGTTGATATGGTTCCTTGGGTTCTTAATGAAATGTCTGTAAAATATTTTGGTAAAAATACCCCAAGGATAATTTAAAACAGCACCTTTATACTCTGTCTAAAACAGACCTCCTCAGATCAACCTGTTTTGAAGGCCCCGCCCCCCTCTCACCCCGCCCCCATCTTACCCCACCCCCTTTCACCCCTCTCATCCCTCCCCCTTCTCACCCCTCCCCCCTCTCATGGAGGTGTAGGACATGTGCTTGAATGTGTTCTCACTACAGAATGCATTCAACATCTATAGAGCAGATTATGGGCCTCGTGAAAATTGACGTATTCTGGGGTATTTGGAAATGGGTGTGGCAAAATGGCTCAACAGCGCCACCAATGGTGCTTTCCCTCATTTACGGAGAAACACCTCATTTAGCATTCACTGATCCCCACGAAATTGAAGACAGTTGTGTATCATCACCAGATGCACAAAAAACGCGCTCGGAGCAATATGAAAAACGCAACAGGAAGCACGCCATTTTCGATTTCGTGGCCATTTTGGTCATATTCCATAATCTTTTACTTTGATATACTTCTCGTACAGCTTTCATCACATCAACTGAAAATTTAGACGAGTGTCATCACAACAAGATGGAGATCTAAAGTTATCAAAGAAACAACTTTTCGTCACACTGTCTGACTGTGGGGGGCGTCACATCAGCTCGCCATGACACACGAAAACGCTTTAACTTCCGTGTTCATGGGTCCATCTCCCTCAAACTACATGTGTGTATCATCAGCCCCCCTCCCTTGAAGATATTCAGATGGTTTTAAAGAATGGGCGTGGCAAAATGGCTCAACAGCGCCACCAACAGAGCTTCCCCTCATTTATGGAGAAACACCTCATTTAGAATTCACTGATCCTCACGAAATTGAAGACAGTTGTGTATCATCACCAGATGCACAAAAAACGCGCTCGGAGCAATTTGAAAAACGCAACAGGAACCCCGCCATTTTCGATTTGGACCATATTCCATGTTTTTTATTTTCAAGTACTTCTTGGAGAGCTTTCATCAGATCAACTGAAAATTTAGACGAGTGTCATCACAACAAGATGGAGATCTAAAGTTATTGAAAGATCAATTTTTCGCCACACCGTGTGACCGTGGCGAGGCGTCAAAATGTGACTAAACGCCATCAAAACACAAGCTTCTGTATCTTGGACATATTTGGTCCAATCGAGTTCAAACTACACATGTAAGACAAGAAGCGCGACCTGATGACATCAACAAAGACACCATGACTTAAAATCATAGCGCCACCTGCTGGCTACAGGAAGTGAAGCGTTTATCTTGCAGCAGTGCGCAAATGCATGCAACGCTGAGACGAGCGCTTGGTCATCGAACGTTCTCTCTTCCCCGACCGCAACAGACTTGAAATTGCCTGTGCTCGGGCCCGTTAGTGCTACAACGTAGCCCTAGTTATTATTATTTTTCTTCGCTCAATGAATTGGCTTTTTGAGGGCTTTAACGTGCTCAAAAAGTTTCTAAAGTGTGCAGTAAATTAGAAATGTGCGCAAGTTTACGTATTCTGGGGTATTTGGAAATGGGCGTGGCAAAATGGCTCAACAGCGCCACCAACGGAGCTTCCCCTCATTTACGGAGAAGCACCTCATTTAGCATTCACTGATCCTCACGATTTTGTAGACAGTTGTGTATCATGACCAGACGCACAAAAAAGCTACTCGGAGCATTATGAAAAACGCAACAGGAAGCCAGCAATTTAGGATTTAGTGGCCATTTTGGGAATATTCCATGTTTTTTTCTATGATACACTTGTAGCAGAGCTTTCATCAGATCAACTTAAAATTTAGATGAGTGTCCTCACAACAAAATGGAGATCTAAAGTTACCAAAGAAACAACTTTTCGTCATACCGTGTGCCTGTGGTGTGGCGGCAAAATGTGATGAAAACGCCATCAAAACACGAGCTTCTGTATCTCAGACATATTTTGTCCAATCGAGTCCAAACTAGACACATACGACAAGAGTCGCAACCAGAAGACATCGGTGCAGAAATTGTGACTTACAATCACAGCGCCCCCTGGTGGCAACAGGAAATGTCTTGTTTTTGGTACATTTTACATTTTGAAGTACTTGTCGGAGAGCTTTTATCAGATCAACTTAAAATTTACTTGAGTCTCATCACAACAAGATGGAGATCTAAAGTTATTGAAAGATTGATTTTTCGTCACACCGTGTGACCGTGGCGTGGCCTCCCAGTTTGATGAAACGCCATGAAAACACGAGCGTCTGTATCTCAGACATATTTGGTCCAATCGACTCCAAACTACACATATAAGACAAGAGTCGCGAACGGAAGACATCTACCTAGAAATCATGACTTAAAAGGACAGCGCCCCCTGGGGGCAGCAGGAAATGTCTTGTTTTTGTTAGTATTACAATTTGACTCACTTCTCGTAGGGCCTTCATCAAATCAACGTAAAAATTTGATGCATGTGTACAAAACAAGATGAAGATCTAAAGTTATCAAAATTTAAACTTTTCATCAATCTGTGTGACCGTGGTGAGGCTTATAAATTTGATAAACAAAATGAAAACACCATGTCTGTAGTTCATGGTCCTACACTGCTCTCTAGTGACTTAATATTGAATTTCACCTGCAGCGCCAATATTAAGGCACCAGAGGGCATCCTAAGACCATAGTTTGATCAAGGCTCAAATTGTTACTCCTGACAGACCCATTTTGTCCCCTCTTCCCCCAATTTAAATCTGTCTGGAGCCGCACAACATATTTGATAACACAGGTTATAAAGTTATATATATACATATATATATATATATAGATATACAATATATATAAAAACTATAGTTTGTTGCATTTATTAAATAATAGAACGACAATATAAAAAACTGTTGACATTTAACTGCTATTTTTACCTGTTACAAAATAGGAAAACACCAAACTCTCATGAATTGGAGAACAAAATACATGTGTGGGCCTAGTTTGGATTAAACTAAACACAGAACTCAGCTTTTTTTCCTCATCTCCAGCTTGGTACTTTTCAGCAGATGCTGTGAGCTTTCTCTGGAAATATCTTTCAACGTTACATTTCTTATTGTTTGCTAATTCCTCGCCACATATCAAGCATACATGTAAGACAGCATCGGTGGCAGTGAAAGCAAATTAATCTGTCCACGCAGAATTAAACTCTATTTTCCTCCCAGACTTTTCTTTTCTGGGATTTATCCATGATTAGTTTACCGAGGCCGGGGGTCGGAACTATAGATTAGCGACCTGCAGGGAAGAGCGCTGGGACGTAATAGGATGTGACGCATATTTTAGTTGCTGAAATATTAAAACAAAGCGTGAGAGCAGGTCAGACTGGAGGCCGACACAGAAACTGCAGATCGGTACAAACCACCTGCAGCTTCTGCTCTGATCAAGAAGCTTAGGCGATGATCTCTGATCAGCTGAGACCAGAGAAACTCGTTGTTTTCACTGTTTCCACTGTTGAGAAGCAGCCGGTCAGTCACTGAGAGGCTGCTCCACGTGAACGAGCTCCGATCTCACTGTGTCTCTCTGAGCGAGTGAGCTCAGGGCGGGGGGCGGAGCCCCGGATCTGTGTGTGTGTCCACTATCTGGGAGCGCGCACCCACACACACACATTCACCCGCTCCTGGTATTTCATGATGGCCTGATACGATGATTATTTAAAAAATGAACGTGAATGCTACATTCACTCACGTTCATCATGTGAAAGAACTGATTCGTTAAGTTCACCATTCGAGAACAATATGCGCAACATGCACTGTACAGGGAGCCACTGCAGAGGGGCTGAAGAGCTGCATGCGGCTCCGTAGCCTATGTTACATCTATTGACAACATTAGGACTCACCATCACGAACGATGCCATATGATGAATATGAGCGCAACAACACTGCTGTAATACATCACTGCTTAAAACACTGCATTTATTGAACGATTAAAAAAAATCACATGATACATCTTGTCACACAAATTCAGCTTTAAAAGTTACTGTCATTTGTCTATTGCAGACGAAAATTAGCTGCCTGCAAATGAAACTGATTGCCCCCAACCACTTGGAACAAGGAACAGATGCCAACAAGAGCATGATTTAGTAGAAGTCATCAAGTTATCAAAAAAAATCAACATTTCGTCACACCGTCTGACCATGGCGTGGAGTCAAAGTCTGATCACACGCCATCAAAACACAAGCCTCTGTATCTTGGACATATTTGGTCCCATCGACTCCAAACTAGACATGTAAGACAAGAGTCGCGACCTGATGACATCTACAAAGACACCAAGACTTAAAATCATAGCGCCACCTGCTGGCTACAGGAAGTGAAGCGTTTATTCTTGCTGCAGAGCTTAAAATGCACGCAAGGCAGAGACGTGCGCTTGGTCATCGATCGCTCTCTCTTCCCCGACCGCAACAGACTTGAAATTGCCTGTGCTCGGGCCCGTTAGTGCTACAACGTAGCCCTAGTTAGGGCCCGAGCACCGAAATCGGTGGGAGGCCCTATTGAAATTGAAATGATTATTAGGGCCTGAGCACCGAAATCGGTGGGAGGCCCTATTGAAATTGAAATGATTATTTAGGGCCCGAGCACCGAAATCGGTGAGAGGACCTATTGAAATTGAAATGATTATTATTAGGGCCCGAGCACCGAAATCGGTGAGAGGACCTATTGAAATTGAAATGATTATTATTATTCCTTTTATTGTTATTTTGCTGTGTCGTTAATGAATTGGCTTTTTGAGGGTTTTACCATGCTCAAAAAGTTGTAAAAGTTTGCAGTAAGTTAGAAAGTCGTGAAAATGTACGTATTCTGGGGTATTTGGAAGTGGGCGTGCCAAAATGGCTCAACAGCGCCACCAACGGAGAGCCCCTAATTTACGGAGATGCACCTCATTTAGCATTCACTGATCCTCACGAAATTGAAGACAGTTGTGTATCATCACCAGATGTACAAAAAAGCCTCTTGGAGCATTATAAAAAACGCAACAGGAAGCCCGCCATTTTTGATTTAGTGACTATTTTGGTCATATTCCATAATTTTTTACTTTAATGCACTTCTCGTAGAGCTTTCATCAGATCAACTTAAAATTTAGACGACTGTCATCACAACAAAATGAACATCTAAAGTTATCAAAGAAAAAACTTTTCGCCACACCGTCTGACTGTGGCGGGGCGTCCAATCAGCTCGCCATGACACACGAAAACGCTTTAACTTCCGTGTTTATGGGTCCATCTCCCTCAAACTACATGTGTGTGTCAACAGCCCCCCCCCCCAGGATATTCAGATGGATTTAAGGAATGGGCGTGGCAAAATAACTGACTAGCGCCCCCTAAAGGGCAGCCCCGGCACTACGATTGGTCTGCATCTACAAAAATACATAGGGACATGTGTCTTTTCATGACAAAGAAATAAGTCTCTTGAACAGATATGCTACACCACACAGGAAGCCCGCCATTTTGAATTTGGAGGCCATTTTGCCCATATTCCACACTCTTACTTTGATGCACTTGTGGTAGGGCTTTCATCACATCAACTTAAATTTGAGATGAGTGTCATCACAACAAGATGGAGATAAAAAGTTATTAAAAGATACATTTCTACTCAGACGGTGTGACCGTGGCGTGGCCTCAAAGTTTGATTAAACGCCATCAAAACACGGGCTCCTGTATCTTGGACATATTTTGTCCAATCAAGTCCAAACTATACACAGAAGACCAGAGTCGCGACCTGAAGACATCTGTACAGAAATCGTGACTTAAAATCACAGTTTCCCCTGGTGGCAACAGCAAATGTCTTGTTTTTTCTACGTCTTACACTTTGAAGCATTCCTCCTCATCCACTTTGCGAAACCATGTCAAACTTTGTCAAATGGGTCTCAAGACATTGATAATGTAGGCATACGATTACTGTGGCTTTTCATAATGTGGATTGTTAATGGCGTGGCATCAAAGTTCATCAGCTCACCATGACAAACGAAATCGCTGTCACTTTTCCCATGTTAAAATGCTCAACTTTAGAGCAGAATTAAACCTGTTCACAGCATTGCTCAAACTTTGGTTTTAGTCTCAATCGTTAAGTTCTTTCTTCATGACAACTCTGAGGGGGGTGAATTTGTTTTTAACTACCTCGTTTAAGCGATATAGATGTTTGAAATTCACGTGTGTCACAGTGAGCGCGCTGCTGTGTGGAGCTACCTTGAACGCCCCTCTTGAGACCGTGCGGGGCTTCCACTCACATGAGATTGATTAACACGGTGTGATGTTCTGCTTGTTCTCCTGACGGACACGTTAACGACGTCTACGCTCCCGTTTCTGTGGTAAGTCACGTTTAGTATTTTATTTAGATGTGTTCAAAGTGATTCGCAGGGTCTCTTTGTATCAGGTGGTTAGCTTAGCAGCACTAGCCCGGAAGGTAAACACAGCATCAACGGTTGGAGTATATCTCCTGTTCGATGCGAACATCAGATATTACCGCCACACTCCGACATCTGTTACTCAGAATAATATTCTGAGTAACAGATTTACTGTGATCACCTGAAACCTGAGTATTTAAGGTCATATCTGCATTGTAAGATCAGCTGTTCAAAGGAGCATTACGTGTCCTAAAGCTCTTTATTCAGAGTAGTGTTGTAATGTGTTACAGTGAAAATTAACGTGTCTGCTACCTTCAGTGTTTACATCGTTAATCTAAGGCACACTTCACTGAATTATTTTATTAAATATAAATAAATCATAGCCTTGTAACTTTACTAGAACAGACAGTGTCATAGAGAAGTGTAGGCTAATGTGTACTACCTATTTCCTAAGCTGAAATGATTATGATCTGATTAACTTTGAAGTAATATTTTATCTTTGATGCCCTCAAAGAGATATTCCAACAGGACATCCCACAAGACCCCACAATAGCACTACTGGGAGCAATGTACATCATAAACCATCCTCTCGGAAAAGCATATATAGCACCTATGATACTAAATTCTGGAGTGGACAATAACTATTACTTTATCCCTAGTTTTATTTTCATTTACTTGTTTTTCTTTTTTCTTTCCTTGTTTAATTTAATATATTATGTATGTAATCAATCATCTATTCTTATCCCCCCTTTTTCTCTCTTGGAGTGAGCATGGTTTGATGTTTGTTGTTTTTTCTATGCATTGCATGCTATACTTGAATACCATGTATAACAGTATTGTACACAGTTGAAAAATGGACAAAGAAAGTAACTGTCTGGATATGCATATTGTTTTGTTGAAAACCAAATAAAAAATAAGTAAAAAAAAACAAAAAACTTTTACAGGGTGTGACAGGGTGTGACATCCTCTGTCCTTAACCCTCAGCAAGAGTAAGGAAAAACTACAAAAAACCCTTTTAACAGGGTAAAAATACGTAGAAACCTCAGAGAGAGCCACATGTGAGGGATCCCTCTCCCAGGACGGACAGAAGTGCAATAGATGCCACCTGCAGGAAAACATCATCAAGATTAAAGTCTTCAAGATTAAAGATTAAAGTCTCTAGCAGCATTTGATGAGGGTAAACATCCCAAAGGACAACCCCAACATGACATGCCAGGCAGTTCCGCTGCAATCACAGTCCATGGTCAGCAACCAGCAGGACCACGATCCACCATCCAGACCAGAACGCCACTCCAGTCCTCAGTCACCGTCACCCGCCACCCACCACGAGCCGCCGCCGCCGAACGCGACACAGCGACACAGGGTCCGCCACCACCACCACAATCAGCCCACACGACACAGAATCCACAACACTGGGTCCACCACCACGACCCCCGGTGCACGATCAACAAACCACAATCCATGGTGCGGCCACAGAGGCCCTGGATCTGCAGTTGATAAAGCAAAGGGATTCCAGAGAAGAGGAAGGAGAAGCTGGAAAAAGAAGCTGTCATGTGTCATAAAATAGAACAAGTTACGTTCTGCCGCACTAATTAGCTCTAACTATAAGCTTTATCAAAAAGGAAGGTTTTGAGCCTACTCTTAAACGAACAGATGGTGTCTGCCTCCCGAACTGAAAGTGGTAGTTTATTCCACAGCGGAGGAGCTTGATGGCTAAAAGCTCTGGCTCCTACTCTACTTTTAGAGACTTTAGGGACGACAAGTAGGCCTAAATTCTGGGAGCGGAGTGCTTTAGTGGGTTTATAAGGTACTAAGAGCTCTTTAAGGTAAAAAGGCGCTATATTATTAAGGGCCTTGAAGGTGAGGAGGAGAATTTTAAATTCTATTCTAGATTTAACTGGAAGCCAGTGTAGCGATGCTAATACTGGAGAAATGTGCTCTCTTTTCTTTAATCTCGTCAGGACATGTGCTGCGGCATTTTGGACAAGCTGTAGAGTCTTTAACGACTTACTGCTGGAGCATGATAATAATGAATTACAATAGTCCAGTCTCGATGTAACAAAGGCGTGGACTAGTTTTTCTGCATCTTTTTGCGAAAGGACATGTCTGATTTTTGAGATATTACGCAAGTGGAAAAAGGCGGTTCTAGAAATTTGTTTTAAGTGACTATTAAAGGATAAATCAGGATCGAAGATCAATCCCAAGTTCCTGACTGTTTTGTTGGAAGCAAGGGCAATGTCGTCTAGCGCAGCTATATCATTAGATAATGTATCTCTAAGATGTTTGGGGCCAAGTATTATAACCTCTGTTTTGTCTGAGTTTAATAAGAGAAAATTGCGGGTCATCCAGGTTTTTATGTCCTTGAGACATGCTTGAAGTTTAGTTAATTGATTACTTTGTTCAGGTTTTATTGATAAGTATAACTGGGTGTCATCCGCATAGCAGTGGAAATTTACCGAGTGTGTCCTCGCATGCTGTTTAGAAAATTATGAATAATGTAATTTTTTTTGCAGTTTTTAGTATGCAATAGTCAAAATGTAAAGGAAATGAACATTTGCTAAAAAATATTGTCCATTATGGAATTGGGATCAATCTGCCGACCATTTAGTTAGAACTAGAACAGCCACAGAAGTAAATTAACTTTTTTGAAGACTTATGATTTTGAATAACTGGGAAGCAGATAAGTTAAACACAAGTTATAATGTGATAACTTATTCTTATTTTAGGTGAAATATTTAACGTTATTATGTCATAAATATCATCGGCCATGTTCAATGACAGCACAATATCACCATGTTTACACCCAAACATGAATTTTAATTTTTTAGGATTATATAATATGCTATATTCTGATAAATGTATCCATCCTCTACATACATTTAATTATTAACACATGAGTTTCAGTTTAAGAAACTTTGTCTTGTTTTTGAATACTGTTAATATAACTTTATATAAATGTAGGGGTTAGTAAATGACTACCAATCTCATGTTTGTCTTTTAGCGTAGCAGAAAGACTGGAAGCAAGTGAAAAAACTTGCTAGGCTCTATCAAAATTATAAAAAAATATATGGTAAATGGTTTTGTATTTATACAGCGCGTTGGTGGCGGACAACCACTCTACCCCTCAGCCACAGCCGCCCTATAAAACTTCCTGTTTTGGTTATGGGAGAAGACTTTCATTGGACGAGGTTGTACCTGTCAGTCTCAGACAGAATCTGATATTTTCAAATCACTTCTTCATACTAACTTTGATTTAAAGACCTTGTCATAGTATCTTATATTCCTCTTTTACAATATGTCTCATTTGTATTTTTTCCTTCTGAAACATTTACCTTTGAAACGCGGTTTTAGGGTTAGGGTTAGAATTAAGTCAGGGTTAAGTTTTTAGTTGTGTTGGTTATGGTTAGGTTAAGCTAGGGAATGTATTATGTCTAATAGTGTCCTCACATAGATAAAAGTACAAACATATGTGTTTGTTTGTGTACATGCACTGGGTACATGCACTGGACTTTGGACAAGAGCTTCCTGGACATGCAGTGAAAGTGAACAACAAAAAGGACTAAATGTTCTAAAAATAGAAGAAAACTAGTAATGACAAACAGTGATTGCAGTTAGAGCAGGGACACAGAGGGAGACATAAGATAGTTGTGACAGAGATTCCTCAATTCAATTGTGTGTTTCATACTAATGTTAAAGGGGAAACAAGGCAAACTTTGTTTAAGATTTATTTGGGATATTAAAACTCAGCTTACCTACATTAAATTAAATTGTCACATCTTTATTCAGATCTAACAAACAGTTCTGTCATGTAGCTGAGTGCTGCTGCCGCTGGTGTTGTGTCTATCCTGACTTTCAGGGCTGTTGATGCAATTCATCAGGATCTGTATTATTACAGTAATACCTTTACAGTAATAACTAACATCATTTAAATCAGCCATGATCATTCAATCACACAGAGCCAAACCAAAACATTTTACTAAGCCACAGCAATGTAACAAAGAAACAACAAATGTTCAAACATTACTAAATCCTTCTTTTTGTAGCAAGAACTCACATTTGGCCACAAGGTTAGGGCAGTGCTTCTATGAGGTATTGCTTTCACTGAGGAAACCAAACCTACAACTAGAACATTTTCTTCTCACTGAAATATTTCATTATTTCTGGTTGTTTATTTAGAAATATATTACAAACTAAAATCAACCAAACTACAGGATATTCCCAACATAGAACCTATTAGTGTCTCACTAAAGTATGTCATGTACATTGAAATCATATGGACTCAAGTATGTTCTTGAGTAACTGTGCATAAAAAACAATCAAATAATGATTCCCCATTAGCTTATTAAATTTTTCTTGGATCTTACTAACCTTAAAGGCAAACTTGCGGGTGATGTTATCTGCAGGCTCCACTCGACTTATCCGGAAACTGAGCAGCAGTAAGCTCCCTAAAACAGAGTCCTCCCTCTCATCTGTGCAGGGGAAAAATTAAAGTGTGAAAACATGCTTGGAATAATGAAAGATACAGTAATAACCACCTGAGCCACCTCATAAACCAGAAGTATAAAAGACAGAGGAGGGGATCTTTTGTACAAACATGAATGGAATCAGAGTTGCTTTCCTCCTATCATGCTCCTGACAGCCTCCTAGAATAGATATTCATTATAGTCCGAGGGTCTCTGTGATAAGCAGTGGTAAAGAGACAAACACACACATTCTAGAATCTTACAGTGATAAACAGACTGCTGGAAAAGTGTAGCACAGAGCCTTAAATATTGCAAGCAGCCATTACAATTTTCGCTGGTCTTACCTCATATTTCTTAAACGTAGCTCTGCACCAACACTCTCACTGCCATTGACTACATGTGAGGGTTTATGTATGTATGTATGTTTGAGTGTAAAGAGAAGAGAAAGAGGGAGCAAATGAGGGCATCGAGCTAAGAGAGACAGAGAGCCCGAGAGATCTGAGGGAGGGGGATGGGCTTGTGCGATCATACGCTGATTCCTGTGTGTGAGAGAGCATGCGCACATATGTGTGTGTGCGTGAGAGTGAGAGAGATAATGATCAACCCATGTGACTCAGTTTTGCAGGAATCTTGGACCCTAGCCAACTGCACCTGCTGCTTGTCTACACCTCTCTCTCTCTCAAACATTCTTGTGCTTTTTTAACCTGCTCCTACCTCAATATTGAAAAAATGACTGATGCATTTTCTGCACTGAGTAAGAAGTAAGGTGTTAATCACTTTATCGTGATGTAAAGCACTAAAGACAATTTAGATATTGGATAAGGAACCAGCGGATTCTGGGTATTTTACACAGAAGATATCATTAATTATACATTTGTATCAGTGGTGTATTTATGTTTGAACATGTCCCCCAAGTTGTCGCCTCCAACCCAATATAATGATGAAATTGGAATTTTGAAATTGTGGAGTTCACAGGATTAAGATAAGGAAGTATGATCGGTTTTCAAGCCTCAGGTACATAAAATGTATTTTATTGTTTATAACACTAACATTTATCATAGTCATTGAGTAATCATGATCGTTTTTATAAGGGAAGCTTCACTGAAATGAAGAATTATCCTATAACCCAAATATGTGTGTTTTTTCACATAATTGGAACATATTTAGAAAAAAAGATAGGATTATGTAATATCAACATATTTTTCCAGAAACAGTGTTCCTCTACTCTTGACAACCCACAGACCGCCAACAGTTTTCATAGAGAACTCTTTATTTCAGCGAAGTTACTTACAGTAAAACAGGATACAAAAATAAAAAATTCCACAAAATTCCCAGACCACAAGGAACAAGATGATCAGGGGACAAGGGGATAGGATGACATAATGAAGGTAAGCACACAGTATATACACAATGGAGGCAAGAATGATTGAACACAGATGAAAAATACCAGGAACAGGTACAGACAACCACAGGGGCGGGAAGCTAGGGGTGGGCAGATTGAACAATTGTGAGTGTTCTCAACTCAAGTCTCAACGTGAGCGTGAGAGAGAAGAAAGAATGGCCGAGGAAATGCAGTGTGGTGGTAGTGCAACTTTTGCAAAAATGCTGCAAGATGCACTATTTGTGACAAGAAAGTGCCACACAGCTGCAACACAAGTAAGTAGAAGTGAGTAGAAGTGGCCTGTAAAATATTAAAAAGTGCAATTTGCACAATTTATATTTTTATGTATTTATTTAATTATTTCATATTATTTTACCATTCATTTATTTTATTATTATTAAATCAAACTATTTTTGTAAAATATTTGTACCCTTATTTGCACATTTTTATTTAAAGTATTTGTATTTGCTTATGCAATAAATGTGTTACTTATGGTTGGAAAATGTATCATTATTTTGAAAAAATAGATACGATTTCAGAAAGTATCTCTAAAATTCCAACAAAAAATATTTGTAACGTATCAAACTTATGTTAAGTCTGGTATCGCCCATCTCTATGCCAAACAAAAAAAAACACAAGAAATAAAACAGGGAACACAACACATAGTACAACTAAACAAAGCCAAATCCAAACACAAGAAGATCAAGGACAATGTCCATCATCAAAAGTATAAGTATTTTTTTTAATCCTAAAGCTCTTTAGATAAATGAGCTGAGAGTTCAGTCATCACAGAGAATAAGAATTACACAGAATATCATTTGATGATTCAGTGCTCAAATTTGTTTAACTAGTCATCCCAAACCTATATATTGAGATCGACCACCTCGTCGATAGCTCTGCAGACTCATTACGATTAACATTAGATTCAATAGCCCCTCTAAAAAAGAAAAAGGTCAAACATAGTAAATTAGCTCCGTGGTATAATTCCCAGACAAATGAGTTAAAACAATTATCAAGAAAACTAGAAAGGAAGTGGCGCTCCAGCAACCATGTTGAAAACCTCATAGACTGGAAGAATAGTGTTAAAGAATATAAAAAGGCTCTCAACAAAGCAAGACTAATAGAAGAGAATAAAACAACCCCAGGTTTCTCTTCAGCACTGTAGCCAGGCTGACAGAGAGTCACACCTCCACCAAACCCAGTATTCCTCGATCCCTAAATAGCAATATCTTTATGACCTTTTTTAATGATAAAATTCTAACTATTAGAAATAAAATCAACCATCTCCTGCCCTCAATTGGCCCCAATACCCTCCCAACAACAGAGATCTCAGAAACGGCTGAGAATCCTACCCATTACTTAGACAGCTTCTCTCTGATCACCTGTGATCAGTTTACCAAAATAATCTCAGGTTCTAAACCAACAACCTGTATTTTAAATCCCATTCCTACAAAATTACTTAAAGAAATTCTGCCCCTAATTGATAGTTTGTTACTTAATACAATTAATCTGTCATTATCATCAGGTTATGTACCAGTCTTTTAAAATAGCAGTAATCAAACCCCTTCTCAAAAAACTCACTCTAGACCCAGAGGTTTTAGCTAATTACAGACCAATATCTAATCTCCCCTTCATGTCTAAAATCTTAGAAAAAGTGGTAGCCAATCAGCTGTGTGAGTTTCTCCAGGAAAATAATATATATGAAAACTTTCAGTCTGGGTTTAGAGCCAATCACAGTACAGAGACAGCCTTGGCAAAAGTCACTAATGACCTTTTAATAGCCTCAGATCAGGGATTTGTGTCTGTCCTCGTTCTGTTAGATCTCAGTGCAGCATTCGACACAATTGACCATCAAATTCTATTACAAAGACTCAAACAGTTAATTAACATTAATGGAACCGCCCTTAACTGGTTTAAATCGTACTTTTCTGATCGCTCCCAATTCGTGCAAATTAATGATGAGTCATCTGTGCGCACCAAAGTAAACCATGGTGTTCCCCAGGGCTCTGTGCTCGGCCCAATTTTATTCTCATTATACACTCCTGATCAAAATCTTAAGACCAGTTAAAAAATTGCATGAATTTGCATTTTGCACTGTTGAATCTTAGGAAGGTTCTAAGTAGAGTTTCAAAGTGCAAAAAGAATAAATGGGAACAAGAGCCCAAAAGTTGTGAGCAGGCAATTTATTGAAAACAACAATTTAACTGAAGTATGCTGTTCATCAGCTGATCAAAAGTTTAAGACCACAGCTAAAAAAAAAAAAAAAAAAACTCCTAAAACAGAAATTAAAGTGTCAAAAACTGACTCAGTAATGAGTAGCTCCACCATTATTGTTGATCACTTCAAAAATTCGTTTTGGCATGCTTAATGCAAGTGTTTCCAAAAGGCTAGTGCGAATGTTGCGCCAAGTGGTGAAGATGGCTTCACGAAGGGCCTCCACTGTCTGGAACTGAAGTCCATTTTTGTAAACTTCCCTTGCCATCCATCCCCAAATGTTCTCAATTGGATTAAGATCAGGGGAACACGCAGGGTGGTCCAAAAGAGTGATGTTATTCTCCTGGAAAAAAGTCTTGGTCAGACGGGCATTGTGAATTGGAGCGTTGTCCTGCTGAAAAACCCAGTCGTTACCACACAGACGAGGGCCCTCAGTCATGAGGGATGCCCGCTGCAACATCTCCACATAGCCAGCTGCTGTTTGACGCCCCTGCACAACCTGGAGCTCCATTGTTCCATTGAAGGAAAAAGCACCCCAGATCATGATGGCGCCCCCTCCACTGTGCCGCGTAGAAAACATCTCAGGTGGCATCTCCTTGTCATGCCAGTAACGTTGGAAGCCATCAGGACCATCAAGGTTAATTTTTTTCTCGTCAGAGAATAAAACTTTCTTCCACCTTTGAATGTCCCATGTTTGGTGCTCCCTTGCAAAGTCTAAACGGGCAATTTTGTGGCGTTGAAGGAGACGTGGCCTTTGAAGACGTTTCTTGTTTATGAAGCCCTTCCTTCGCAGATGCCGTCTGATGGTTATTGGGCTGCAGTCAGCACCAGTAATGGCCCTAATTTGGGACAAGGATCGTCCCTTGTCTTGACGGACAGCCATTCGGTTCCTCCGGCTCAGCGCCGATGAGATTTTTTTGGGTCTACCACTTGATTTTTTTGTTCCATAACCCTGAGGATCTTTTAAGAAATGCAAAATGACTGTCTTACTGCGTCCGACCTCAGCAGCGATGGCACGTTGTGAGAGGCCTTGTTTATGCAGTTCAACAATCCTACCACGTTCAAAGACGGTGAGCTTTTTTGCCTTTGCCATCAAGAGATCTTCAGTGTGATTACTTGACAGGAAATGACATGGAATCCAAATTTTTGCACAGATTTTGGCTTTTAAAGGCTGTGGTCTTAAACTTTTGATCAGCTGATGAACAGCCTATTTGAGTTAAATTGTTGTTTTCAATAAATTACCTGCTCACAACTTTTGGTCTCTTGTTCCCATTTCTTCTTTTTGCATTTTGAATCTCTACTTAGAACCTTCCTAAGATCCAACAGTGCAAAATGCAAATTCATGCAATTTTTGAACTGGTCTTAAGATTTTGATCAGGAGTGTATATGCTTCCACTAGGAAACATTATCAGGACACACTCGGTAAATTTCCATTGCTGCGGGTGACACCCAGTTTTACTTATCAATAAAACCTGAACAAAGTAATCAATTAACTAAACTTTGAGCATGTCTCAAGGACATAAAAACCTGGATATAGCTGCGCTAGACGACATTGCCCTTGCTTCCAACAAAACAGTCAGGAACTTGGGAGTGATCTTCGATCCGGATTTATCCTTTAATAGTCACTTAAAACAAATTTCTCGAACCGCCTTTTTCCACTTGCGTAATATCTAAAAAATCAGACATGTCCTTTCGCAAAAAGATGCAGAAAAACTAGTCCACGCCTTTGTTACATCGAGACTGGACTATTGTAATTCATTATTATCAGGCTCCAGCAGTAAGTCGTTAAAGACTCTACAGCTTGTCCAAAATGCCGCAGCACGTGTCCTGACGAGAACAAAGAAAAGAGAGCACATTTCTCCAGTATTAGCATCGCTACACTGGCTTCCAGTTAAATCTAGAATAGAATTTAAAATTCTCCTCCTCACCTTCAAGGCCCTTAATAATATAGCGCCATTTTACCTTAAAGAGCTGTTAGTACCTTATAAACCCACTAGAGCACTCCGCTCCCAGAATTTAGGCCTACTTGTCGTCCCTAAAGTATCTAAAAGTAGAGTAGGAGCCAGAGCTTTAGCCATCAAGCTCCTCTGCTGTGGAATAAACTACCGCTTTCAGTTCGGGAGGCAGACACCATCTGTTCGTTTAAGAGTAGGCTCAAAACCTTCCTTTGGCCGACCCTGTGTTGCGTTGGCATCGGGTACGGGGATTGGACCAGGACCGCGGCGGCGGCTCGTGGTGGGTGGCGGTGGACGGTGACTGAGGACTGGAGTGGCGTTCTGGTCTGGATGGTGGATCGTGGTCCTGCTGGTTGCTGACTATGGACTGTGATTGCAGCGGGGCTGCTTGGCATGTCATGTTGGGGTTGTCCTTCCATTTGATGTTTACCCTGCTACTAGAGACTTTAATCTTTAATCTTGAAGACTTTGATCTTGATGATGTTTTCCTGCACGTGGCATCTATTGCACTTCTGTCCGTCCTGGGAGAGGGATCCCTCACATGTGGCTCTCTCTGAGGTTTCTACGTATTTTTACCCTGTTAAAAGGGTTTTTAGTAGTTTTTCCTTACTCTTGCTGAGGGTTAAGGACAGAGGATGTCACACCCTGTCACATCCTGTTAAAGCCCTATGAGACGAATTGTAATTTGTGAATATGGCCTATTCAAATAAAATTTGATTGATTGATTGATTGATTGATATGTTGTAGTTTCCAACGATTAGTATAAGCCTTCATTTTTACACACATATTACAGACACATTTACACTTTTTGTGATTAACACCTTCATTCACATCAAATCCAAATAAGTGTCTCTAGATGGGATTGAAATAACATGACAAACAGCCAGTCCCCCGTAAAATAGATGGTCATTGTGGCCGTAATTATAGCTGAGATGGGGACGATAATGATCCACATAGGAATTCTGGATGGGGTTAAAGTTAATGAGCAGCCCAGGTAATGTTAAAATTACCCAACTAAGATCACTCACACCTAACTACTTTCTGTTTCAAAATAAAATCACTTCAACGTTCACATCTATTTGAAACCTTACCCTATAATGCAAATTAGTAACAAATGATCTTTGACCTGTATTACATTAAAAAGAATACAAAGTTACATTATGTGAGTTTCACCTCATGAATTGTATTGTTTTTTCAAAATAAACGCTTATTTAAATTTGGATTCTTGTAACATATTTCAAAAAAAGTTGGGACGGTAAAGCATTTACCACTTTCTAATGTTGCCATTCCTTTTCACAACAATTAAAAGACGTTTATGGACTCAAGACACCAATTGATGAAGCATTTCAGTTGTCATTTTGTCCCATTCTTCCTGCAAACAAGTCTAATGGTGTGCAACATAATGGGGTCACCAGTTTGCGTTTAAAAAAGGTGCCACATAGTCTTTATTTTGGACAAGTCTGGCCCAGCAACCCCACCCTCTTCTTCCACAGCAATGCCTTGCTTGTAATATGTGCACAATTTCGTTTTGTATAGTCTTGTTGCATTATGCATGGATGTCTCTGGAAAATATGTCGACTTCAAGGCAGCATATGATGTACTTTTCGGCATTAATGGTGCTATCACAGAAGTGTAAGATACAACCCCAAATAAACACTAAGCCATGGCGTACCCTGGCTTAGTGTTTATTTTAAAAAAACAATCCAATTCCTGAGGTCAAACTCAAATAATGTGCCTTTGAATTGTGTTTATTGTAATACAGGTCAAAGATCATTTAGAAATCATTGTTTTCAGTTTTTATTTGAAATGTAACATACCGTCCCAACTTTTTCTGATTTGGGGTTTTATCAACAAACACTATTAAGAAAAAATTAAAGTAGGTGCCAAATACTGCTGGATATCTGATGAGGTAAACTATACACAAAGAAATACACGCAGAATTTGACACTGGCAATTTATCCACCTCTTCATTGTGTTTTCTCGGCCAAATCCTGTGGCCTTCATCCAGCTGCAAAGCGATGTTAGTTGGGCCTAACATCTTCATCGTATTTTCCAGGTTTGCCCTCGTAGTCTCATGTGTCTTTATTTTCTCGGATAAATGTTTCATATATCTTACTCCAGTAACAGTCCATGCAATATCTGTTCCAGCAGTTTTACAAACATGGGAAGAAAAATACTTCATTTATCTTGCTAAATCCTGTGTGACGCTCTGCCATTTATGTTTATGGATTTGTGTCTCTTTGTGTTTTCTGTTTCCTGTTTTATTTTGTAGCCTCGCTTTCCCTGTGTCTTGTTCCAGCTTCTCGGTGTGTCACTTCCTGTCTTTGATTGTCGTCCCCAATCCTCATGTGCTTCACCTGTGTGTAATTGCCCCTGCCTTCCTTCTGTGTATTTCTGTGTTTCCCTTTGTCGGTTGTCGGTTCGTTAGTTGTTTCTCTTACTCGTTTCCACACGTCGTGAGATATGGTTTGTCTGTTCCTGCTGTCTCGACCAGCTTCTCCTGCTTCCTCGTTCCTTGTTCTCTGTGCGCTTTGTCGCCAGAACTTACCTGTTAGTGTTAATGTTTTGTTTTTGTCTTGTTTAAAGCCCTTTTTATATTAAACACCGTTTTGTTAACAACCTCCGCATCCTGGGTCCATCTCCTCCTTCCACAAACCCTAACATCCTGCTTGCCAAGCCATTCTGCTGTACCAGTAACGGGATAATCCTCCGTTGTGCTAATCGCGGGTGCAATGCTGTTTCATGCATACCAGCGGCCGTCATTGTCACTAGTACCATCTGACTTCCTCGACCACCAAGACTGAGTGACCGGGCTTGAGACCAGCAAAATCGCCCTTCGGGCATTGTTTTCGACGATGTTGATTGCCCAAATTTACTTTGCTATACTTGCCTAACTACATTCCCTTATTGGCTACGTTTCTAGCACCCCTGAACCATGTACTGTGCCCTGAGCACTCGTTTCCCTCATATTTCCACTGAACATATTTGTTTATATTTTGTACAACATACGTTATCACTGAGACTTTATTTCACAGATAGAACTTGAATAATAGCGATTTGTTTGAGCTGCACCAGAACACAGAGGAGGGTGGCCACTGGGGGACATGTGAATTCTTTAAACAAACAACTTTCACATTGTTAAACATTGATGTGTTTAGCTCAGTTCGTTGAGTCGCTGAATCAGTGACCCAGTGGTAATAAGTTTGAAACCAAGTCAGGGAAAGTTTTCTACTTTGCTTATTTATTGCTTAAAAAGTTAGAGACTTTCTGATTAAAACGGTGACGTTGCTGCAAATTTATATGATTCGCACCCAAAAAATGTAAGTGCTTATAACTTCCATATATATTGTCTCATATGTTCAAAGGTCCTGCCCTCAACAGCTCCATATGAAAATATATAATTGTCATATCACCCCCTAGCTGTAACAGGAAATATCATGTTTTACATTTAAGCATCTGTAATGGAAAATATCACTGACCAGTGTCTAAGGTATTGGAAATCCTCTTACTAGGTGTCTCACTGCTGTGATACTGTCTACCTGACAGGATGGAACCCTTATTTGGTGATGTTTTTCTTTTAGTTGGTACCACGGACGGTAGGGTGAGGTTTTTCTTCTAACTGGTACCGGGGACGGCAGGACACAGCAGATAAGACAGAGGATGATCTCATGTCTTTCATGTCTTTTTTTTTTTTCATATCATGTCTTATGAAACGCCTCTTTGTATAAGTTCCGGCTTCTGTGAACTTGCAGCCAGTTGTTCCATTTTGAGCACCCGTGCTTGTAAACTCTGCAGAGCTTACTATTATAAAGACTCAATGGCAACTCCAGTCTGAGAATTTCATTATTTCAAATCTCAAGATGAATTTCCATCACACATCCTTCAGGTAGCCCGTTCACCTGATTCATTTGAAATTTGGTCAGGAGAGCCTAAAGAACTTGCTAATTCCATTGTATCAAACTTGTGAGGGCTGGTCCTTGGCATGGCGGCGAATCTTGATGATTCGCCAAGAGCCTTTAAGTATCGGTAACTTCCATTTTTTCGCATCAACCACTGTCAAACTAAATTTTTGGGAAAGGATTCTGCCCTGAAGAGTTCCATAAGCAAATTTACTTTAATGGGGACATATTATGAAAATTCCTCTTTTGTAGTGCTTCTACACGTTAATTTGGGTATTTGGCATGTCTACCGATCCAAAACTCTGGAAAAAAACAGCTCCCGCGATTTGTTATGGTTCCTCTAAGTCAGAAACGTCATGCTTGAGTGACTGCGAATGAGCTTCTGTATCCTTCTCTCATCACAAGCGAAATGGGTTAACCCCCCCCCCCCCCCCCATCTCATCCCCCCCCCCTACACTCATTATGGATACGATATTTGCCAAAGCACTTCATTTTTGCAAACTTCGGATACACCTGGAATAGCTTAGCTAGCAGCATGAAGCAAATGAAGCACACAAGATGCGCTGTGGTCGGCTGCACAGAACCGCACATAACGTCCCGGCCTAAGAAGACACAAGAGCGAAATGGATTTAATTCATATCTGAAGGCGATGTCCCGGAGAGAATTGGCAAAAGTCTGTTGCTGTGCGACCCCCTCGTCTCCGCCGTGTAGACCCCCGTGTCTTTGGGTTGAGACCCCCGTGTCTAGTCAGGCGGCAGAGAGTCAGGCGGCCGAAGCCTGCCTGTGACAGCCCTAGCCTCGCAGGCAGGCTTCGGCCCGCCTAACTCTAGTTCAAAACGATATGGTTGCAAGATTGTGCCTCATTAGCTTCTTTTTTTCTTTTTTTTTTAACTTTATTTTTATTGAAGAAAAACACAAACATTCCTTGACAACATCACAAATTATATATGACAGCGCTAACGACAAGAAAAAAAATAAATGGGGCCCAGAAAGTTGAGTAATACTGATTAGTGAAAAATAATAAACAGACAGTTAAGACATTCCATCATACTACAGGATTCCCCTCAGTTAGAGAGGTATCCTGCAATAGGTAGCCACCTCCTCACAAAAACATCAGACCTTAATTGTAATTGAGCAGTTAAAGCCTCCATTCCATACACCTCTCTCAGCTTCTGTTTCCACTGTGCCACTGTAGGTGGCTGTGGATTCAACCATTTTATTGTCACCATTTTCCTGGCAGTCATCAAGAATATATGTAACAAGTGCTCTTGGTCTCTTGTGTACATGCCTTCAGGAGTTAGATCGAAAAGAAACTGACTTGGGGTGAATAGTATGTTAATTCCCAGAACTTTATCTATCTCGCTCTTTATCCCTTTCCAAAAAGGAAGCATCATTGGGCGCCTCATTAGCTTTTAAAGGAACAGGCACTCAAAACAGGTCACTCAGAGGAGGGCTGTTTTAGACAGGGTAAAAAGGGTGCTGTTTTAAATGATCCTTGTGGTATTTTGACCAAAATATGTTACAGACATTTCATTAAGACCCAAAGGAACCATATCAACTTGTGGTAAAAAGGGAATATTATAATATGTCCCCTTTAATAGCCACAGAACACCCCAGCTTTGACAGGAAGTACCATGTTTTATGCTTTGACACTCCACTTGCTCCAATCTGCTTCAATATGGACATGTACAATGGGGGTCACTCTGTAAACACAAGGGCTTTTAAATAACAACACACTTATTAATCTGTCTCTCTCTGTCTCTCAGACTCTCACTCTCTCTGTCTGTCTGCCACCTTCTGATTCACCATGAAACAGGAAGTTATTTTTAACTCCACTGTGCATCGTCCAATCCGTCCCAAATTGCTCACACTTCATCAGAGCCCCGACCTGAACAGATCTATTTGTCTGTATGTAGTGACAGTGACAGCGCCGACTTCTGATCAGCTGGAAAATTAAGTTGTTTTTAATTCTTAGGTTAAAGACTCACCAGCAAACATGAAAAGAGGCTGATGTCCCACAGGATGTCCCAGGACCCCCCCCCCCCCCAGAATAGGCTGGATTTTCGTAATTCAACCTAAATGAGGAATCTTCTAGTTCAATTTAGAGTTTAACAGTTCAGAGTTAGTCAACTCAGAGGTCAGGTTCACACACTCCCCAGATTAACAAAATGTACCTCTTAGTGGTAAAACCTTTAAATACAATACAATTCCTTTTGAAACACTGTATCAATAAAAAATTATTGAGGTAGGCAGACTGGAAAGTAGAATGAAGCACAAACCTTTGTAGTAGAATAGACATCGTTCAGTCAGGACGAACCAGCGCTTGTTCCATTGCTTTACTCCACTACTGGCCTGCCAGAACAATAACATCATCAAACACTCTCATTATTATCATCATCAGTAACAACATAATCCTGCTTTATCTCTGACCACAAGGGCAGTTGTGGCTCAGGAAACAGAGCGGGTTGTCCAATATTTGGAAGGTAGATAATTTAATTCTCCGTATGTTTAAATGGGTGAATGGTGAAACTGTATTGTATAGTATTTTGAGTGGTCCTCAAGATTAGAAAAGTGCAATATAAATACAAATCATTTACCATGTTTCAAGTCACATCTTAAAGATTTAAACCCAGATAGCACAATGATGCAACACTTCTGGCCTTCTGCTTGCACCGACTAAATTAATATTAGCCAAAACTGGCCCAATTGTAAAATAGCAAACGTGGCCCTAATATCCCAAACCAAAATTGGGACTTTAAGGTGATTGGTTTTGTGATCCACAAAATCAATTCGGCTCACCTTTGGTCAACATGCGGTATTGCTATTGTTAACTTATGACGCAGATCTGTCAAGCAGGAGCAGACTGCCCAATTGCCATCATTTATTCATTGTGTGGGTCGTAAGATAGTGTGGCAGTGTGGGCCAATTTTTTTTTTGCTATGTGGGAATACAGCTCTTCAATCAGGCATTTTCTCAGATGCCTTCAAAAAAGCTGTGAACCTGAATACACCTAGATCAGTGGTTCTCAACTGATCTGGCTTCGGGACCGACCTTCCCCCCTTGATCAGTAACATCGGGGCCCCCCAGGGAACTGTGCTGTCCCCCTTCCTCTTCACCTCATACACTGCTGACTTTAAGCACTGCACTGAGACGTGTCATTTGCAGAAGTTCTCTGATGACACGGCCATTGTGGGGTGTGTTGAGGGCGGGAGGGAGGCTGAGTACAGGGACCTGGTTGACCGCTTTGTGAAGTGGTGTGGGGAGAACCGCATGCAGCTCAACGTGAAGAAGACGAGGGAGATGGTGGTGGACTTCAGGAGGAACCAGCCCCTGCCCTCTCCTGTCTGCATCGGTGGGACGGATGTGGAGGTGGTCCCTGCTTACAAGTACCTGGGTGTCACACTGAACAATAAACTGGACTGGTCCACCAACACAGAGGCCGTCTACAAGAAAGGCCTGAGCTTTATTTCCTGAGGAGGCTCAGGTCCTTCAATGTCTGCAACAAGATGCTGCAGATTTTCTACAAGTCTGTTGTGGCGAGCACCATCTTCTTTGCTGTGGTGTCCTGGGGTGCGGGCATCAAGGCAAAGGACGCCAACAGACTGAGAAAACTCCTTAGGAAGGCAGAGTCTGTGGTTGGCTCTAAGCTTGCCACCCTGGACGAGGTGGTGGAGGACAGGATGCTGGCAAAACTGCTGGCAATCATGGACAATCCCTCTCACCCCCTCCACAAAACACTGGACAAGCTAAGGAGCAGCTTCAGCCACAGACTCATTCAACCCCGCTGCTCTAAGGAACGATACAGGAAATCGTTCCTCCCAACTGCAATAAGACTGTACAATTCAGCTACCTCTGTCAGAGCCACCATCACAGAACTACACTAAATGTACCTGTCTCCTTATACTGTGTACCCTGTAAAACACTCCGCTATGTGTTAATATAAACCATATTGATACTATATATCATTTTATACAATAATATTGTCTTTTGCACACTGTCTACATATTCTTACACTCATAGTATATTATATTATCTATTGTATAGTCGAATACTTATATTTATACCTCTACTATATATCATATCATATTATATCATACTCTTTGTATATAATATTTATACATGTGTACATGTTATTATTATTATATTTACTATTATTATATATACTGTTGCTGCCATTATTACTATATACTGCTATTATACTGGTGTATATATTATGTTATATTATATACTATATATACTGTACTATTTGTATATACTGTCTAACAATAACATTACCATCATATCATCAGTACTATTACCATCATCTTGCCACTGCACCTTATCTACCTATTTATCTTGTGTTCCTGTTTTTTTTATTCTTTCTACCTCAATATTTTTTTATTTTATTCTATTGTATTGTATTTTATTGTATTCAAATATACCTGCTGCTATGACGACTTAATTTCCCTTCGGGGATGAATAAAGTAATCTATCTATCTATCTAATGACAAGCCTATACCTAAATCGAGGAAAATCTTCAACTTCTCAAATTTAATTAATTAAAATATGTTGCAGTTTGAACCTGAGATAGAACAGAATATCACAGTATGCTAACACAATAAAACAAGTTTAATGGTAATCCAAAACGACCAGCAGGTGGCGATGCTAGAGAGAGAATATTCCCTTTTACACTAAATTAGCTGTATTTGAATTAAAAAGCAAAAGGTGCATCTTATATACACAATGTTACAAATATACATAACAATTCAGTAACTTCAGCCTTTTTTTTAACAGACTCAACAGTGCTTTCATGCACAAAAATGAAATTAAAAAGTCCAACTACTGAGAAGTAGTTTCAAAAAGACTCAAATTATGTATCTTCAGCTGAGAATACTCACTCTCTCAATCTATGACAACGAAAATTCAGTGTCTTGAATTTCAGCATTTATCCACAAACTCAAAATAAATTAAACAGAGTGCAATTCAAAAAGATTCAAGTATACAAAATTAACTTTTAACTGCATTTTAATTAAAAACCAAAAAGTGGATCTTAGGGACAAAAGATAATACAACATACTGAGTGAAACGACTCTCTACAAGTGAATTCAGTTTACCAGAAAGAGAGATCAAATGTAAGCAGAGGTACCAAAGGGATTGACCAAATGGGTTACTGGCAGCTTGGAACATTTTAGACCATGGGACAAGCGGATTAATATACCTTGATCAACTATTAAGCAAAACCAAGAGTTAAGTGGTTTCGTGGACGGTGAATTTAACGAATCAGTTTTTATATGATGAACGTGAGTGAACGTCACGATTCACGCTCATTTTTTAAACATCATCGTATCAGTTCATCATGAAATACCAGGAGCGGGCCAGTGTGTGTGTGTTTGTTTGTGTGCTCCCAGATGGCGCACACACACAGTGACATCAGAGCTCGTTAACGTGAAGCAGCCGGTCAGTGACTGACCGGCTGCTTCTTACTAGTGGAAACAGTTTCTTGGTCTCAGCTGCTCAGAGATCAGCGCCGCAGCTTCTTGATAAGAGCAGAAGCTGCAGTTGGTTTATACCGAGCTTCAGTTTCTGTGTCCGACTCCAGTCTGACGTGCTCTTACTTTTTGTTTTCATATTTCGCAAACTAAAATATATCTTTTAAAGTTATTAGGCTGCAGCTATATGTTTTTATCTATTTCAAAATATCGTAATTCTTATTTCATACATTTCCCACAAATATGGGGAGGACTCAAATAGCCCTACAAAGTTCTGAGTTTAATTTATTTCAAAGTAGGCCTACACATGCCAGTGTAAGAGTTTGGTGTTTGCCTTTGTTGTTACAAGTAAAAATATAAATAAAATGTCAGTTTTCTTGGTTCCTGTCGTTCTGTAATTTCATAAACGCAACAAACTATAGTTTAGTATAGTATAACTATATATAAAACTTTATAAGCTGTGTTATCAAATATGTGTTGCGGCTCCAGACAAATTAAATTGGGGGAAGAGGGGGTAAAATGGCTCTTTTGATAGTAAAGGTTGCCGACCCCTGGCCTAGTTAGTGGCATGGCTTAAAATTTCATGACTCGCCATGACACATGAATTTGCTGAAACATATACATTGTTCAATCTCCCTCAGCCCCCCCTTTGAAAACATTCATATGATTTTAAGGAATGGGCGTGGGAGAAAGCCTAAAGGGCAGCCCTAGCACCACATTTGACCAACAGGTAAGAATTTCATTATAAACAAGAAACTCTCTTGTTTTGCTTGACCAAACAGGAGGTTGGCCATTTTTATTTAAGTAGCAATTTTTGACCATTCTCACATATTGTATTAGAAAAAACTCCTCCTAGACCAGACATGGGCAAAGTTGGGCTCTTTAATCCGGCCCGCCGAACTTTTCCAAATATTAAAAAATAAATAAAAAAAATTACAATTTTGTAGCACTTGAATGGCACTTACTTATAGCACTTTATAGTTTTGCTTTATTTTTTAAGAAATTGAACTTTCTTGCTTCTTGTGGTTCTGGGTTTGTACCCTCGGGGTTGAATGCACTTATTGTAACACGCTTTGGATAAAAGCGTCCGCTAAATTAAATTTGACCGGGAGTGTGGTGTATAGGGCTGGAAAGGGCACATGATCTCCCTTCACTTTTACGCTTTGCCCTGTGAGCCCTTATTTAAAATGAGCGGATCAAGGAAGTGAAAAGTAGACAATAAGTGCCTAGTGTTTAACACGGAGTGGACAACAAAATACTTTGTCACTGAAATCCAGTCGAAAGCTGAATGCCTGACATGTCGAGATTCTGTCGCAGTTTTCAAGGAGTACAACTTCAGCTGTCACTTTGCTACAAAGCATGCTAACTACGCTAGCAAGCAGTCAACACAAGAACGGGCAGCTACAGCTCAGATGTTGGCTGAGTATTTGTTAAATTGCTTTGCAAATAAATGCTTTGCTACTTGTTAAAGGCCAAATCCTTTCATGTAATGATTTTTCAAGTTAATTTATATTAGTTCACAAAAATACTCCATCCATCTGGTCCTGGCCCAGCCCCTCTGTTACATTTTAGAACCCATTGTGGCCCGCAAGTCAAAAAGTTTGCCCACCCCTGTCCTAGACCATTCATCAGATCAACTTTTAATTCAGTGATTGTCATCTGAGCTCATCTTAAACATGTGATTTATGTCATGTTAGAGAGTTTTTGTCAGGGGGGCGTGGCCATGGCATTGCGGTGAATTTTGTATATTCAGCAGAAGTGTTTCAACTTCCGTGTATATTTTCCAATCTGCCTCAAATCACATAAAGTGGATATAAAAAGTCTACACACCCCTGTTAAGATGCCAAGTTTTTGTGAAGATTTTAGTTAGTTTTACAATTCAATTAGTTTTTATTACATTTTTCCCCAAAAAAGATTTCAGTTAGTTTTTTTAATTGAATTTTTCACGCTAAAGGTCATAAGATATTAATCGATAATAGGCAACGTGAGGTCTGGTCAACATTTATAAATGTTAATATTTACAGCAACAAACGTCCAAAAACAAGTCAATATCACCCCTTACAAATTTTCAACGAGGGTTTTTTCTTACCCCTTTACTTTCATCTAGTGTAAAGAAAATTGGCACAGATGTGTATCATGCACAGGCGAAGGAAATATCCTTACTTACCCTTGATCCGACTTCCGGATGTGCTTTGCCGTGTGAAGACGTGCGTGCGGAGGCTCCGTGTAAAAGTTGTCAAAAATATTAATATCGCCATACTGTTATCAGTTTGGGGGAGTGAACGAATACTGTTTTGTTCGGGTACTAGCAAGTGCGCTTTCAGTACATTTTTAGACCGAAAAATGACGACTCGAACGAGTCGAACGGGTGGAGAGAAGCAGCAGGTGGCTAGCGGCGTAGCCTCCTTAGCTAGCAGGGACAGTGTTAGCCCATCACAAGCCGACAGCATACCTCAGTGGGCTCAGGACATGATGTCCGAGATTAAAAAAGCCAACGTTGCGGTTACGAAATACAGAGAGGAGACAAAGACTGAGATCGCAAAGTGTAAGGAAGAGATAGAAAAAGGAAGAAAAAAGATGACAACCGAGTTGGAAAATGGACCAAAAGTTTGGAAGAGAGCACGAGAGCCCAATCTGAGTTGCTACGCGGGGAGGTGAAGCTGGTTGCTGATAAAATTAGAAGTCTGGCTGATAGGATGGACAAACGGGAAAATGAGGTAGATGAAACGTTAAATGATCAGTCCGACACCATAACCGACATGGGGACAAGACTGAAAGAAATGGAGAAGGAGATACTGAAGCTGAGGGGACGCAGTGAGGATCTCGAGGCGCGATCACGGCGCAACAACATACGTGTCGTGGGGGTAAAAGAGGGGGCCGAGGCAGGCAAAAAGCCGTCGGAGTTTATGGCGGGCTTACTGAAAGAAAAGTTGGGTCTAGCGGCGGCGCCGACGCTGGACCGTGCGCACCGGGCACTCGGCGCGAGACGAGACGGGAACGGAGGCCCACCGAGAGCATTTGTAGTGAGATGTCATTACTACACAGAGAGAGAGGAGATACTTAAAAGGGCGAGGGAAATGGAGAGAACACCCGAGGGTCGGAGCGGAGGGATTCACATCTTCCCGGACTTCACCCAAGACGTAAACAGTAAGAAAGCAGCCTTCAGAGAAGCAAGAAGCCTCCTGCGGACCTGCACGGGGGTCAGATACGGGCTACGTTACCCGGCAACACTGGTGATTACGCCAGAAGGAGGACAAACGAAAAGAGAGCCCAAAAGACGCTGTGGACTACATCAAGAAGAAATTGAGCCCCGGGTGAGACCTATAGACGGATCTGATTCTGGCTGAGTAGATACTATACATGCTTACACTGTTGAATTGGTTGGGGGATTAATGTAGGCAGGATATTGTTCACCAGTCCTGACAACATTGACAAAATATTTGGCTTCAGTGTATATTTAAAAAGAAGTTATGTATACATATTTATAATCCTCATCTTTCTACAAGCTACTGTTGTCCTCCCTCATACTACTGTTTTACTCTATTCAAGGTTTGAGGGTTGAATGTTCCCCCTTGACTATTGTTGCCTACCCTTTATGGCATTGTTTTTTGTTTTTATTTCACTGCTTTACCCTATTCAGGACCTCATTGTGGAGAGCTCCCCCTTTTTGTTTTTGTTTTTCCCATTAGGTGAATAAGTTAAAAGGGTGATGTTATACTTTTCAGACTAAGAGCGATATACACGGAGCTGCACACGGTAGGCTTGGTGTGCAGGAGATGGTGGACCGGTTGGCCACGAGAGAGCTCGCTAAAGAGCATTATATTTGGGTTAGTGTTTATATATGTTATGTGTTATGTATTGGCTGTGTCTGTGTTTGTGATGCCCCCCCCCCTTCCTTTCCAGACCCCCTCCTTTTAACTTTTTTGCTTTTGTTGCCAAAGGCCACAGTCTTCTGACATGGCACCAAACATGGATCCGAGCAGAATGGCCACAAAACTGATGAGCTGGAATGTAAGGGCGATCAATAATCCAGCTAAACGGAGTAAGGTATTTTCACATTTGAGAGACCAGGGAGTAGAGATAGTATATCTACAGGAGACACATTTGTTGAACAGGGACCACCTCAAGCTCTGTAGGGGGGGATTTTATCAGGTTTTGTCACTCGGATTTCAATAGTAGGGGTCGGGGAGTGGCCATCCTCATACACAGGAATGTACAATTTGTAGAAACAACCACTATAAAAGATAAACATGGTCGGTATGTTATTGTAGTTGGAAAATTATTCAATATGCCAGTGGTTCTGGCAAACATATATGCACCCAATTGGGATAATGTTCAATTTTTTAAGGACCTATTCTCATTATTACCAAATTTGGATACTCATAATCTGATCCTAGGGGGAGACTTGAATTGTGTCCTAGATTCAACTCTGGACCGCTCTAGTCCAACACCCAGTGTACTGAGCAAATCAGCGCAATGCATTAACTCCTTCTGTAAGGTATATGGTATATTTGATCCATGGAGATACGTAAACCCAACCTCCAGGCAGTACTCTTTTTATTCCCCACCACATCGGACGTATACTAGGATTGACTACTTCTTATTAGACAATAAACTGACCCCTATAGTAACAGGTATAGAATACTCTGGTATAGTAATATCCGACCACAGCCCAGTCATATTGAAACTTCACTTTCCAGAAAACACGCCACCTCAGAGAATGTGGCGCCTTAATAACAGGCTATTGGCAGATGATAATTTTACCAAATTTATAAACTCGCAAATAGTTTTTTTCTTAGAGCTTAATGACACCCCCGACATAAGCAGTGCCATTTTGTGGGAATCCTTAAAAGCTTATATTCGAGGACAAATAATTTCATACAATGCTGGTGAAAGGAAAAGAAAGATGAAACGTACCACAGAATTAACAAAGGCAATAAAAGAAGTTGACCTGGCAAATTCTAGGGCTCCCTCTGAGGAGCTACACAAAAAACGTATTTTGTTCCAAACTGAGTATGATATCTTAATAAATCAGCGTGAGGAGGATCTATATCTTAGGTCGAGACAGGATTTCTATGAACATGGTGAGCGTGCAGGTAAGCTCCTCAGCCACCAGCTGAAGCAGTCAGCAGCCGCTGGTATGATAGTGGAGATAGGGGATAACCTGGGGAATAAGATTATAGATCAGAAAGGTATTAACAACCAATTTAAGTCTTTTTATAAGGATCTTTATACTTCGGAAGTAAATGACAGGGGGCGAGTGAAGGATTTTTTTGAAAATCTGGAAATGCCATCCTTAGAGAGGGCAGATAGGGATAGACTAGAGGGTCACCTGACTGCAAGGGAGATAGAGAATGCGATTCGAAACATGAAGACAGGCAAAGCGCCGGGCCCTGATGGGTTCCCGAGTGAATTTTATAAAACATTTGCCTCTAAACTGATACCCCTGCTCTGTAGAGTATATGAGGAGGTCCTTGACAGAAAAACTTTACCTCAAACAATGTCACAGGCTATGATCTCTGTGCTCCTTAAGAAAAATAAAGATCCACTTAAGTGTGGATCATACCGCCCGGTGAGTCTACTTGGATGTGATTATAAGATATTGACCAAGGTTCTGGCAGCTAGGATTGGGCCTGTTATAAATAAGATAATACATCCTGACCAGACAGGGTTTGTTGCTGGCAGACAACTTTCCAGTAATCTTCGTCGCCTTTTTAATGTGATATACACGGCCGAGGATAACATTGAGCCCGAGATTGTGATATCCTTAGATGCCCACAAAGCCTTTGATAGAATAGAGTATCTCTATTTGTTCAAGGCCCTTGAGAGATTCGGATTTGGTCCTAATTTTCGTTTGTGGATTAAGATAATATGTGCGAACCCCCAGGCTATGGTAAGAACAAATAGTATAATATCTGATCCTTTTCCTCTGTTTCGGGGAACAAGACAGGGGTGCCCCTTGTCACCCCTGCTCTTTGATGTGGCAATTGAGCCCCTTGCAATAATGCTGAGGAATGCTGCTGGACTGGGGGGAATACGCAGGGGGATGCAAAACCATAAACTTTCTCTATACGCTGACGACCTCCTCCTTTTCCTGTCGAACCCTGTCACAAGCATCCCGGTGGCTCTGGATATTATCGAAGACTTTGGGAGGGTTTCGGGTTATAAAATTAACCTAGAAAAAAGTGTTATTTTCCCAATTAATAAACAGGCGAGGAGACTATCATTCCAGGCCTATCCTTTTACAACAAACAAAGATAAATTCACCTATTTAGGTGTTACTGTAACAAGTAAATACAAAGACTTATTTAATCATAACTTTAAAGTAACATTGGACAAGGCAAAATTAGATATGGAAAGGTGGTCATCTCTCCCAATATCATTAGCAGGGAAGATAAATTCTGTTAAAATGACTGTAATGCCACGGTTCCTGTTTTTATTCCAGGCAATGCCAATTTTCATTCCTAAATCTTTTTTTAAAGAACTGAATAAATGTACATCTACCTTTATTTGGAAAAAAAACAGTCCCCCGGATAAGAAGAGAGTTCCTAGAGAGGCAGAGAGAAGAGGGCGGCCTGGCCCTACCAAATTATATGCATTATTATTGGGCTGCTAACCTACATAAGCTGTTGTTTTGGGTCTCACAGTTAAATGATGATGTAACCCCAGTGTGGGTACATATGGAAAGATATGCATCTAGCCCGGTATCCCTACGCTCCCTGGTCTGTGCTCCTCTGCCCTTAAGCAAACACCTTTACACAAACAACCCTGTTGTACGTGACTCTATCAAAATCTGGGTCCAATTCAGAACTCATTTTAAAAACAGAAACGCCCTCCTGTCTGCTCCCGTTTATGGCAATCACTTGTTTTCTCCGGCCCTTGGGGGAGCAGCGTTTAGGGAATGGTATAGAGCTGGGGTGGAATGTGTTAAAAATCTGTTTAAAGATGGTGTATTTATGTCTGCTGCTCAGCTGGAGAAGGAATATGGAATCCCCTTAAGGACTACTTCAGATACTTTCAGATTCGAGATTTTGTGAGAAAGACATTCTCCTCATCCCTTGAACTACCACAGAGTGGGTGGATAGATGGGCTATTGGACATGGACCAGACTCTTAAAGGGACAGTTTCTATGCTTTATGTGAATATCCAGAGGGTGGCTTCCCCATCCCTTGATTACATAAAAAGGAAATGGGAGGAAGAATTAGAGTTGGACATATCGGACAATGAATGGAGATGGGCAGTAGAACTAATACATTCTTCTTCTATATGTGTTAGACATGGATTAATACAGTTTAAGGTGTTACACAGACTTCATTTCACGAGGGACAAACTGGCAAGAATTTACCAGGGAGCTGATCCGACTTGCCCTAGATGTAAACAGGTGCCAGCCAACATATGCCATATGTTCTGGTCTTGTCCCAGGCTCAAAGAGTTTTGGACCAAAATTTTTGAAACCTTCTCATCCATCTACGACAAAAATATAGAGCCCGGTCCTCTTACAGCCATTTTTGGTGTGGCACCAGGGGAAACACAATTAACGATTGCTCAAAGGAAAGCAATAGCATTCTCTTCATTGTTGGCCAGGAGACTGATCTTATTTAACTGGATAAAGGCAGCACCGCCAACACACAAACGGTGGGTAGAGGAGGTGATGACACACCTAAAATTAGAACATCTTAGATTTACTTTGCAGGGCAACACTAAGAGATATTCTAAGGTCTGTCAGCCTTTTATTTCCTATTTTGAACCTGAGTTTTCATCTGCTCCAACATAATTGGCAGCTTCTGAACCCCCCCCCCTCCCCTTTTTTATTTTTATTTTTTATTTATTTTATTTATAATTATTATTATTGTTGTCATTTCTATTTATGTATTTATTTTTAACCCGAGAGTGTCTGGACTACACGGGTGGTGGGTATGTCTGATGTCTAGTAGTAGGATCTGTCTTGTTATTGTTCTGTCTGTGTACTGTCCTGTACTTGTGATGTATGTTTTGAGTCCTACTATTTTGTCTTGGATGGGATGTCTGATGTCAGAATATGAAAATCAATAAAAACACTTTGATTATTATTACCCTTGATCCAACAGGAAGGCCGCCATTTTCGATTGACGTGCATATTGGAATAGATCTTTGGTGTTTTCACATGTTTTACAAAATCATACTTTTCCTACAGATTTCATACTTCACATTTGGTTTATGTCATGTTATAGACTGTGATTTAAAGTTATATTATCTGTGAGTTTTTGTCAGGGGGCGTGGCCTTGGGGTGGCTGTGAATTTGAAAATACGCCTGAAAACAATAAGTGCTTACAAATATTACATATTTCCATAACATTCCTATGTTACGTCTACATTATTTATTTGATCCACCTGAAAAATTGGTCAAGGAAACCTTGAGACGCTGATGAAGCCATGTTGTGACAAACAGGTAGTGGCTGCAGCATCAATGCCCATGCTCTAATCTGCCTAAAAATGTACATGTACAATGAGAGTGACTATGTGATCACAAGGACGATATTTGGCAGCTGAGGCAGAATGCCTCAACAGCGCCACATACTGGAAACTGCAAGTAGTTCCTCTGGTTCAAACTTCATTGGAATCATCTAAATTTTTCACAGCCTACTCAAGACCTCAACTGAGTCAAGGAACATTATCAGCGAGCATTCTCAGGTGCCACCCGATGGACACAGGGACACTGTTAAATCCTTGCTGTTGAGTTTTGAGAGAATGCCTCTTCGTTGGGGCCAGTGTATGACTGCTAGCTAATGTGACCACGAAATGTAATTTGTAGACCTTATTATTGATCAACTTTCAAATACAGTGGATTCCAGAGTTCCAATCAATTCCATAAAATCATTGGTGTTCAGCTTTAATAATGAAAGTTAAGAGACGTTGTTTTACCTGCTTGT
The DNA here is from genome assembly GCF_947347685.1 of Pleuronectes platessa. Taxonomy (NCBI): domain Eukaryota; kingdom Metazoa; phylum Chordata; class Actinopteri; order Pleuronectiformes; family Pleuronectidae; genus Pleuronectes; species Pleuronectes platessa. The sequence continues at coordinate 30,755,671 of NC_070627.1, read as the reverse complement.
ATAGCCATCCCTGTTTAGAAACCTCTGCTTTGGGATTCCTACGCATGCAGTTGGAGCGCTTTCCAAACATAGCAGCCTTTCTGGGTGCCCAAGACATCTGCAAGTCAGCAGAGAAATGAAAGAAGACGGTAATTTATATACTTGTTTGGTATGATGGTACGATGAGTTCTAATATCTAGGACACAAAGGAATAATTCTGAAGTACCTGAGGAGCATTACCACAGGCCAAACAAACAGTTACCTCATTTATTAAATAACTAGCAAATTCTACTAAAATAGTAAGCTATTGTGAATCAACAGATAAAGTGAATGAGTTCTTCTCTCCGATCCATGTATGCATGCTGATAGCTGTTAGCTGTTTACTCCTCAGGTTTAAAAAGCAGCAGAGAAAGCCATAGAGAGAGAAAACCACTGAAGAGGAGAAACATGACAGATCTAAGCTGCATAGGTCTAGTATTTGAATTTATGTTTGCCTGTTATGTTACCAATTCAAGATGTTGGAACCAGAAGGGTTTGTATCAACATCCCACAACGTAATATCTGCCAATAACGTTAAAGTGTTTCAGTTTTAAAGGTAATAAAAGCCGATAATGCAGTAACTTGCCAGTAACCAAATACAAATTCTGAATCACTAACATTAATGTAATAGCTTTTTACATTTTTGTCTGGTTGGCCGGGTTTTAAAAAGTCCTTTAAAATTGTCCTTTAAAATTGTAACAACATCTACACCCACATCTATTCCCCCAGGACACTACCCACCCCCTCCTCCACAGCACTCAGCTCTCAGCCACTCATCACCACCAACCCAGCCCTCCATCCCACTCTACCAGCACACCCACCCACTGTACTGCCCCAAATTGTCTCTCACAACAAACCAGGTGAGAAAAGAGCTCAGGAAGATAAAGGCAACAAAGGCGGCGGGCGCTGACGACATTGGCTCCAGGCTCCTTAAATCCTGCGCTGACCAGCTGTGTGGGATTATTGAGATTGTCTTCAACATTAGCCTGACGCTGGGGAGGTACCACAGCTATGGAAGACCTCCTGCCCTGTACTGGTTCCAAAGACTTCGCATCCAAAAGACCTCAGCAGTTACGGGCCGGTGGCACAAACATCCCTCCTGATGAAGACCCTGGAGCTGCTCATCCTACAACATCGCCGCCCCCTGGTTTGACCATCGATGGACCCACTGCAGTTCGGCTATCAGCCTGGCATCGGGGTGGATGACGCCATCATCTATCTACAACACAGAGCTCTTTTTCATCTGGAGAAGCCTGGGAGCACTTCTGATGGACAAACTGGAGCACGCTGGAGTAGATCTGCACCTCACATTTCCTGTTTTCTTGCTGCTGGTGGTGGTCGCTCTCTGTATTAGCTCCTCTGCTAAAAGACAGCTGTTTCTCTGTAGCACTACGGCTAAAATCACCGGTCTGTAGTTAAACACCCACACATAACAACCCATACTCTATCGTGCTTAGTGATTCTGTGTTCTGTTTGAGCTCACCCTTGTAGCTCTATAGCAGCGATGTCTTCTCTCTCTCCCTGTTGCTCTACTGCTCTCTCTTGCTCCGAGTGTATAATGTTTACTTACTCCACTGCCTCCCTTAACAGTAGTGGTACTTGTAATAAAGTTAGTGTGTTGGTAGCGATGGAGGCGAGGCTTAGCGACTTAGAAGCTCGGCTCCGCAGCTTAGAAACTCCGTTAGATGTAGTTAGCCGGCTCCCGCTAGCCACGAAGCCACCTAGCTTAGCACGCAGCTTAGCCTTAACTAGCAGTCCCCTGACTTTTCCTGTGCAGCCGGGAGCCCAGGGCAGCTGGGTGACGGTCCGGAGGGGGCATAGTGCTAGTCTTAAAAAAACCACAATTAAAGAGCCACCAGCTCACGTTTCAAATAGATTCTCTACACTCAGCGAGGCACCCGCTGATAAACAAACTCTGATTATTGGCGACTCGGTTCTGAGAAACGTCAGGTTAGCGACACCAGCGACCATACTTAATTGTATACCAGGGGCCAGAGCCGGCGACATCGCATCTAAACTGAAGTTGCTGGCTAAAACTAAACTTAAATACAATAAAATCGTAACTCACGTCGGCAGCAATGACTCCCGGATTCGCATGTCGGAGTTCACTAAAGTGAATGTTGACTCGTTGTGTGCTTTAGCAAAAACGATGTCGGACACAGTAGTTTTCTCTAGCCCTCTCCCTAATACAACAGGTGATGACATGTTTAGCCGCATATTGTCTTTTAACCACTGGCTGTCGAGGTGGTGTCCTGTAAACGGTGTGGGCTTTGTAGATAATTGGCTAACTTTTTTGAGAAAACCTGGTCTTGTTAGGGGAGACGGCGTTCACCCACTTGGGATGGAGCAGCTCTTTTATCTAGGAATATTACTAAGTCTATTACATGACAACCCATAGTTGGGACCAGGAAGCAGAGCTGCAGTGCTAAACACTTCTCTGCGCTCCCTCTGGATCAGTCACAAAACCCCATAGAGATTGTATCTGTCCACCGTCCGATTAAATTATAGAAATTAAACAATAACTGAGCGAGGACTCCACACAATAATCAAATACAAATTAAAACAACCTCTGAAACAACACAGGGAACAAAGACTTTTAAATGTGGTCTTTTAAACATTAGATCACTGTCAACCAAATCTATTTTAGTTAATGAACTAGTCTCCGATTACAACATAGATTTATTATCCCTCACTGAGACGGGGCTGCATCCTGATGAATATGTCAGTCTAAATGAATCTACTCCCCCCAGTCATATAAATTCACAGGTTCCCAGAGAATTTGGGCGAGGAGGTGGAGTTGCTGCTATTTTTAACTCCAGGCTATCAATTAATCTTAAACTTAAACTCAGCTACAAATTATTTGAATGTCTGGTTCTTAGTCTTCCACGCCAATCCAGGAAACACCAACAGCCAATCATATTTGCTGTAGTTTACCGTGCTCCCAGGGCGTTGGGAGTTTTTGTCAAACTTAGTCCTAAAGACCGATAGAATTATTATTGTTGGTGACTTTAATATTCATGTTGACAATAATAAAGATTGCCTTAGCGTAGCATTTATTTCGATACTAGACTCAATTCGTTTCAGTCAGTGTGTACCAGAGGTGTCAAAAGTATTCCCATTCATTACTCAAGTAGAAGTATAGATACTAGGGTTTAAAAATACTTCTGAAGAAGTTGAAGTATTAACTCAAGCTTTTTACTTAAGTAAAAGTATAAAAGTACTTGTTTCAAAACTACTTAAAGTATAAAAGTAAAAGTAATATAAGGGGAATTTTTTTATGTAAATACATTAAAGTACCATATGTGTACTACTGAGCATTTACATGCGTTTCATGGAGCGGAAGACATAATAACTAGTTGCAAATAAGTAATGTAATAGTGCAAAAAGTCAAACTTCAGTGGAATGTTATCAATAACCTTTATTGAAAGAGACCTTGAGACCTTTGGGCTAAACCTGTACGTACAACAACACTACAGATAGGCTTTGTTCAGCCGCAAAAGCAGCAGGTTCTCAAAGTTATTTGAGCCTATGCATGCTCCACCTGGCCTGAAGATGAGCCCTGCAACACTAAACAGTCTTTCACAGGCTGCTGAAGCCCTGCCCTTTGTACACACCGCCCGTCGCTACTACCGATTGAATGGTTTAGTGAGGTCCTCGGATCGGCCCCGCCGGAGTTGGTAACGGCCCTGGCAGAGCGCCGAGAAGACGATCAAACTTGACTATCTAGAGGAAGTAAAAGTCGTAACAAGGTTTCCGTAGGTGAACCTGCGGAAGGATCATTACCGGTAGGGGAGAGCGGGATAATGTGGGACATCGGGTAATGTGAGACACCCGCTGTATCTAGGCAACGGAACACATTTGTGGTCATGTGATCATTATGTTTTCAAGCCCCTCCCATTCCCCCCCTTGCCATGAAGGAGAAGTTGGTGCTGGTGCTGTGGAAAGTATGTTTTTTCACAAAAATGTGTTTTTTGCATGTAAAAGTAAATTTTCTTGCTTTAAACTTAATCAACTGTTGCGTCAAAACAAATTGAATCAGGTAGAAAACTTTATATCTTACATGTTGGAGAACTTCCAACATATAAAACAATGTGATTGATGCTAGCTGAAGATTAGCCTGAATTGCTAAGAGATGTTTTTTCTAAAACGGTGGCTGTGGGGTAAAGTGGGACAAATGTTGTGAGACAGTGTCTCTCTTTACCCCACCATGAAGCACAAGTTAAGTTTAGTTTTAAACATATTCTAGTGTTATATTACATTATATATGTTTTATTTTTAATGTCATAAACATTGTAGAAAAGCCATCATGACAAGAAACTATACACCAGGAAGACAACCTGGGGCCACACAGCCCTCGCAGAGATGGAGAGTGCATGCCGCTGAGGTCATGCAAGGAAAGAAGTCCTTAAGAAAAGCTGGAAGGGATAGAAATATTGTCAAGACAACCCTCAATAGATCCATAAAGAAAAAGAGAAAGGGAAAGTAAAACCAGTAGCCTGGGGTGCAGTAGCTGAGGTAAAGAGAATATTCACAGATGAGATGGAGGAGGAGCTTGCCAAACACTTGAAACAACTAGCTGACCAGTTCCATGGTCTTGCTCCAGTTAAGTGCTGTGAACTGGGATTTGAATACGCAGAGAAGAACAATATCCCTGTCCCTGCCAATTGGACAGAGAAACAATGTGCCGGTAAGCTAGGGTGTGCAAGTGATCACATGAATCATAATAATCATAAATTTGCTTGATTGACCAATCCCCATGATTCTGTTACTAGTCCGATATTAGTTTTGGAATGTGTGGTTGTCAATCTAGCTGTTGGGATTTTAACTATTACAACATGTGTTGTTTTGGTAGTTTTAAAATGGAAAAAATAAGTGTCTCACTTTACCCCGTAGCTGGGGTAAAATGAGACACAAGACCACTTTTTTAAAACAATCATATTTTCACTGCCCTTTGTCCTAAAGACATTCTGATCATTTCCATTGCTAGAAAACATCCTGAATTAATGGGAAATGTTAAATTTGACTGATATGTCATTTTAGCTCGCCTAGAGGGGAGCAAATGTAAAAAATGTCCCACATTAGCCCGCTCTCCCATACAGCCGGATTCGACTGCATGGCACCCAAAACCCCCCCACAGGTGCTTAGGGTATCGCGCTGCACCCCAGGGCCAGCGTGTCTCCCGAGGCAGGGGTTGTGTTGGTGTGGCATGCGAGTGCTCTCCCACCTACCCCCCCCCCCCCCCCCCCCCCACACTCTTTCTATTTTTCTGTCTCCTCCACTTCGTCTGAGCACTGTCCACAACCGTGCGGTGCCTCCTTCTCCGCTTTTCCAACCACCTCTGTGCGCCTTTGCCGGCCTGCTCCGATGGCCGACGGACCTGTCAGTGGAGAAGGGAGGATGGTGGATGCTGAGAGGATGGTGCCGCACGCCGCAGCTCTGGCTTTGCTCTCCTCCTTTTCGGAACCCTCCAGCGCGGTTGTGTGGCGGCCTCGGCCTGGCCGTCATCCAGCGCTTGTGGCGGGCACCCAACTCAAACTGTCCTCGTTCCAGGGGGGTTTAATGTCTCACAAAAAAAATGTTTTTGTGAGACATTAAACACACACAAAAAGTTTTTTTTGTGTGTGTTTTTGAACAATGACAAACCGGAATGAAAACAAGCCAAAATGAAATGAGAGTAACGAGGCTATTTTTAAAATGTAAGGAGTAGAAAGTACAGATATTTGCGTGAAAATGTAAGGAGTAGAAGTAAAAAGTCGTCTGAAAAATAAATACTCAAGTAAAGTATAGATACCCAAAATTTCTACTTAATTAAGGTAACAAAGTATTTGTACTTCGTTACTTGACACCTCTGGTGTGTACACAAACCTACTCATTGTTGTAACCACACACTTGACCTTGTATTATCGTATGGTGTCGGAATTGAACATTTAACAGTACTTCCGCGCAATCCAGTTCTATCAGACCATCTTTAAAAACCCGAGCTCCATCGAGATCGACCACCTCGTCGATAGCTCTGCAGACTCATTACGATAAACATTAGATTCAATAGCCCCTCTGAAAAAGAAAAATGCCAAACATAGTAAATTAGCTCCGTGGTATACTTCCCAGAAAGGAAGTGGCGCTCCAGCCACCATTTTGAAAACCTCATAGACTGGAAGAATAGTGTTAAAGAATATAAAAAGGCTCTCCACAAAGCAAGAGCTGCCTACTATTCAAAACTAATAGAAGAGAATAAAAACAACCCCAGGTTTCTCTTCAGCACTGTAGCCAAGCTGACAGAGAGTCACACCTCCACCAAACCCAGTATTCCTCAATCCCTAAATAGCAATATCTTTATGACCTTTTTTAATGATAACATTTTAACTATTAGAAATAAAATCAACCATCTCCTGCCCTCAATTGGCACTAATACCCTATATCTGTATCGGAGAATAGTGCCTGTAAATTCAACAGATAATCCCTTCTCTCTCTCTCTCAGCAGTACCCAAGGTCAGGTTAGAGACAAAGGGCAAACCAACATGCACTATCGTGTCTCTGCTTAGTGACTTTCATATCTAATTCAGATGAGCCAGACAGAGAGGAAGCAAAATCACTTCTCACCAACTTCAACTCTTTTGCATTCTTTATCAATGGCAAGACCTAAGGACACAGCTCCCACTGCTCCCCAGTGCAGCCCTGCAGTGGGAGCAGTGGGAGCTGGAGCTGGCGCAGCAGCAGCATCCTTCCACACCATCGAGTCAACGTTTAGAGGTGTCCCGGGGTCTCCGCCTCAACGATCGGCATGTTTATTCGGCCACTTAGATGTCTGACGGGTAGCAGCAGCGAGCTAATGCGATCGGGGGAGACGGCGAGACAGTGGAGCCCGGCCCGGCTCCGCCTCTCCGGGGACAGGGTGGAGAGCGTTAGCTTGCGAGCTAACACTAGCCGGGGAGCTAGGCCGTCTTTCCCCGGAGCCGGTGAGATGATGGTGGGGGGTGGTCCAAGGCCATGTAGCAAGACTCTCTTGCTACATGGCCTTGGATCAGCAGTACCCAAGGTCAGGTTAGAGACAAAGGGCAAACCAACATGCATTATCGTGTCTCTGCTTAGTGACTTTCATATCTAATTCAGATGAGCCAGACAGAGAGGAAGCAAAATCACTTCTCACCAACTTCCACTCTTTTGCATTCTTTATCAATGGCAAGACCTAAGGACACAGCTCCCACTGCTCCCCAGTGCAGCCCTGCAGTGGGAGCAGTGGGAGCTGGAGCTGGCGCAGCAGCAGCATCCTTCCACACTGTTGAGTCAACGTTTAGAGGTGTCTTTCCCCGGAGCCGGTGAGATGATGGTGGGGGGTGGTCCAAGGCCATGTAGCAAGACTCCCTACATGGGCATGGTTGGAACATTATATATTTTTCGGTCGTAATCCCATTCGACGCCATCTAGCGTATCGTTTCTGACATAGAGGAACCACAACAAATCACAGGAGTTGTTTTTTTCCAGAGTTTTGGGGACGGTAGACATGCCAGATACCCAAATTAACGTGTAGAAGCACTACAAAAGTGGAATTTTCATAATATTTCCCCATTAACTATCCAATAGGATGCAAACACCTACTTGTGACATAGAGAGTGACAGCAATCTAGCCATTCATGGATGTGCTGTTGGAATGGGTGATGCAAGTAGAGGAAGATATATGGGGACGCTGTGGGAGACATCTTCAGTCTGCGGGGTGTCTATTGCTCATGTTACTCTGTTAGCGTTTGTATATTGTTCCACCTTCTGGTCTCCTTGATGCATCAAGTCTTCATTAAAACGTCCTGCATACGATATCAGCTGCTGCCTGACTTCTCCTTTCACCAGCTTCCAGAAAAACTTGCATAACACTAACCATCTTAACAAACAAATAGTCTTAATGCCCAGAAATGAGAGCGAGAGAGAGAGAGAGAGAGAGAGAGAGAGAGAGAGAGAGAGAATAGTACGGGTAAGTGTGATGGAAGTGTGACACCTCAAGCCAATAAATCAAACTTAAATAAAGTGTGAATAGTTTAGTTTTTACATCTGCTCCAATTATTACAATTGTAAAGGATTTTTTTTTTTTTTTTTTTTAAATCGGCCAATAATGTAGAAAAAGTTATAACGTTATTGGCTTGGAAATGTTATTAAGTGAGAAATCTAGGATAATAATACAATTTTTTTTCTTGCATAGTGCCCATTGTCACGTTGTAGAGACAAGCATCTTTTTCAGTTTTACTTTTTGGATTGACTACAGGATATGGTCTTATCTATTTGGTAGATTTATTTAATAAAACAGCACATCATTAGCATTTGAAAAAGGTATTTGATGTCTGTTTGCTGCAAGGAAACCGAACAAGACTAAGCAACACCAGCTGTATGTAGTAACATCTAGTCAGTATTTTACTTACTGCAGATAAGAGTGCATGAGTTTAGTTTCTTCAAACTGGATCAGGCTCACGGCTCATGTTTTACCTGAAAAGTGACAACAAAACAACAAAATAAATAAATGCTGTTATAGAAGACATCAAAGGATATCAATCAAATACATTTATTGATTTTAAGGATTATTAAAGATTAAAAGAGTTTAATCCAACCTGAATATTTATGGCTTCATTTATCATATCTGTGAGTAATGATAGGAAAGATTGACATGTTTTTTGCCTAGTCACACGAAATTGATAAAAAAAATTACAATTATATTATATCAGTCACTAGTTTGGAACTTTCAAAGGAGAAATGTTGGTCTATCCGTCATTTAACATTTAGATGTTCTCAACAATCACAAGACATTTTTGTCTTATGTGCGTTGATAGGGAACAAAAGGAAGTAAAGTTTAATGCAAAAATGTCCTGTCAGGTTCAGGTTAAACTGCCTTTATACAAACATGCTTTCACTCAAAATACATGCCTTAATACATTTTGGTCATATTTAAGAAAATATTATAAATAGTCAATGTAAAATGCTTTTAGTAGGCACTTATTATACTTGTACTCCAAGTGTTTTAAGATTAAAACCACAAATTTATCAATTTTTAGTATTCATTGATTATCTAGTGCTTTATTTAAACGATCATGATCACTAATTATCACACAGTTAGTACTTTGGACAATAAAAAAAAATCTACTCAAAGTATACTGATGGTATATTCTTAATGCAATCATTCTGTTATCAGTCCAAAATAACTTACTCTTTTCCTGTCTTTTTTTTAATTTACCTGTGAAGTCCTATATCCTAGCATACCAACAACAGGACACAAAACAAGTGCAATATTAAAAATTGTGGAAATCTAATACTTTCGTCATAAAGGATTTGACTGAAGAGCAGTGCCACAGATTATTGATCGAATTCCCTACTTGTTCACAACTATGCCTGCAGATATCAGAGGAGCCTCCCAAATAGTATACAGATGTGGGTTGTATTAGAAACACTTTGTGTGCATCTAACCTTTGTGGGCTCATACGCTAATACTGTTTATCTGTGTATGAAAAGCATCAGGCATTGTATGCAGCCCTGTGCAAATGTCTATATTAACTACAGACACAGGGAGAGTCTCCATCGGAAGGAAAATATAGTTAGTTGCTCGGCATGTTAAGGATGTTACAGCTGATTTTTGATCTCTGACCATCTCCAGTGAATTCTATTAACCAACTATTGAGAATCCAGTAATAGTAAAGTATTTGTGTTGGAAAAGAAGTCTACATTTAGTATCTGGCCCAATACTAGACTTTTCATCTCCAACATTTAATGGCAAGCCAGTGGCAGGAGGTACAGAGCACCTGAAGAACCTCAACCTGGGTGGACCAGCCTGAATCTCATAACATCAGTGGCCACAAAACTCAGAGGTGAGCAGAGCCTATTTTCTTTTTCTGCAATACTCTGATTGTGTCTGCAAGTGAGGGTAAACGTTTAATGCAGAACATCTGATGCATGATCAGCATGCTACATATGATTAGCGCCATGGTGCGGAGAGATTGGATGAGTTTGTGCTTAATGTATGCATTGCATGTTGGACGATTGTATGCTTCATGTTTGCTGGGGGATTGGCTGGTTAACAATACAAGCCTCTGAAAAAGGAAAGCATTGAATGGGAGTAATTGAATGAAGGATAAGAGTAGGTGAAAACAGTGTGGACGCTCAGTCATAAAATAAAAGCACGATTTGTGCAAGGTCATTTTCGTGAATTATGTTTTATTTATAAAGAAGAAAAAAAGGAGAAAAGTACTCCACCTATGGATACACCATTTCATCACTGTAAATGGCTTTGGTTAATGGCTTTGTATTTATATAGCGCTTTTCTAGTCTTGATGACCACTCAAAGCGCTTTACAGTACAGTTTTACATTCACCCATTCACACACACATTCATACAGTGCATCTATTCACAGCACTTAGTTATTCTATGGGGGGCCATTTGGGGTTCAGCATCTTGCCCAAGGACACTTCGGCATGCAGATGGGTCAGACTGGGGATCGAACTGCCGACCTTCAGGTTGGAGGACGACCACTCTACCCCTCAGCCTAGTGCTTTAGCTGAGTGGTTTTATAAAGGTACTTGTAATAATTAAAACCAAAGGCTTAGAAGAAGAGCTGGAGATCCCCTGATCATTGGCAAGCAGTGCAAGGCAGAGATACATTGGAGCAAGAATGACTAAAGGAGGAGGAATTCTGGCACCAATGGAGTTGGTAATCAAACATTACCCAGGTCACATAATCTGATTCTATCAGACCATAATTTAATAACCTTCAATTTCTAATTATCATGTTACTAATAAATGTATTTAAGGAAATAATTCCAATTACATTTAACCCCGTATTATCCATTGATATAACAAACAGATTCTTTAAAAACCCTAGCTCCACTGAGATGGACCATCTTGTAGATTGCTCTGTGAACTCATTACGATTAACATTAGACTCCAAAGCGCCACTAAAAAAGGAGCGTGTAAAACATAGTAAATTAGCTCCCTGGTATAATTCCAACCCACACAAAACTAGAAAGGAAGTGGCGCTCAAACAACTGTGTTGAAAATCACCAAGCCTGGAAAAATAATGGTAAAGCATATAAGAAGGCCCTCCACAAAAGAAACAGCTGCCTGCTTCTCCACATTACTAGAAGAAAAATAAAAACAACCCCGGGTTTCTCTTCAGCACTGTAGCCAGGCTGACAGAGTCACAGCTCCATCCAACCCAGCATTCCTCAATCCCTTTACAGCAATATCGTTATGACCTTCTTTATTGATAAAAGTATTAGAAATATAATAAATAATAAACTGCCATCAGTTGGCACTAATACCTCATCAAGAACAGAAATCTCAGCAACAGCTGAGAATCTTACCAATTATTTAGACAGCTTCTCTCTGATCACCCTTGATCAGCTGACCAAAATAATCTCATCTCTAAACCCACAATTTGTATCTTAGAGCCCATTCCTACAAAGTTAATTGAAGAAATTGTCGCTAATTGATCACTTTACTGAATACAATCAATCTGTCATTATCACCAGGATATGTACCAGTCCTTTAAACTAGCTGTAATCAAATCCCCTCCGAATAAAACCCCTCTGGACCAGGAGGTTTTATCCAACTACAGATCGATATCGAACCTCCCCTTCCTGTCTAAAATCCTCAAGAAGGTTGTGGTCAATCAGCTGTGTGAGTTTCTCCAGGAAAGTAATGTATATGAAGACTTTCAGTCAGGGTTTAGAGCTAATGACAGCACAGAGACAGCCTCGGCAAAAATTCACTAATGTCCTTCTAATAGCCTCAGATAAGGGATTTGTGTCAGTCCTCGTTCTGTTAGATCTTAGTGCACCATTCAACACTATTGACCATCAAAATTTATGACAGACTAGAACAGTTAATAAGCATTAAAGGAACCGCCCTAAACTGGTTTAAATCCTATTTTTCAGATCGCTTCTAATTTTTTCAAATTAATGACGAGTCATTTATGTGCACCAAAGTCTACCACGATGTTCCTCAGGGTTCTGTGCTTGGCCCAGTTTTATTCTCATTATACATGCTTCCACTAGGAAACATTATCAGGACACACTCGGAAATTTCCATTGCTATGCGGATGACACCCAGTTATACTAGTCAATAAACAGAGTAATCAATTAAGTAAACTCCAAGCATGTCTCATGGTCATTAAAACCTGGATGACCAACAATTTTCTCTTATTAAGCTAAGATAGAACAGAGGTTCTAATACTTGGCCCTAAACACCTTAGAGATACATTATCTAATGATATTAATGCCGAAAACGATATTGCCCTTGCTTCTATTGAAACAGTCAAGAACTCGGGAGAGATCTTCGATCCCAATTTGTCCTTTAATTCTCACCTAAAACTAATTGTCCTATCTCAAAAAGAGCCAGGAAAATTTGTCCATGCCTTGGTTACATCCAGACTTGCTTATTGTTATTCCTTATAATCAGGTTCCCGCAGTAAGTCATTAATGACCTTGCTCAAAATGCTGCAGCACGTGTTCTGACAAGAACCGGGAAAAGAGACCACATTTCTCCTGTATATGCTTCACTACACGGGGTTCCAGTTAAATCTAGAATACAATTTAAAATGCTCCTCCTCACCTACCAGGCCCTAATAATACTGCACACTCATACCTTAAAGAGCTCATTCTACGGCATCACCCCACTAGAGCACTGCGCTCCCAGAATTCAGGCTTAGTTATCGTCCCTAAAGTCCCTATAAGTGTCATGGATATGGTGAGGACCCAAAAGCAGCACAGGCAGACGAAATACCAGTCGGTAATGACCTTTATTGTTCACTGCAGTCTTTAACAGTTCAAACAGTGGCAGGGTGAAAAGTCTTTGTTCACAGAGATCATCTGCGAGATCTGAGCAGGAGCGAGCCTGGTGTCGCTGACTGAAGGTAAAGTCAACAGCTGATGGGTTACCTAGCTGGCACACAGGTCCAGTGGTGAGCTGTGTAGCCACAGAGCCGAGCAGGAGCGTAACCAGGAGGGAATAGGCGAAACTCGTGGTCGAAGACAGAAGGCTGAGGTAATATCCAGGGCAGAGACGAGGCAGGCAGGTCGGGGATCGACGGGGTCGGCAAGAGGTGATCAGTCCGGGGAAAACACGCTGGAAGTCAGGCATAACACAAGACAATCTGGCACTGAAGCAGAGACAGGAGCAACCCTGTAGCACCCCTTGTTGTAAAATTACAACGTTACCTTTAACCATCCTAAAAAACAATCTGGCTTTTTTTTTCTTGTTTTTTTACCACATTTACATAGTCATTGGGTCCTATTGTTCAGTCTCACAATGTTATTGGATCGTACATTTGTTTATAAGTCACGCCTTCTGGCCATGAACTCACACAACCTCTCAAGGTTTCCTTCGAACAACATCTATTGGTTTCATTGGACTGGATTCATCAGATGCATGTAAGTAAAATGTCTTTTATATTTTGTTTGGTTGTTATTATAATGTCTAGAGCATGTACATATGTAGTTAGTGTGGAATAGATCCATCAAATTTCTTTTAGAGCTTATTATATAATTGTTGCAATTATACAACACTGGGTGAATGTGGTAGTCAAAATAGCTGGCTTGTTGCAGTGGGCTCAAACAGGTTGTGTTCCCTCCACTACACCACTGCCTGAAACAGAGTCTTTTCTTTATACATGGATAGTATACATTCTACCCTTGTGTTGTGTTCTGGTCAAATTTGACTGATTTAAAAGTTTTATCTGTAAAAAATGTAGTTAATTTGATCAGCCTGACCTAAAATTCCATGACTTTGTCCATGGAACAATTCAGTTCTGGGGACAGGAATGTTCCTGAATGTGGGGTGTGGATGTAAGTGGGGGGATGCATGTTTTCCTTTTAGTATGATAATTAGAGCCATTAAACCATTTACATTTACATTTAGGGAATTTAGCAGACGCTTTTGTCCAAAGCGACTTACCAGGCAGACAGTATTGTCTGCATGGAAAACATTTCTACCCTGAGCACTTGGTCCACCACCCTATCTATTCCTTCAGGTTATGTACTACAATATATAAAACATATATTCATGTTAATTAATTGATATTTTATTTTCAGAATGCCACCAGCAAGGAGAGAGCCGCAATACACGGTGCAGGATGTTATTGACCTGGTCCAAAATGGAGAGAGTGACGTTGAGATTGAAATCAGTGACACAGATAAGAGTGATGAAGACTCCGATGAAGATGTCTGTAAAGAAGTGGACAAAGAAAACCAACCACCCATGGTCTGTCCAGCTGATAATTACGTGGACATCGAGCCAAAAACAAGGAAACACACCATGCCCCGTGACAGGTATCGCTGGCTGAAAAAAGATTTCATCAGTCCCAACACAGATTTTTCTGGTCTGGATATCACAGCAGATGACATTTCCCTCCACACACCATTGGAATACTTCCAGAAGTTTGTGTCCGAACACATGATTGAGGCGCTGACACAAAACACGAATGAGTACAGCTTTCAGGTGCATGGAACATCTGTAAACACCACTGCAAAGGAAATTGAAAAAATGCTTGGCATGTACCTGAAGATGGGCCTGGTACAAATGGCTGGAACCCGTATGTATTGGGAGACAGAGACGCGGTACTCCCCTGTTGCTGATGTGATGCCACGCAACAGATTCCAATCCCTGTTGACGTCATTACATTTTGTAAACAACATGACAGTATCTGAGACGGAAAAGAAAGACAAACTATGGAAACTCAGACTGTGGCTTGATTCATTCAGAGAGAAATGCCTGCAGGTGGTACCAGAAGAGCACAACTCTGTGGATGAGATGATGATTCCTTTCAAGGGGAAATTCAGCAGCATCAAGCAATATATGCGAGGCAAGCCAAACCCATGGGGATTCAAAGTGTGGGTGAGAACTGGAATCTCTGGCATGATGTGTGACTTCGATGTCTACCAAGGCAGTGTCAACGGAATACGAGCCAAATCTGAACTTGGATTGTCAGGTGAGGTTGTGATGAAACTTGCTTCCACACTTCCAGAAGGTCAGAACTACAAACTGTATGCAGACAACTACTTCACCTGTGTTCCATTATTAGTGAAGCTCCTTGATCGGGGAATTCATTACGTGGGAACAGCCAGGCAGGTGCGCCTACCCAACTGTAACCTTGAAGACGAGAAGAGCTTGAAGAAAAAGGGGAGAGGAAGCTATGACGTCAGAGTGGAGGGGAATCACAACATCTGTGCTGTCAAATGGTATGACAGCAGGGCCGTCACACTTGTGTCATCCTTTGCTGGACCTGAACCTGTGCAGAAGATTCAACGCTGGGACAAAGCCAACAAAACCTTCATTGAAGTTGAGAGGCCTTACATTGTTGGTGCCTACAACAAGTACATGGGACGTGTGGATTTGTTGGACTCATTTACAGCCAAATATAAGTTCCCCATCAAATCCCGTCACTGGTACATGTACATCTTCTGGCACACCATCATCCTCGCTGTGATCAATGCCTGGCTGCTCTACAAGCGGGACTGTAAAGCACTCAAGGTGTCTAGCAAAGAGACAATGAACAGGAGACAGTTTCAGGCACAGCTAGCATCCTCTCTTATCCTGGTAAACGCAACACTTCAAACTCCAAAGAGAGGACGGCCATCTTCAGGTAAAGGGAGCCCAGCAACACAGTCAGTGACATCAGGAAGCCCTCTGAATGCTCAGAAGAGGCCATCCAAGAGATGTGCAAACCTCCCATTGGATGTACGCAAGGACCTAGTTGGTCATTTCCCAAGGAAGACAGGGAGAGGACGCTGCAGACAGTGCAATAAAGGATACACCAACACGCAATGCAGAAAGTGTGATGTTCGCCTTTGCTTTTTAGACAACAGGGACTGTTTTTGGGACTTTCACCACCAATGAAAGTCTTCATGACCAATGTCATAAAAAGAAAAAAAGAGGGAAAAAACGCGCTTTTTAAGAGTTTTATCTTGTTTAATATTTTTAATAATTTTAATAAATGACTTTATAAAAATATGACTATGTGTGATTATTATTAATGTTATATACCGTTATGGGGCTAAGTAAGCAATCAACCCTGCAAATGAACCCTTAGTTGTTCTGAATTGTTCACACAACGTGAGTACAAATACAGAAATCCTGCTCCCAACTAAGCCCAATGTTGCAATATTACAACATTTCTCTAAAAACGTAAATAAACTTTATTTTTTTTTAAAATCTTTCATTTCTGCATCAAAGGCCTCATACAACATGATCTGAAAGGTCAAATAATTTTTTTTGTTGGTTTTTCTATATTTGGGTCTTACAGGGTTTGCAGCCAGGACTGTCACAGGTGTGGAGAGTTGCCCTGATGAGGAGTTGTGGCTGACTGGCAGAGTGGAGCAGAGACAGGTGAGTGGAAAAATACCAGCAGACAGGAGATTAGCAGACTGTGACAATAAGCAGAGTAGGAGCCATGGCTTTAAGCTATCAAGCTCCTCTCCTCCTAGTTTCAGTTCGGGAGTAGACTTCCTTTACGATAAAGCTTATAGTTAGAGCCAGTCCAGGCTTGACTTAGACCTGCTCTTAGTTATGCTGCTATAGGTCTAGCGTGTCAAGGAACACATGAAACATGGAGCTCTCCACCCAGCTTCTCCTTCCTCTTCTCCATCCGTATCGTATTAAAGAAATGAATGTCTCATTGTTGTGCATTAGTAGTAGACTTGATGTTGGCTAATTATTAATAATCAATGAAATATGATTATTAAAAAAATTAAAATTATTTATTAAAAATAATAAAAAATGATAAAGCTATCAATTAAGAATAATGCAATAATCAATTAGAAATTATACAGTTATCAATTAAGAATAGTTAAATAATTAATAAAAACAATAAAATTATCAATTAAGAATAATATAATCTGTAATTATTATTTATCGACAGGGCACCACCCTGGCTACAGGGATCAACAAGTCAATCTATAAGGAACAGTCTCAGTTTATAAAAATAAAATTAATAATCTCAATATTTAATATTAATGATTATATAAAAAAAAATGAAGGGTTTGAAATTCAAGCAAAGGCTATAGTAATCCAGCTGTATTCACATACATATGCAAAAATAATCACAAGATACAGATACTTTAATTACAATTGGATTTATTAAAAGGAAATAAAGTTAATGTTATTCAATGATTCTTCATTTAACAAACTCCAATATTTCTAAGACAACAACAGCAGCAGCACTTATCACAACTTAGAACACACACAGGTAATACCGATGGTATATCTCTGTGTGTGTGTGGGGGTGTGTGTCTGCCTGTGTGTGTGTGTGTGTGTGTGTGTGTGTGAGAGAGAGAGAATGGGGCAGTGGCAATGGCGTAATGACGCAGTCACATGGTGACGTAGTCTGGCCGAATTCACGATGGTGGTATACTCATGTGATTCAAAATGGAGGATTATGTTGATGACGCCATGTGGCCGAAGTCAAGATGAGAGACAGAGACAAGTTTACCGGGTATTTACCACTCGGTTCCCAGGCGGGCGCTGTGTATCAATCAATCAAATGTTATTTGTATAGCCCATATTCACAAATTACAATTCGTCTCATAGGGCTTTAACAGGGTGTGACATCCTCTGTCCTTAACCCTCAGCAAGAGTAAGGAAAAACTACTAAAAACCCTTTTAACAGGGTAAAAATACGTAGAAACCTCAGAGAGAGCCGCATGTGAGGGATCCCTCTCCCAGGACGGACAGAAGTGCAATAGATGCCACGTGCAGGAAAACATCTTCAAGATTAAAGTCTCTAGCAGCATTTGATGAGGGTAAACATCCCGAAGGACAACCCCAACATGACATGCCAATCTCTTTATCGGTAAAGTCTCTGCAAACTTGGTCAGACAATAACAGTGCGGCGGGGGACGCTACATCGCGGCGCGGTGGGCACTTCAATACAGTCAACACGCTAAACAAAGGAACCGGAAGTGCTGGCTCGTTTCGTTGCTTTACACAGGCTGAAAATAGACGCTGAGGTCCAAAACAAACATACACACATAAATTACGCTAAGTATTAAAACTAGCTTCTGCCCTAACAATAAAGCCTCTTACTGTGCCTTTGGTTCGCGGTGTTCATGTGCGTGTTGTGCGGATTTTCTGGGAAGGCCAGTGAATTTCGCGGTCTCTCAAGCTCTGTTCCGGTGGTTCGATTTGTGACAACGGAGATCAGCGCTGGACCGGAAAAAAATAATTCGTCTTTCTTCTTCGACGGAATGAACATCGCCCGTCTGCAGGGATAACAACTGTGGCGGAGTTGTTTGTAGACCGTGTAAAAGAGTCTGTGTGAGCTCGGCCGAGCAAACTTCCTGTTGCGCTGCCTTTCAAGATAAAATAACAAAAATAGTCCTATCAAAATAAAACGTAGACTTAAGAGAAAAATTAAAGAAAAATGAAAATAAAACAAATGTCTGTGGTTGCTCCCGTTAGCAACTGGATCCTCTGGAGGGACCTGGAGAGGTCTGGTTGAATCGTCAGTGCAGGGAAAAGGCAGCGAGTTCTGTGAGCTCTCCTGTATTTATATTACCTGAGCGTTGCCAGCCCCCTTCCAGTGGGGGCCAGTGGGATTTTCTGGCTCTCAGCCAATTGAATGTCAGGGTTCAACTCACAGGGAGCGGCCAGGAACACAGTGGGGGTTCTCCTGGGGCTGCTGGAGATGTGTCCCCCACAAGATTAACTTTTAGGCTGGCTGGAATGTCCCACAAGGCCTCAAGTTTTATGTCCCTTGTGTGGTGGTCAGCACTCTGGCTCTACCCCAACACTCATCAATACATGTTACTGACTAGACTTCTTCCCCGGAGTCCCTTTGCCTTATTGTCTGCATATCCAGGGCCGTGGCTATGGCCACATCATGGATTTTGATGGTGTACTGCGAATCAGAGATTGTGATGGTGGATCCTGCCTCATGCTGGCTGATCGTGATCCTATTGACGGATCCTGTATCGTGTAGGCATCTGATAGTGGTGGTAGACCACAATCGAGCTGGCAGCTGGCAGTGGATCCTGATGGCGGCAGTGGATCATGATTGTGGACTATGGTGGCATTGATCTTGATGGTGGATCATGATTGTGGTGGCTGCTGACCAATGACTATGATTAATACAAAAGTCTGCTTGATACACAATATGTCTACTCATGATACTCTACCATTACTGACAATAATTCATCACTTAATTTACCTTACATTATGCTACAAACTGTAGCACAAAAATACATGGAAACTAACACATCAACACCCTGCCAACAGAAAATGCTTGTACAAATGAATGACGTCATAACAACAGAAGATTTTCCTAGCATGTATGTAGCTACAAAATGAACAAGGTTACAGAAAAGATGAGAAATTAAATCAATCTCCAAGCTAGTCAATGGAATCACTTTGTCACAGTTCTCTGTGCCTCCAGTGCCCCTCCTCCTTTCTCCTCTCCTTTTCCCGCAGGTGCAGCTCGTCTCGCTAGATGACCCGTCTCACCAGGCGCACCTGCACTCATCAACTGCTCACTATATCTGTCCTGGCTGGGCGCGGAGTCATCGCCAGTTCGTCCTTGTCACTACAGTGGTGGTTTCTCGTTCTCGGCTCCTAGTCAGATTCTCCTGTGGTTATTCTCTCCGTTAATCCTCGTGTCTGTTCTCCTGTCCTCCAGCTACCCCATCATCCTGCTCACCTGCTTCTCCTTTCCGCTGAAGAACTCTCGGAGCCATCAGCTACCCCGTCATCCTGCTCACCTGCTTCTCCTTCCCGCTGAAGAACTCCCGGAGCCATCAGCACCCCCTCGTCCTGCCCTCCTGTTTCTCCGCTGCGCTGAAGAACTCCCGGAGTCATCAGCACCCCGTCTATCTACCTTGTTCCACGTTAAATAAACGTTATTGAACCCACCACCTCCGTGCTCTGTGTTTTACCTCCACTCTGGGGCCCACCCGTCTCGTATCGTAACACACTTGATGGAAACACAATTACATTACATTAGATTTCATTTAGATGATGCTTTTATCCAAAAAGACTTACAATAAGTGCATTCAACCCCAAGGGTACAAACCAAGAACAACAAGAATCAAGAAAGTAAGATTTCTTTAAAAATAAAGAAAAACTACAAAGTGCTATAAGTAAGTGCCATTTGAGTTCTACTAAATCATTACTTTTATTTATTTCTTATTCAAGGTATAGTCGGAAGAGGTAAGTTTTTAGTTTGTGGCGGAAGATGTGTAAACTTTCTGATTTCCGGTTGTCGATGGGGAGCTCTTTCCACCATTTAGGAGCCAGGACAGCATCAGTCGTGATTTTGATGAGTGTTTAGCTCGCAGTGAAGGAGCAAGGAGCCGATTGGCCAAAGCAGAACGGAGTGAACGGGCTTGGGTGTTACGTTTGACTATGTCCTGGATGTAGACTGGGCCTGATCCGTTCACAGCATGGTACGCAAGTACTATTATTTTGAAGCGGATGCGGGAAGACACAGGTAGCCAGTGAAGGGAGCGGAGGAGCGGAGTAGTGTGAGTGAATTTAGGTTGGATAAAAACCAGTCGAGCTGCTGCATTCTGAATGAGCTGCAAAGGTCGGATGGCACTAGCAGGTAGACCTGCCAGGAGGGAGTTACAGTAGTCTAGGTGTGAGATGACCAGGGCCTGGATCAGAACCTGCACTGCCTTCTGAGTGAAAAGGGGACGTGTTCTCCTTATGTTGTACAGCATGAATCTACAGGAACGTGTTGTTACAGTAATGTTGGCAGTGAGGGAAAGTTGGCTGTCGAGTGTCACACCCAGGCTCCTAGCAGTCTGAGTGGGGTTTAACACGGAGTTGTCAAAGTTAATAGTCCGGTCATGGGTGGGAGAGTCTTTCCCTGGAAGGAAAAAGTAGTTAAGCTTTGTCAAGGTAAATTTTCAGGTGGTGTGCGGTCATGCACCGAGAGATGTCAGTCAGAAAGGCAGAGATTCGTGCTGCTACCGGTGTTTCAGATCGGGGAAAAGAGAGGATTAGTTGGGTGTCATCAGCATAGCTATGGTAGGAAAAGCCATGTGAGTGTTGTGCAATAGTAGTAGTAGATTTGACGTTGGCTAATTATTAATAATCATGAAAAATGATTATTAAAATAAAAAATATTTATTAAAAATAATTAAAAATTATAAACCTATTAATTAAGAATAGTAAAATAATTAATTATAAATTATACGGTTATCCATTAATAATAGTTAAATAATTAATGAAAACAATAAAATTATCAATTAAGAATAATACAGTCTGTAATCATTGCTTATCGTTGCGGGGCACCACCCTGTTTACAGGGACCAACGAGTCAATCTTTAAATATCAGTCTCAAATGATATAAGTTATATTAATAATCTCAATATTCAATATTAATGATTATATAATAAACAATGAAGGGTTTTAAGTTCGAGCACAGGCTATAGTAATCCAGCTGTATTCACATACATATGTACAAATAATCACAGAAATACAAATACTTTAATTACAAAAGTATTTATTAAAAGGGAAATAAAGTTAATGTCATTCAATGATTCTTCATTTAACAAACTCCAATATTTCAAAGATGACAACAGCAGCAGCTGCACTTATCACAATTGTCACACATGTAATACTGAGTATCTATGTGTGTGTGTGGTCGTGTGTGTCTGCCTGTCTGTGTCTATGTGTGTGTGTGTGTGTAAGAAAGAGAAAGGGGAGTGGCTATGGCGTAATGACGAGATCACGTGGTGACGTTGTCTGGCCAAAATCTAGATGTTACGTTCAAGTAATCTCAAGATGGAGGTTTATGACCCCGGTGACGACATGAGGTCGAAGACAAGATGGCGGTCGGTCGCCAGTTACACAAAGGAATATTTCTAGACAAAGAGATTTCTTATCTCCTGGTTCTGGCGCCGAACGGCGTCGAGATGAATTTAGGCTCTTTTATTCAAGATTTAGCTATGTAACATGAAATGTATAAGTGTAGGTCGGGACGTGTATAAAAACAGGTTTAGGAGAAAAGAGAGAGAGAGAGAGGGAGAGATAGAGAGAGATCAGGAAAGCTCTCAAAACATCGTCAGAGACAAGGTTACAGAAACTTTAGCACTCTGTACTCAAATTGGAGTTGTGTACCGAACTTTTTATCGGCAAAGTCTCTGCAAACCCAGTCGGACGAGAACAGTGCTGCCGTAGACTCTCCATAACGGCGCGAAGCACTTCAACACGGTACAAAGGAACCGGAAGTGACGTATCGTTTCGCCGCATTCAAACACGGACTGAAAAATAGATCCGCAATCTTCAAACAAACATACAATCAAATAAATGACACGCTAAGTATTTAAACTAGTTCTCTGACTTCCGGTCGGAACACCGTCAAGATGGTCGCATAGCGAGAGAGCTCCCGATTGAGCCAGAGCTATTAGAGAAATACCCCCATACAAAACAAATAAATAATTCCGCAAAAAGTGTAGAGAAAGGGGAGAAAAAGAAATATCACCACTTTGAGCAGTAAACGTTGTCTGAAGACGGGGGTGAGAAAGACGGGCACAGCAACAATTAGCAGCTAACAGGGGTGAGTTAACAAGCAACGTGGTGCAGTATGGAGAAATGGCCGATTCGGAACTGATTCTGCGAGAACTAAGAGAGTTTCGCCAAGAAAACAAAGAACAATTAGGGACAATAAAAGAAGAAATAGTTAAGGCGAATGCCAGATTGGACGAGGCGGAAGGGCGAATTGGGAGAGCAGAAGAGAGGATCCAAAACACCGAAGAAGTCATCAAGGCCATGCTACAGCTACCGCCACCACGCTCCATTGTAATCAAGTGTCTAAGCTTTAAAACAAAAGACACATTACTCCGCAAGGCATGGCAGAAGAAGGGGTTTGCCTTGCAAGAAAACCACATAAACCTGGACCACGACTACCCACCTCTAATACTCAAGAAACGAAGAGAATACACAGAGATACGCAAAGTGCTGAAGGAAAATAAAGTCCAATTCCAGACCCTCTTCCCTGCCAGGCTGCGCGTGAGACACGAGGACGGGACCAAAACCTACGATACCATGGAGGAGGCATCAGAGGACCTGCTGAGAAGAGGCTACACAGTGACAACCACCACACCTCCGGCGACGCTCATGGAGCAGGTGCAGCGGCTGACCTGGAAGAGAGTGGACCGACGGCCACGAAGGGCACAGCCGAACGGGAGCCGAGATACAAGGAGAAGCTCCGAGCCTTCAGGAAATCATCACCGTCCCCCTCCGGGACCTAAAGGACTTAACCCACGGCCTGAGGACGACTGCATAAACTGTGAAATCGGTCATGTAATATTTCTGTAATTTGTGGTGGAGATCCACTTTTTAATAGACTGGTTTGTTCGGGGCCAATTTTTTCACCTTTCATTTTTTTCCCTTTTTCCGACATGCGACTGTTGCAGGTAAGGGCCTCTCCCTCCGAACAGAGGGAGACTTTTCCCTTCGAGCCTCCTCGGGAGGCTCAACAGGGTCAGGTTAACAGACCCCTACATAGGGAGTCACAAGGACAAATTGTGTTCAGTTTGATGTTTATTAATGTGTTAGTTATTCGTTCCCTGCCGGTTTACGCGGGGAGGGGGAAGCGCACCAGGTTTTTGTTTGGGATGGAGGAGGAATTCACATAGATGCAAAACAGGTCTTTGAAAATAGCATCATTTAATATAAATGGAGTACTCAATCCAGTTAAGAGGGGGAAAATCTTATCAAAATTAAAGAAAGATAAAATTCAAATAGCTTTCCTACAGGCGACTCCGAACATACTAAATTGAATAAATCAGGATTTAAACATGTTTACTTCTCTTCACATGAATCGGGGAGGCGGAGAGGAGTGGCGACTCTGATATCCAATGCGGTAAACTATGAACACATATCAGAACATAAGGATAAGGAAGGCAGATTTGTTATGGTTATAGGAAGAATAGAAGGTGTCGTGAAAAGTCTCCTTAACGTGTATGTTCCGCCGGGCAGTGTCTGGTCCTTCTATAAACATATGGTTGATTTAATGATGACAAAAAGTCAAGGGATTTTAATAGGTGGCGGAGATTTTAACATCCGATTAAACCCGAAAATTGACTCTTCAAACAGGAAATCCGACGCAAAAAACATTAGCAGAAGATTAAATATTTGGGTGCGTGAAGTGGGGATTGTTGACGTGTGGAGAGAGATAAACCCGACGAGCCGAGACTACTCACATTACTCGCACGCTCACAATCTTTACTCAGGCATCGATTACTTTTTTATGCTTAAAGGAGATTTTTTTAGGGTGGATAACTGTGAAATAGGACCCAGTACTATTTCAGATCACGGTCCCATCTATATGTCAATCTATCTGAATAATAATAAGAAATCTACTCTCTGGAGACTGAACTCAAGTATTCTGAACAACCCAATTATTAAAGATAAACTGAAAAGTGAAATTGAATTATATTTGGAAATTAATGATAATGAGGAAGTGACCCCACCCATTCTCTGGGATGCATTAAAAGCAGTGTTGAGGGGCAAAATAATAGCCATCTCCTCATATGAGAAGAAAATTAGGGAGCAAAAACTAAAAAAATTAGAAGAGGACTTGAAAAGTATACAGAAAGAACATGCAAAGTCTCTCAAAGATGACAACAAATGTAAGATTATAAAATTAAAAAAAGAAATAGATAATATAGATAGATAAATACTCAGGAAATTCAAAAAAAGCTCCTTTTTACAAAGCAACGATACTATGACACAGGTGGGAAATCACTGAAACTTTTATCATATAGGTTAAGAAAACAACAAGCAGACAGAACTATATATAAAATAAGAAACTCAGTAACGAAAGAAATATAAACTAGTCAGGAGAAAATACAACAATGCTTCCGAGAATACTATAAAAAATTGTATTCTCAACCACAGACAAACGACGACAACCAAATCGATTCCTTCCTGTCCCAGGTAAACCTTCCAAAGATCAGTGATGAACAAAATGGAAAATTAACATCTAAAATAACAAAAGAAGAAATTCAATTGGCAATCAGGAAGATGAAAGGGGGGAAGTCTCCAGGGACAGATGGTTTTCCCACAGAATGGTACAAAACAATGCAAGATCAACTAATTCCAACACTATTAAAAACATTCAACTGGGTTTTGGATAACAAAAGCATCCCCCCCTCATGGAGGGAGGCGGTGATTTCGACCATACCTAAAGAGGGGAAAGACAAATTGGAATGTGGGAATTACCGTCCTGTAAGTCTTTTAAACAACGACTATAAACTATTCACCTCCATATTATCTAAACAACTAGAATTGATACTACCAGTATCAATACATGAGGACCAGACTGGTTTTGTCAGAAAAAGACAGACCCAAGATAACATCAGGAAAACACTGCACGTTATGAGACAAGTCACACAACAAAGACTGGAGACGTTGATACTAAGTTTGGATGCAGAGAAAGCATTTGATTCAGTGAGGTGGTCTTTTTTATATAAAGTACTTTCAAAATTTGGCTTTCATACAACTATAATTGACACGTTTGCAGCACTATATAGCAGACCAACTGCTAGAGTCAAAATCAATGGGGATTTGTCCGACTCGTTCATCCTGGAAAGGGGAACGAGATAGGGGTGTTGTGCGCCGCCGCTCCTCTTCGCCTTGTTTGTAGAACCCATAAGTCAGCTAATTAGGCAGAGGACTGATATAAAGGAGGTGACGATGGCATCTGGGGAACAAAAACTGGCCCCATTTGCAGACGATTTATTGCTGAGTATAACACAACCTACTCAGACACTCCCAAAATTGATGAAATTCCTAGAGGAATTTGGTTCAATTTCAGGTTACAAAATTAATATTAATAAAACTCAAGTATTAACATTTAATTATGACCCTCCAGTCTCAATTAAGACCATGTACAACTGGAATTGGGAGGCTGAGTCCATTAAATATTTGGGTGTCTCATTGCCTAGGGACTTCACAAGGTTATATAACATCAACTACGACCCGTTAAATTCAAAGATAAAAACTGATATACAAAGATGGAACGTTATTCCCTTTTTGAGTTTAAGCTCCCGGATAGAATCAATCAGAATGAATATTCTCCCACGGATGCTGTATCTTTTTCAATGTCTACCAGTTAGAATACCATCTAAGCAATTCTTAGAATGGGACAGATTAATAGCGAGGTATCTGTGGCAAGGGAAAAAGGCCAGAATTAAATTAAAAACGCTGCAACTAAGAAAAGAAAAGGGTGGGATGGGCCTTCCCTGCTTACAGGAATACTACTATGCAGCCCAATTAAGGCCGCTAATCTGCCTGTGTTCACCATCATACACTGCAGCATGGAAGGAAATAGAAGGAACGATGGTAAAGGGTATTCCAATAACAGCTCTACTAAATGATAACAAACTACAAAGAGAACAGGAGATCCCAGAAGACTCTATAACGGGCAGCTTCCTGAAGTCCTGGCAGGAAATAGCCAAAATTTGCAGATTAAAAAACACATCTAAAATTATGAGGTGGTGTGCCTATGACTCAGACTTTACACTGAATAAAATCGACGGCAGATTTAAGACATGGATCACAAAAGGTTTAACTTCCTATTATTCATTTGTCCATAAGGGGGTATTTCAGAGTTTTGAAACCCTACAGAAGGATCACGGTCTGGGGAAAGATGATTTTTTTAGGTACCTGCAAGTGAGACATTACTTTAACAAAAATATTAAAGAGGCGTTAGGAAAAGATGAGCCAGGGTTCATGGCGGTATTTTTAGCATTGACAAAATCTAGAACGTGCAATAAAATTATCTCCAAATTATATAACGCCATACAATTATCCAAACAAGAGAATACAGAATACATAAAGAGGAAATGGGAAACGGAAATAGGGGTAAAGATCTCACAGGAGAGCTGGGAGAAAATGTCAACTACAATGGTTCTCGACCGGGTCAAATACATGGCGGGAGTTCTGCTGGAAAAATATAACAAGATTTTTTATCACACCCATACAAAAACGACACCAGGGCAGCGGAGACGCCTGTTGGAGGCTCTGTGGATCTATTGGAGCCAACCACTTCCATATTTTCTGGGACTGCCAAACAATGAGGTCTTACTGGGAAGAGATCCATACACATATTAACAATGTATTTAATGTGAACATCCCATTAAAATGTGAAACTTTGTTTTTGGGCAATATATTGTTTGAAACGTGGAACATAAAAGACAAAAAACTGCTCGCTATACTGTTGGCAGCTAGTAAGAAATGTGTCACGAGGAAATGGTTAAAAGTGGACCCTCCCACCATTGATGAATGGATTGAAATTGTGTATGACATTTATGTTATGGAAAAGATCTCTTTTTCCCTCAAGGTCGAGAAAGACATTTTTTATAAGACCTGGACCAAATGGAGTATGTAAAACCTGTTAGATCAGATTTTATTTGAATATACTTGTGTTTTGTGTGATCCTCCTTCTTTGGATGTGATGTGCGCTCCCCGGTTGTGTTCTTTTTCCCTCTGTTATTGTTCCTACATGTAGTAATTTAGGTCCATAAAAAAAAAAAAACAGAAAGGCAGTATGAACAAAATCACCCAAACTTATTACATACATCCTTTCTTATGTCCTTGACAGACTAAAGCTGTATTTAATGTATGTGATGGAAATGTGCCTTTCTAAATAAAAAGAGAATTTCAACAAAAAAAAACGAGTTCTCTGCCCAGACAATTAATAAGCCTCTTACTGTGACCTTCACGGTGTTGCATGCGCATGTCGCGCGGATATTCCGGAAGTCCAGTGAATAATTGTGGCCGCTCAAGCTCGATGGTGCTGGTTCCTCTGTTGCAGCGGTGTCGGCTGGGCCGAATAGGAGTGGATTCTTCTTGCTCCTCAACGGGATGACGTCGTTCTTCTGCAGTGATGAACAGCGGTGGCACAGTTGTTTTGGAGATCGTGGAAAAGAAAAGTCTTTGTCTCGGCCGGCGAATAAGCTTCCTGTTGCGCGGCCTTTTCAAGTTAAAAACTAAATAGTCTTTCAAAATAAGTGTTGACTTAAGATAAAAGAAAGTAGAAGCTAGAGATGAAAAATAAAACAAACTTTTGTTAAAGTTGCCCCCTTTAGAGCTGGAACATTCTGGGAGACCCGGAAGGGCCCTGGTCGAAGTCCTTAGCAGGGAGAATGGCTGCGATTTTTGGGGTGTCAGGGCTTTTATTAACCTGAGGAGGGCCAGCCTCCTTGAGGTATGGTCATGGGATGATGCTGGCTTTAAGGCAATTGAGTGTCAGAGGTCAGATCAGAGTGGGAACGGCCAGGAGCAGAGCAGGGGTTTCTGGGGAAACCCCAGGGATTAAGTTACCACCAGAAGATACAATCTCCATGCTTGATCTTAGAGGGAAAACTTTAGCTGGCTTCATCTTGGCTCACAGGCCTCACTTTTATAACCTATTGTGTGGACCCCACCACATGGTTAGTTCAGTAGGGACTCTTGCCCAACATGAGTGTATGACAGAGCCGAGAGAGTTGGTGTACAGTGATATGAGGAGAGGACCCAGGGTCAAGGAGGTTGGAAAAGATGGAGAAGAGTTTTTTGGGGTTAGAAAATGAGGACTTTCGGCTGAGCGATGTAGGGGAAGGTCACGATGTGGGACAGCTCCCGCATTTTCTCCAACTTATGTGCACTATTTCGATGTTTACCCCCATTTTCACATTGTTAATTAGTCAAAACATTAATTCGCCTATTTTCTGAACCGAGTCGGCTGATATGTAATGCCGAGGAAGAAGCAACAGGTACAAGAATCCTCCTCTCCAGCTCAGGTAGCAACAATGGCTAACGTGGAGGACTCGCTAACCCTCACTAGCCTCGTACAAGAACTTGACAAACACAGGGCAAGCTTGGCGGCAGAGCTAATAAAGGACCTCACCGCGTCGCTAAAGACCTCCCTCATGCCTATACGGACGTCGCTTGAAACCATCAGTGCTGTACTGCACTCCCACGGCCAAAAGATAATGACCATTGAGCACACGCTGACCGCCCAAAGGGACGAGTTAACGGAGCTAACTACAAGAGTCGGCCGGCTGGAGAAAGCTAACGGGCGCTAGCATCCAAAACAGAGGACCTCGAGAATCGCTGCAGACGGCAAAACCTGAGAATCGTCGGCTTGCCCGAGGGGCTGGAGGGAGACTCACCGGTGGAATTCATATCACGGCTTCTGCAGACAGTTATCGGAAACGACATCTTCCCTGAACCACCAGAGCTAGACAGGGCGCACCGTACACTCGCCCCGAAGCCCGCGGCGGGACAGCGTCCCCGAGCCATCCTGGTCAGATTCCTCCGGTATCAGGACAAGGAACGTGTGCTCCGCTGGGCAAGGTTGCAGAGGGATGACATCAAGTTCAACGGTAACAAGATCTTGTTTTTCCCCGACATGATAGCGAATCTGGCCAAGCAACGAGCGACATTCAGGGACATTAAAGCTAAGCTTTACGCTGCTGGAATCGCTTTTTTCTTGCGCTACCCGGCTCATTTTTGCATCACTGTCAACGGCAGCAAACATCTCTTCGATACTCCAGCTGCGGCAGAAGGGTTCTATGAAACGGTTAAAGGGAGCTCTCCAACCCGTGGGGAAGGTTAACAGATGCCAGCTGAAAGGTTTGAATATACTAACGTTAAACAGGGTGGGTGATAGCTGGCGCTGAGCTCACATAATTAATCTGCCTGACTCATGTTTTGCATTAAGTTAAAGGAGACTTCTGTGTTCAAGTACTTTTGGGTAAATGTAGAGTGAAGTTTAACTTCACATGATGTTTTATTATAGTTTGCACGTGTCATGTATGGGTTCAATATTGGGAGCAAATTCCTGCTGCTTCTTATGTTAGATAAAGGGACACACTCTACTCCATTGTTGGAAGTGTAATTGTTTTGTAGACCTGCGGCTCGCTTCGACCAAAGGACAAGCATAGGCTTTGGAAACACCAGCAGACTGTTCTAATGCCGCTGAGCGTTTATTTTCTTTGTTTTTCGTTTTGGGTTGGGAAATATGGGGGGGCATGTTGGTCACACTCTTGGAATACAAATGT
Organism: Pleuronectes platessa; assembly: GCF_947347685.1. NCBI lineage: Eukaryota > Metazoa > Chordata > Actinopteri > Pleuronectiformes > Pleuronectidae > Pleuronectes > Pleuronectes platessa. Next base: position 30,725,639 of record NC_070627.1, on the reverse strand, counting down.
CATGAATACCTGCTGTTTTGAGTACAGCTGGCTTCATATACTTCCTTTTATTTGGTTACATTTCTCTCAAGTGTCATTTGGCAGGCCTATATATGAGTGAAGAAACTACTTCTAATAAGACAGATAAGCTTCAAGTTAAATTCATTTCATGGAATGTGAGAGGATTAAATGGCCCTGTTAAGAGAGCAAAAGTCTTTCAACATCTTGAACTCCCCAGTGCTGACATCGTCTTCCTCCAAGAAACCCACCTCAAGATAAATGATCATATAAGGCTCCGACGACCGTGGGTAGGACAGGTATTTCACTCAGTTTTTGACTCAAAGGCCAGAGGGGCAGCTATTTTAATTTAGAAAAAGATTCAGTTCATACCAGAAAGCATAGTACCTGACTCTAATGGACGCTTCATCATGGTCTCGGGCAGACTGTTTCACTTACCTGTTATATTAGTCTGTGTCTACGCTCCTAATTTTGATGACAGTCACTTCATGGCCACACTTTTATCTTCACTTCCTAATATGGATACGCATTATTTGATTTTAGGAGGAGACCTAAATTTTGTAATGAACACTCAGCTAGATCGCTCAAGCCCTAGAGTGACCAGTTTATCAAAAATGGCGACAACACTGCAATCTTTCATGGGGGATTATGGAAGCTGTGAACCCTGGAGATCCTTACATAAAGATACTAGAGTCTATTCCTTTTATTCTCACGTGCACCATGTCTACTCAAGGATAGATTATTTTTTTATCGATAAAGTACTATTACCATCTGTACATGTTATTGAATACTCAGCAATAGTCATATCAGACCACTCCCCGGTCTTACTAGATTTCAGATTTGACTCCCCTTCGGCAGGAACTCCACAATGGAGACTCAATACATCGCTGTTGTCGAGGGATGCTTTTTGCTCTTCCATAGAAGAAGCTATTGAAAACTTTCTATGTTTTAACCGCTCAGAAGAGGTTAGCTCATCGCTACTTTGGGAAAGCCTCAAAGCTACAATCAGAGGACAAATAATTTCTTATTACTCTCATTCTAATAAGCTGCGCAAAAAGAAACAAACTGACGTAATGGATAAATTATCCGAATGTGATAGGCAATATGCAATAAATCCCACCCCAGAGCTGTACCAACGAAAAGTTAACCTCCAAACTCAGTTTGTTCTCTCTTCGACAGGAAAGGCTGAATATACTATACTAAGATCTAAAGGCGGGTGGTACGAGTATGGAGACAAGGCTAGCCGGCTGCTGGCTCTCCAGCTCAAACATCAAGCAGCATCACGACACATCCCCCAAATCAACACTCAGTCAACTGGTCTTACATTATCTTCTCTGGAGATCAATGCAGCTTTTAAATTATTTTATTCCAATCTATACACTTCTGAGCCCCCTCCAACGGACTTGAACATGAATCATTTTTTTGATAGCCTAGAAATACCCACTATAGATACAGCAACACGGTTATCACTAAATCAGCCAATAACTGTAGAGGAAATACTTAGCAGCATTAGGCGAATGAATAATTCTAAAACACCAGGGCTGCCATCTGAATTTTACAAAAAATTCTCCACTCAACTAGCCCCGTTATTATTAGATATGTTTAACCGTTCCCTGTCTATAGGATCTTTACAAAAACTTTAACAGAGGCGACTATTTCCATTATTCTTAAGAAGGATAAGAACCCTGCTGAATGTAGTTCCTATTGACCAATATCACTTTTAAATGTGGACGTGAAAATACTAGCAGAAATGTTGGTGAAAAGATTGGAAACATGTCTCTCTTCAATAATCTCTGAGGACCAAACTGGCTTCATCAGAGCTCGTCAGTTATCCTCAAATGTCAGACGGCTATTAAATATTATCTCTTCCCCGTCCAATGAAATAAAGCCTGAAATAGTGTTCTCATTGGACGCGGAAAAAGCCTTTGACAGGGTGGAATGGGGATACTTATTCAAGGTACTAGGAAAATTTGGATTCGGAGAAAACGTTATTGCATGGACACGCCTTCTTTATAAATTACCCCTTGCCCGTGTTAACACGAATAGACAGTATTCATCATATTTTCCCTTGTCCCGTGGTACCCGTCAAGGCTGCCCGCTGTCACCGTTATTTTTTGCTCTTGCTATTGAGCCGCTAGCCATCCGGTTGAGATCTTCCGCACATCTGCAAGGTGTTAAACGGGGAAACATTGAGCACCGTGTCTCCCTGTATGCAGATGATCTATTAATGTACATAACAGACCCTGTTTCGTGTGCCAAAAATTTAATACAGATACTAGATGATTTTAGTGCATTTTCAGGTTACAAAATCAACCTCCAAAAAACTGTCTGTTTCCCAATTAACTTCAAAGCCAAAACACTCACGCAGGGACAAATTCCTTTTAATTTCTCTCCAAGAAAGTTTTCAAAATCTAGGGATCAACATCACCCACTCTTTTAAGGGATTGCATAAAAATAACATTGACAAATTAGTAAAACTGACCTACAGACGTGGTCCAAGTTGCCGCTCTCATTAGCAGGCAGAGTGCAATGAATAAAGATGAATATCCTGCCGAGATTTTTGTTTTTTTTCCAATGTTTACCTCTCTTCCTGACAAAAACATTCTTTAAAAAACTTGATCAAGTTATTCTTTCATTTGTGTGGACGGGCAGGGTAGCCAGGACTAATAAAAGCACCCTGCAGACAGCGGGGCACGAGGGTGGGCTGGGTCTACCTAACTTTATGTTATATTACTGGGCAGCAAATATACAAAAGATACTCAGCTGGTGGTACGAGAGTGAGTTGGACTGGTGTAAAATGGAGTTCCTATCCTGCCACACCTCTTCACTTGTGGCTCTGACATGCTCCCCTTTGCCATTCTCAGTTTCAAATTATACCTCAAATCCTGTAATCTTGTCAACTTTGAAAATATGGACACAGTTTCGCAAACATCTCAAGCTAAACAATCTTGTCCTCCTAGGTCCGTTATGCAATAATCATAATAATTTTTTTACCTTCTTAACTTGACTCCGCATTTACACTTTGGAAGGAGAAAGGTATCATATCATTTCTAGACCTGTTTTTAAATGGTACATTTGTTGACGTTGAGAGTCTGTCCCATAAGCATGACTTGCCCCGGACCAATTTCTTTCGTTAACTCCAGGTTCGCAGTTTTATTAAAGATTATTGCAGTACATTTCCACATTTACCGGGAGATTTACCTACAATTCTTGACAAACCAGAAACTTGGATAAAAATGATATCAAAGCTGTACACAGGTATTCTCCAGGCTAACCCCTCTCCACAGATCACAGCAAAACAGGGGTGGGAAAAAGAGCTAGGAATCCAACTCCAGGATCCTTGGTGGGAGAGAACAGAATTACGAGTGAATAGCTCCTCATCCTGTGCCCGTCTTAACTTAATACAATTCAAAGTACTGCATAGAATGCACTTCAGCAAAGCAAAACTAGCTAAGATTTTTCCTGGCAGTAGTGAAGCTTGCAATAGATGTGCCTTTGTCCCAACTGACTTAGCCCATACTTTCTGGTCATGCTCGAAGCTAACAGGGTTCTGGAAGAGCTTTTTCAAGATCATGTCGGAGATTGTAGGTGTAGCTATCACTGCCTGCCCGCTCATTGCTATTTTTGGAGTTCCCTCAAATTATTCAGAATTCAGTAAGCAGACATTAAATGCTTTAGCATTTGCCTCTCTGATTGTCCGCAGGCGTATCCTTCTACACTGGAAGCTGCCTAAACCCCCGGCAGAACAATCTTGGCAGACTGACCTAATTTCATTCCTTAAATTTGAAAAAATCAAATTTTCACTCCGAGGGTCAGCTGAGAAATTCTATACTATATGGCAACCTCTTATCTCATATTTCGATAATGTAGCTACAACTCCTACGGTGTAGGGGTGAACAACACATTATGTTTTTTTTGTTGTTTTTTGTCCAGCTGTGCTCTTACATCAATGTGAATGTACAAATGTAAGGTTGTTGAGGAGATATTCTGTTTTAAAAAAAAAAACATGCATCTATTTGTAAAGGCCATGTAACATGATGTGATCTGTTTCAATAAACAGATTTATAAAAAAAATGAGGATTGAATTGTAGTTTAGTAAAAAGTGCTTTTGGCTGCAGAAACAGAGGCAGAAAAAGAGGAGAGAAGAGACTGATAAGCGAGCAGGTCGTCTTATTTAGATTTCCGCCATTTCCTTTCTGATGCTCGCATAGTGGCTCTGTCGGCACGCACCGAGGCAGACAACCACGGAGCTGGGGAGGACTTGCGGACCTGTCGTGACGTACGAGAACAGAGAGAGTCAAGAGAGGAGGACAGGGTAGAAAGGATAATGTCTGTGGGAGTTAGGATGCATGAGTGAGAAGGAGTTAGTGGAAAGGAGGGCTGATAAAACAGAGGAGGCTAGAGAGGCGGGAGAGAGGGAACGAATGTTGCGACGGACAGGTAAAGAGTCGTTGATGTGGTAGGGTTGTCAGTTAATAGTGGGAGAGCGTAAGAGATAATGAAGTGGGCTTACAGTGAGGTTAGATGTTGAACAGTTTCTGGTGAAAATAGTCAAGGTGGTTACCGACTTTATGAGTAGGAGTGGAAGGACTGAGTGAGAGAACAAAATAAGACAGTAAAAGTCATAGGTGGGATGACTTGTCTGTCTGGATGTTAAAGTCACCCAGAAGGATAAGTGCAGGGCCATTTTCTGGGAAGTTTGACAGGATGACATCTAATTCCTCCAAAAAATCTCCCAGAGAAGAGAACCTAGTGGATGGTAGAGAACAACAATAGTTAATAGTACCGGATGAGTAACTGTCACATTATGAAATTCAAAAGACGTTGGGGTAAAAAGTGGAGGCGGGTAGAGAGAAAAACTGCATTTGCGGGAGATGAGTAAACCCGTACCACCACCCCTACCAGTGGGTCTGGGTGTGTGGGTGAAAGAGAAGGCACAGTAGAGAGAAGCTGGGGTGGATGTGTTGTCCAGTATGATCCAGGTCTCAGTGAGAGCAAGGAAGTCAAGCGATTGCTGTGTAGCAAAGCCAGAGATGAAGTCTGTCTTGCGGGTAGCTGAGTGAGTTCCATAGGCCCCCTGTGACAAGGTGCTGGGTAAGGTGTTGAACGGGTGGGATAGATAAGAGAAGAAAGGTTACGGTATTGGTGTGAACAAGTGCAAGGCCTACAGTTTCTACGAGTAGTAATGCGCACGGAGAGTATACACATATTCAAAAGTAAAAAGGAAACGGCAGCTTTATACTCAGACTCCAATGAAAGACTCCTTTGTCTTTATCCTCCGAGTCTTCATACGATGAGTCTTCGCTGACGCTCCAAACACTTCCTGGTTTTAAACCAGAGTTGACGATGGTGGGCTACAGCTGTGCTGACCACACCCCCTGCTCATGAGTCAATCAGGCACCAGGTGCTAATGGTCCAGCAATAGAAACTCAGCAGAGTTCAACAACAAGAGAAACTTGTCACTTTAATCAGTGAGTTTCCCAAAATCTCCTACTTTGCATCACGCATGCACGATTGGACAAGAGGCAGTCACGTGGACGCTCCGGCGCTCTCAGAGCAAATTTACGAACATGCCCATTGACGTATCCGCACTTAAGTTACAAGTGCCATCTACAGTCCCGTACCCCTTCACACATTCAATCTCCAGCTACGTACCCCCTCTAGGTTTTTTTCCGCCGCCGCCATGGCTATGTAGAAAGCCCTTCAATATTCAACAAGGTGTTAGCTCAAGACATACAACACCCAGATGTCCCAAGTAATTCAGTATGTGGATTATTTTGTAATCTGCAGTCCCTCAAAACAACCATGTCAGTAACATTCTCTGGTCGCTTTTACAGCACTTGCAAAAGGGGGTCATAAAGTCAGAAAAGATAAACTACAATTCTGTCAAACAGAAGTCAAGAATCTCGGAAGGCCATAATTTGCAGGTAAAAGGTTAATCATCACCTCATAAATAGAGGCTATTACTAAAGCTCCAAAATCACAAACAGTTGGACAGATGTTCTCGTTTCAGGGAATGGTTGGATATAGTCATCCATGGATCTGTGACCATGCAGTTAAATCTGCACCATTGCGGGCCCTTATATGGACAGCAGGACAAATTAATAACTATTCTCAAATACAGTGGACAGAGAAAGTAGAAGTAGCTTTCCAAGTACCAGACACTTGCATTCTGCCCCAGCACTTGGAAACTCAGAATACTCCGATCCATTTCACTCATATCTCACAGAAATTTTGGGATACTAAAGCGCAGTATAAATGCAAGAAACACCATCAGGTAAACAACCACCGGCGTATTATAGCACACAATTTGACAATATTGAATCAGGACTGCCACCTTGCTATCAGGGTTTAGCAGCAGCAGTTTTTGCTTTTCAGAAGGCATCCTCAGTGACTTTGGGACACCCAGTGGTCCTGTACACAACCCACCAATGACATGCCTTACTCACAAGTCCTCTATTTGTAGCTACAAAAATAGGATATGGAGCAATATTATCAGCGCCATAATTCACCATATAACGTTGTAACACAGTGAATTCGGCAGCTCGTATGATGCTACATGACTGTATCAAAGTAATAGATGCTTTTATTACTTTTTTCACTACGCCAGGGAAGTTTAGATTTAACCATGCTTGGCTACAAATGGAAAAGTACATGCCATGGGTTACAACAGACGTCTATCACACTATTGTCTCTTTCATTGTGTAATTCAAGGTATACTGTATGCTTTTAAATTCTCATTGTTAGCCTCTTTTGCATGTATACACTGAGATCTCACTAAATGTTTGGTCATGGAAAGTTGGTTTAAAGTTATTAAAACTCATGGAAATCCATTGGTCAAAATGTGTGTGACCCGTGTGTATTATACATCAGGAGGTGTTGTGTAATTTAGTGCTCAAAATGAATCATGTTACTGATGTTGTAACTAAATTAGTTAACTTTATCAGGGCAAGAGCACTGAATCTCAGACAGTTTGTTGCAGTTTTGAAGGAGCATGAGACTGAACATGGGGACATAGGCTACCACGCAGCTGTCAGATGACTCAGTCTGGGCAAAGTGCAAAAATTGCATATTTTGTTCACAACTGTTCTTGTAAATGTTGATTAAAGAGTGAGATAATGTTGGCGTTAGTACTTTGCCTGCCTCACTTTTTCATTGCCTAACCATAACATTTACTCTTAGCTGTAGAAGCTTATCAAATTATTATGAGTAGAATTGAGTTCAGCTAACTGGTCCGGCCCACCACAACTGTCCATGTTTCTCATGTGGCCCCTGGAGAAAATTAATTGCCCACCCCTGACCTAAGGCCTTGAAAGTCGAAAATAAGAATGTCTGGTTCCAGCCACCTCTGCAGAGCAGACGACCCAAAAAGAACATGCGGCGCACGCAGACAAGAGCCACTCCCTGAGCAAGAAGGGGAAGGTGTCACCTCTCCGCCAGATGTTACACGATCGCTAAGCATACAGGGAGACAAACAATCTCACAGACTGGCTGCCATAAGGGACAGTAGGGACAACTAGCGGATCACTCGCAACAAGACAAAGCAACACAAACAACGGTAACGCAGTAAAGCAGGGTAAAGATGTCAGATCAAACAGACATGACCAAACATTGACCCTAGGCCCACAAGGAGTTGAAATGGACATTCTTCCAGTGAGTAAACGATGCAATGCTGAGTAGTAGAGGGTAGTAGAAAAAAAGGTTAATTGTTCTGAAAATCAATGGACAGCAATTAATATCGGACGATTAATAGATCTGAAAGAGGTTGCACTATTAGGGAAAACCCATCCAAAGCGATGTGTTAAAAGTGATATTCGGGGGGAAGTTATGAATTAGTTGAATTGAGAACGACAAATTGGTAACGGAATGTAATCAAATAATAATGTTTAACGTGTTATTTTTCAAGACGTGCTGCATTGCAAATTACTTAATACACTTGGAAGGGGGTTATAATAGATTTCATGATGAACCACACGAATACCCAAGACATTTCTTGTGAAATTGAGTCCTGGATACCACCAATAGTCTAGTGTGTTCGGAACTATGCATCTAAATGAATCAGGTCCCCTAGTACAGTGTAAGAGTAAATCATTAATGGTAACAACGCGGGGTTCCCGTTTCTGGCAAAAAAACAACAACTCCCAGGTCTATGGGGGGGCTTTCAAATGAAAATGATAAAAACTGTGATCTTTTCGAATGCAAATTGGGATAGTTTCACTCAGTGGTGCAGAGGTTACACCTTTTTCTACAAGGTAGTAACTCCCTTTTAAGAAAATGTCTTGTATAAATACATCAGGTTTAGTATAATTATAGAATCCTTGATTGTAGCTTGAATAGATTTGCCTTATACAATTAGTATGCTATAATGAGTGTAATCAGGGATACAATTGTCAGGGTACATCTGATGATACATTGTTATCATTACATGTCTGTCAAGCTCATCCAAGAAAATCTGTTGGAATTGAGAAAGTGGCACCACTGTACAGTTTTCTAAGAAGTCTTTATGCTGACACCAAAACACTGTGCTTCACATCAAGCATATCAGCTGTGTCATCGTGTTACAAAGTCCCAAACATTTGTCATCCATAACATTTGTCATCCCAAACTACTTGGAAAAAAACATATTCACATGGACTTCAATTGTCCTATTGTTGTTATTAAACGTATTAAACCCTCCGTTTTGACGGACACGGACAGATACGACCGCCTTCTCCAACGCGGAACGCCCTCTCCGCGGCTCCTCGGAGAGCTTTTCGTGCAGCTCTCATTTTTCTAACTACACGTCAAAATGGCGGAGAGCCCACGGATAGCCCTTGGCTGTGATTGGTCCGCTAACGCCAGCATTTCGGGACCTCAAACTTCCTGTTCCATTCCCTACATCACAATAAACCAAAATCACAACTACGACTCTATGATTAATGTGACAAGTGTGTTAAGCCAGTGGCATTGTCCGGCTGACGGTGGCTGGTTAGAGCACTTACGGCATGTGTGTACGGTCACATACGGTTATAACAAACTTTCATAACGGGGCTACCGGGCTAGCCACCATGCTAACTGCTGTGGGAACACTTGGTAGTAGTTAGTATCGGGTGTCCCTGCTGACTGTGTGTGGAAGCTGGGGGGAAGCTAGCTGCCTCCGTGTAGCTTCAAGCTGTTGCAGCTGTTGAATTAGCAACGCAGTTTGGAAACAAGACCGGGGAACCGCTGCGTTAAGACACAATAACATAAGCATTTTGACCCGCTGGGTGTCACTTTATTTCAGCAAAAACTGTCGCGTCATCAACATCCTTTTTCTGTTAGTTGCCATCGTTCACTGTGTGTGAGGAGCTGGGAGGACGTAAATAAACCAGCGTGGACTTCTTTTATATACCTCATGAGGTAGGCTTCTCTAAGCTCGACTTCCGTTGCGCCATCTACTGTTCTGGCGGTGAATTGCTTTCACAACAAAAAGGCTCGTAGAACTATAAATCAAAAAGGGTTCGTCCGCTCCGTCCGCTCCGTCCGTCCGTCAGTCCGCAACGGACTCAGAGAAGCATACAGAGGCCTTAAGAACATTTCAGCGCACATGTTAGTAGATGAGGCCCATTGACTCGAATTCAATTAATTTTCGTGTTTATTGCGTTCCTGGAACCAGTAGCTGCATACTTTTTCCCTATGGCTTTCTACTCTAAATCCTGGTGAAATACTTTTCAATCCAAGGAAGTTGAAGTGTCGCAATGAATCATGCTCACTGTGTACATTTACTCTGTTGTTATGTGAAAGTTCTTGAGGTCTTTTATTCTCATTTGAAAATCAGTGTCATCTTCTTCTTCCTTAGTACAGCACTGCAACAACAAACCAATTGCAGATCAAGTGATACAAAGAAGTATAACGGAGATCAAGAGGTGAGACAAAGACCACTATAGGTAAGAAAAACGTCTTTAAATAAAATGTTTAAATGAGGGGATCACATTTATGTGTTATCTTAACCTCATGGAGATTAAAGTTATTGAAAGAATGAGCTGTGTATGGCCACACTGTGTGTGTTGTGACTTCACATGTATGAGTCCGGCCTGACGACATCTTCACAGAAATTGTGACTTACAATCACAGCGTCCACTAGTGGCACCAGGGAATGTCCATTGACCACCACCATCACATTCATGACGAATATTTCAATATATTGTAACGGACTGATTGTTTATGTTCTGGGTGACTGTTATTTGTGTTGGTAGTTTATGACTGATGTTATGCGAGTTTGAATGTTTATGTGGAAGTACTGAATTTTCCCAATGTCAGTGAATGTGTCAGGGTTGGGTGACATGGCGGGTTTCTCATTGGCTGGGGAACAGGGGTTGTCAGCAGGTTAGGTTGAAAACAAGGAAGTTGTTGGGAGACGAGTGCGGCTTGTGTGTGTGTGAGACAGAGCTAGAGAGAAGCAAACGTTTTTTAGATGTTCTTTTGGTGTTGGTTATGGCCCAGAGTAACCTGTGTAAGTTCCTAAATAAAGCTGAGCTGAAGTCTTGTGTCGTCTCTAAAGCGGGACACTACAATATGTTGAAATATTATTGTTGAATTTGCAAGAAATGCTGAGGTATTATCTTTCACTTCATGTAAACAGTAATCATTAATTAAAACTGCTAGGAACACTCACTAATACAAAACATTTAATGGAAGCAAACATGTTCTTTGACCTTGCATGCTGACAACAATCAAGTTGTATAAATGCATAAATATTGGACGTTTTATGTAATGAATCAACTCAAATTCAATTCCTGTCACCATTTTAGATCAAGTTTGGATTAGAACTGATTTATTGTCTGTCATGATTGAAACCCTGACTTGTATTCGAACATTAGAGTAAATGTTAAATTTGAGACCCCAGATTTGTGAAGAATTTGATGCTGGAATGATCACAGCTGTCGGTTTAAAGGTCTAGCAGAATATTCATACCATAACTGCTAAAGTACAATGTATTACTTAATGAAATAAAATAAAATGTAGAATTTGAATGATCATAGATATATATTTATATATATATTGTAACGTCCCCGCTTCAGAGACGACAGGGAACTTCTCTCCTTATTTATAATATGTTAATATGTAATGCAAATTAGGATTTCTCGGAGGGAAGGGACTTATCAGATGATAACAGCAAGCTCCACTTGCTGAGGCAAGATGTTACATGTAATTGAAAGTTCTGAATAGAATAGTAACACTGAGGTCATAATTGAATGCAATTTATTTCCAATGGCTGTCTCTGATTTGTATATGTAATGATTGTAGTTCAGATCGACTTAACCTTTGCTAAAATAATAACTAGAAACAAATACTAGATCAACATAATGTCAATGTAAAGTAAAGCCATAGTAGTCCCCTTGGTTGGCGGATTACTGATGTCAAAGTCAACAAGAAGAAAACCCCATAGAGGAACCACCTACACAAAGTCAAACTAATATCCCACAATTCCAAACAAGCATTGCACCACTGAAGAACACACTAACTAAACATGCATAAATTGATGAATCAAATATTGTTTGTATGGCTCATATTCAAAAATTAATTTGTCTCATAGGGCTTTAACAGAATGTGACATTGTCTTCCCTTTACCCTCAATAAGAGTAAGAAATAACTACCAAAATTAACATTAACAGAGGAAAAACATTGAAACCTCAGAGAGAGACACATACAGTGGATATAAAAAGTCTACACACCCCTGTTAAATTTCAAGGTTTTTGTGATGTAAACAAATGAGACAAAGACAAATCCTGTCTGAACTTTTCCCACCTTTAATGTGACCTATAACGTGAACGATTCAGCTGAAAAACAAACTGAAATCTTTTAGGAGGAAAAATAAAAATAACACACCTTTAATTAATACTTTGTTGAAGCACCTTTTTATTTTATTACAGCACTCAGTCTTTTGGGGTAGGAGTCTAATAGCATGGCACATCTTGTCTTGGCAATTTTTGCCCATTCTTATTTGCAAAAGGGTTCCAAATCTGTCAGATTGCGAGGGCATCTCCTGTGCAGTGCCCTCTGCAGATCACCCCAAAGATGTTCAATTGGAATCAGGTCTGGGGTCTAGCTGGGTCATTCTAAAACATGAATCTTTTTCTGGTGAAGCCATGTTTTTGTTGATTTGGATGTATGCTTTGGGTCATTGTCATGCCGATAGGTTAAATTCCTCTTCATCTTCAGCTTTCTAACGGAAGCCTGAAGGTTTTGTGCCAAAACTGACTGGTATTTTTTAACTGTTCATAATTTCCTCAGACTTGACTAAAAAACAGCCCCAAAGCATGATGCTGCCACCACCATGCTTCACTGTGGGTATGGTGTTCTTTGGGTGAATGTGCAGTGTTGTTTTTGCGCCAGACATACCTTTTGGAATTATGGCTAAAAAGTTCAACCTCGGTTTCATCAGACCATAACACATTTTCCCACATGCTTTTTGGAGACTTCATGTACGTTTTTGCTAAATTTTTCCGGGCTTGGATTTTTTTCTAGGGGTAAGAAAAGGCTTCTGTTATAATACTTGGCCCCAAACACCTTAGAGATGCATTATCTAATGATATAGCTGCGCTAGACGACATTGCCCTTGCTTCCAATGAAACAGTCAGGAACTTGGGAGTGATCTTCGATCCTGATTTATCCTTTAATAGTCACTTAAAACAAATTTCTAGGACCGCTTTTTTCCACTTGCGTAATATTTCAAAAATTAGACATGTCCTTTCCCAAAAAGATGCAGAAAAACTAGTCCACGCCTTTGTTACATCGAGACTGGACTATTGTAATTCATTATTATCTGGCTCCAGCAGTAAGTCATTAAAGACTCTACAGCTTGTCCAAAATGCCGCAGCACGTGTCCTGACGAGAACAAAGAGAAGAGAGCACATTTCTCCAGTATTAGCATCGCTACACTGGCTTCCAGTTAAATCTAGAATAGAATTTAAAATTCTCCTCCTCACCTTCAAGGCCCTTAATAATATGGCACCATTATACCTTAAAGAGCTGTTAGTACCTTATCAACCCACTAGAGCACTTTACTCCCAGAATTCAGGCCTACTTGTCGTCCCTAAAGTCTCTAAAAGTAGAGTAGGAGCCAGAGCTTTTAGCCATCAAGCCCCTCGGCTGTGGAATAATCTACCACTTTCAGTTCGGGAGGCAGTCACCATCTTTTCGTTTAAAAGTAGGCTCAAAACCTTCCTTTTTGATAAAGCTTATAGTTAGAGCTAATTAGTGCGCCAGAACGTTACTTGTTCTATTTTATGACACATGACACACGGAGCTTCTCTTTCCAGCTTCTCCTTCCTCTTCTCCATCCCTATCCCCCTTCCCCGGAATCCCTTTGCTTTATCACCCGCAGATCCAGGGCCTCTGTGGCCGCACCATGGATTGCAGTTTGTGGATCGCGCACCGGGGGTCGCAGTGTTGGATCCAGTGTGGCGGATTCTGAGTCATGTGGGCTGATCGTGGTGCTGGTGGCGGACCCTGTGTCGCGTTGGCATTGGGCACGGGCGGTGGACCAGGACCGCGGTGGTGGCTTGTGATGGGTCCTGGTGGGCGGCGGTGGACGGTGACTGAGGACTGGAGTGGCGTCTGGTCTGGATGGTGGATCGTGGTCTAGATGGTTGCTGAGCATGGACTGTGCTTGCAGCGGGACTGCTTGGCATGTCATGTTGGGGTTGTCCTTCGAGATGTCTACCCTCATCAAATGCTGCTAGAGACTTTGATTATTGATGATGTTCTCCTGCACGTGGCATCTATTGCACTTCTGTCCGTCCTGGGAGAGGGATCCCTCACATGTGGCTCTCTCTGAGGTTTCTACATATTTTTACCCTGTTAAAAGGGTTTTTAGTAGTTTTTCCTTACTCTTGCTGAGGGTTAAGGACAGAGGATGTCACACCCTGTTAAAGCCCTATGAGATGAATTGTAATTTGTGAATATGGGCTATACAAATAAAATTTGATTGATTGATTGATTGATTCTGTCTTGCCACCCTACCCCATAGCCCAAACATACGAAGAATACGGAAGATTGTTGTCACATGTGGTACACAGCCAGTCCTTGCCAGAAATTTCCTGCAGCTCCTTTAATGTTGCTGTCGGCCTCTTGGAGGCCTCCCTGACCAGTTTTCTTTTTCTTTTCATCAATTTTGGCGGGGTGTGCAGTTCTTGGTAATGTCACTGTTGTGCCATATTTTCTCCACTTGATGATGGCTGTCTTCACCGTGTTCCGTGGTATATCTAATACCTTGGAAATTATTTTGTACCCTTCTCCTAACTGATACCTTTCAACAATGAGATCCCTCTGATGATTTGAAAGCTCTCTGAATACCAGAGCTCTTGCTTTAAGATGCAACTAAGAGAATGTCAGGAAAATCCTACTAGAACAGCTGAACTTTATTATTGATTAATCAGAGTCACTGTAAATGATGGTAGGTGTGTACAGACTACTATTTAACATGAGTTTGAATGTGATTGGTTAATTTTGGATACAGCCACATCCCCAGTTATAAGAGGGTGTGCACACATATGCAACCACATTATTTTATTTTTGTATTTTTATTTTTCCCCCTAAAAGATTTCAGTTAGTTTTTTTCAATTGAATTGTTAACGTTAAAGGTCACATTAAAGGTGGAAAAAGTTCAGACAGGATTTATCTTTGTCTCATTTGTTTACATTACAAAAACCTTGCATTTTACAGGGGTGTCTAGACTTTATATCCACTGTACATCACAACATGGTTCACACACAAACACACATACCCACACAATTCCTCATATTATACATGTTATAGTCAACATAAAGCACACATGAACATATACAGCAGGGCTTATGGCTTCCCTGTGTTTTACGATTAGCGCTGCATTGCAGTCTGTTTCTGACCTCCAAGCTCCTGGCTGTTTACTCCTCGATCAGCCTCCCCTCCTCCCCACCTCTTTTTCCTCGCCTGGTCCCTTGTGACACTTAATCATTTCTCTCAACACCTACCTGACTCTTCTGTCCACACGGAACTTCAACATCCTTCCCTGGATCAGTCATAAACTGACATTGCAGGAGATGGGATGAATGGACGAATAGATGGAAAGATAGAGAGATGAACAGAGAAAGTTGAGAGAAGCTGGACTGATGGAGGAAGGAAGATGGATGCACACCAATCTCCTTGTCTCTCTCCGGACTGCATGCTTGTCCCACCCTCTGCTTGATTCCCAACCTGTCTCTCTCTCTCTCTCTCTCTCTCTCTCTCTGTCTTTCTCAAAGACACATACATAAGCACACTTGCTACCTGCTGTATGAGAACTGCAACACTCTTCTCCTTGTGGCTGGCTAAACATGGTTATTAACATCTTTCTCTCATCTGTGTATCAATATTGGTTCAGATATCAGTGTGTGTCATCTCTTGAGATATGTTTCCACCACATGGACTTTCCACAGTCACCAGGAACCTTTGCTGGATCTCCATGTGTTTCCAACATAGACTGTATATAAAAGTGCACATAGTTTCCGGCCAAAAGAAAAAGCCTTTGTGGATCCGGGAGGGGCAAGCTCGAGTTGGCTCCAAGTAGTCTGGCTCCATTGACTGCAATACAAAAAATGCCAACTTCAATCAATAGTCTGTTTTCAGTTTAATTAGTATTATCTCCTCGTGTTTCATGTTTATCCATGTTTGCCCCCTCCCTGTGTTCTGTTTCCTGTTTTATTTTGTAGTGTATACTCCCAGTGGGTTATCTTTCTTCACTTCCTGTCTTTGTGATGCCTGCACCAGTCCTTATGTGTTCCATCTGTGTTCAATTGCCCCTGCATTCCCTGGCTGTATATAAGTCTCTGTGCTTCCCCTTGTCGGTTCGTTGCCATACTCTCCTGTCCTGTCGTAATGCTTCATCTCCTGTGCTCTCGTCCCCTGCTTCTTCTCGTCTCTTGTAAGCTTCTGGTGTTTTCCCCCTGTGTGCTCTGTGTTTTTTCAGTTTTGACTTTTTGAGATTCCTTTGTTTGTTATTTCTCTGTTGGACATTTTCCATTAATTTTGTTGTTTTATACTCTGCTTCTTGGTCTAACTGCTTAACACTGTCTGACCAGATAATCACAACTCCTAGAGTATGTAAGAGTAGAATGGGAGGTAGGGCCTTAGGCTACCAGGCTCATCTCCTGACGTTCCTTTTTTGATAAAGCCTATAGTTAGGGCTGGATCAGGTGAGCCCTGAGTATATTGCTATAGGCCCAGACTGCCGGGGTACTCACATCATGCACTGACCACTTCTCCCCTTCTTTTTGTCTCTCTGCCCCGATTTATTTTACTACAATTCACTAGAGTTGGGATTCGATTCTGTAAGAATTGAGCACAGTTGTCCCACCAGAGGATATCTGCCTTCAATCCGTTCCCAGTGTCGTTATTTAGCCACTCTCCGTCTGTGTCAAAGCCTGTTATATAATATGGCCTCAATGATTTCACATTCAATTTCAAATTCCAAACAAACTTTATTTGTCCCCGAAAGGCATTTCAAAGGCACATAGAGAGTAGCTGTATGTTGAAAAAGTACAGTAGCTGTGAGTGCAAAACGAGTATGTGAATTCAGTGGTTGTGTTTGGGTGGGGTTGAGGGGTGTTAGGAGTTGAGGAGTTGAACAGCCCTGGGAACAAAGTTTGCCCTTCTCCTCTGAGTCCTTCAGCAAGGACAGCGGAGGAGCCCAAGTCCTGACGGCAGCCATTCAAATGCTGAAAAGAGAGCAGGTGCTTGGTCGAATCTGGAAGAATCTGACTTGCTAACCTCTGCTGTTCATAGATGTTAGTGAGTGATCTCAGTGGAAGGCTGAAAATCTTCGAGCAGATTCTGACAGTTCTCTGCACCAGTTCCTGTTTTGGAAGCTGAAGGAATGAAACCAGCAGGTGATGGAAAATGTGATGATGCTCTCAATGAAGGAGTAGACCAAATTCAGGAGGATGTCCCAGCTGACACAGAAGGAATCAAGCTCCCTTAAGAGGTATTGTCGCTGCTGACATCTTCTGAGAATCTCCTCTGTGTTGGAAGAGAATTTCAGCTGTCAGTAAAAGATGGCGTCTCAAACCTAGTATAAAAGGGGTTTTGATTAACCGTGTGCCGACCTATACTGAAATAAAACCCTTATCTGCCAATCTGTCTTGTGACCGTTTATTCTTGGGTCCTCCATCTCCTGTACCTGACAATGATAAATGTTTCATTGTTGGTTCCACCACAAGCAGAGGCTCTTTCTTTGGGGAGTGAGGTGGATATAGGTTTCTTCGGAAGAGGAATGTAGTCCCTGCTTGTACTGGTCAGGACATGTTAAAATGGGGCTGGGGAGGACTGTACAGAATATTTGGCAGGAGAAACAGAGGCAGTGGCATAAAAACAAATACGGGGGGGGCATGAACCGTTCTCCTTCCTTTTCCCAGACACAGTTTTTACATGGTGCAGCAGGAATATGAACCACTGAGTAGATTTGCTCTCCAGGGGGTTCCCCCTGGCAAGGGAGTTAAGGCTGCACCCAGGGATTGTGAGACAGATACAAGATGATCTTAATGATGCAGCTGTAGAAGTTGCTGAGGATCTTGTGTGGAACGCCAAATTTCCTAAGCCTCCTCAAGATTTATAGCTGCTGTTGTGCTTTCTTGACCAGCTGGGTGTTGTTTAGTGTCCAGGTTAGGTCATCACGGATGTAGAAACCCAGGAATTTGAAGCTGCTCAGCCTCTCCACCTCTAGCCCACAGGGCCAATGAGTTATCCTTTCCTTTCTCATGTCAATGGGTGTGTGAATGCCTCCCCTGTGTGCCGGCTGGTGGTCTTGAAGCGGGCGTAGAATTTGTTGAGCTTTTTCAAGCAAAGTGATGATGGAGTTGGTGATCTCTATGGTGGTGCCCTTATAATCTGTGATGTGGTGCAGGTCCAGCCACATCCGCTCTGCATCAGCAGTAGAGTAGAAGCCGTCCAGTTTCTCCCTTTACTGCTTTTTAGCCTCTTTGATGGTTTCCCTCAGTCTTTACTTTACTGTGTTGTACTCTATTCTGTTCTCTGATCGAAAGGGATCGAGCAAGCAGCATGTGACACACCTGACTGTTTATCCAGGGCTTCTAGTTTGCAAACTTTTATTTTGGGCACAATGTTGTCAACACAGGTGCTAATGTATCCAGTCTCATATTCAGCATACATTAACTTGTTTAATCACTTGGTTAGTTTTTCTGTGTCTTTGTCTGATGGCTAGGTACAGGAACAGGGAGATGTCGTCTGCGAGTAAACACGATCCAGCATATTCCGATTTAAAGTTTGTTCTCCAGTGATGGGCCGTTAGCCTGGCATGGAGCCTTTTGCCTCACTTGCATCTTTGCCTCTGCAGAGGACTCCTCAGGTCTCCTTCTTCACCTGAGCGCGGGGCTGGGGGGGTTTCAAGGTAGTGGCGGTGGTCTTGTGTGGGATGACAATGTAGGGCAGTTCCGGAGGTATAAAACCAGTAAATGCAGAGTCTTACTTCCACCTGGCAATGTTTAAGAGAGCCTTCTTGTTATAAGTTAGCAGTGCATAGCATTTGTGCTCTATACAAAACAAATTGATATATGTATATATAAAAGGGCTTTATTTCAATGAGCTTGAAGCATTGAATACTCCAACTCGTATCAGCTTTTATCAGGGTGTACTGACAAACACAGACAAAGAGTGATTATTTCACCATCGACATCTCTGTGGTAGCCCCCACCCAGGCCACAAGGAACCTGGGTGTGACACATGACAGTCAACTCTCCCTTACCACCAACATGATGCAACAGCCAGATTATGTGATTAAGTTGCACAACATCAGGAGAATACGTCATCTCTCACTCAGAAGAGACACAGGTTCTGGTCCAGGCTCTTGTCATCTCACACCTAGACTACTGCAACTCCCTCTTGGCCGGTCTGCCTGCTAGTGGCATCTGACCTCTGCAGCTCATCCAGAATGTAGCAGCTCGACTGGTCTTCAACCAACCAAGTTCTCTGACACTACTTCGCTCCTTCGCAATGGTCTGATAACCATCATCAATTAAAATAAATTTGCATTTACATGTAGCACCTTGTAGAATGGCTTTTTTTAAGCTAATGTACGCACATGATTATTGCTATTCTGTGTTTGTATCCTCTTGGTTGAATGCACTTATTGTAAGTTTCTTTAGATAAAAGTGTCACCTAAATTAAATGTAATTTAATATAATGTAATATTTGCAGTCACGACAGGTGTGCAGGCTGAAAACATGCAATAATTGACCTTGCCTCTAGGGCATTGTACAATAAATATAAAGAAAGTGGAAGAGACAAGGTCCTGCCACATTTAAAGTTGCCTCCCTATGCATGACACAAAATGAACAAAATGGAAGAATCCCCCCAGCTTGCCGTCAAGAACACCAATTGTTCTTAACTACCTATGCAATCGCGGCCCGTATTCGGGCCGTGAGAGGCCGCAAGGTGTGTTTTTTTATCGATCAGCGTCAAACATTTGTATTTAAAGAACTGTGTCGTACAGCTAGGTACTAATGCAACAATCTATTAGAAAGCTAAGATTCTTCTGATTCCACTGATGTAAACCATTTAAAGATCCGATCACCACAGCCGGTACAATCAACGTAACAGTCAGACAACTTACCAAAAAACAAAATTAAGACAGTCAACGTCACTCACCTAAGAAGCATGATATTAATCCACATATCGATAACATTCCAACAAAAAAGGTGTTGGTACATTGCCAAAGGTCCAGACGATCGAATCCAGTAACTTAATCACTCCATAGCACACTATTTCATCACAGAATAGCCACAGCCAGCTGATGCGTAATCTCAGAGTAGCCAGCAGCTAAGTGCCAACTTTGACTTTTTTTCCGTCCTAACTTCTGCTAGAAAGTAAACACAGCGGCTCTCTGGATTTCAAAATGGAGGGTGCACTCTAACCTTTAGATGGACAGCTCATTCGACCCAATTGGAGAAGGCAGGGGTTGTCCACATTCGGCAAAAGCCAACGAGAGCCCTCATTTACAGACAGTGCGCGCCCTTCTTCTGACGTGGCGAGGCTCAGCCAACTGCAGTCGATTTTTGTTATGACTGACTTATCGTTTAGCCAATTACATTTTCCAGGAAGTACATGTCCTCCGCGACCTGATAGATAACTATCAACACACAGCAAGTCACTGCACAACAGCGAACACGTGCTTCCAGAGCATCTCATCTCCGTGCGTAACAGTAAGTGAGCACTGGTTTTGAGATCGGTGCGTAAAAGTTCGGGGGCGTTGCTGTGAGATCCGTGTGCAGAATTGAGTCTTGCTATGGAGCGTTTTGAAGCTACACTATGGAGAAACGTTTAGAGAAATGAAACTTGACGACCGAACAAGCAAAGGGATCTGTGTTATCGGCGTGACAGCGACAAGTCTGATGATGACGTATCAGAGGAAGACAGCGACACGTCGTTTGACTACGAGGCAGACGCCATGTTTCAGGAAGGACGAGACATTACTCTTGACAAGTACGTATTTTATTATAATAAATAACTAAATTACTGTGTGTGTGTGTGTTCGTGTGTTTTTTTAGGATTTGCTGTTGATTAGTAAAAGGTGTGGATTTAGATGTGGGAAAGATAATAGTTGTCTTTGTTTGAGAATTAGAATGTGCATATACAGTGCCTTGCATAAGTATTCACCCCCCTTGGACTTTTTCCCATTATGTACTGTTACTAACTGGAATTCAAATAGACTTAAATAAACTTTTTCCCGTTTGATCAACAAAACATGCATAGTACTTTGGAGGTGCAAAATAAATTTTATTGTGACACAAACAATAATGAGAACAAAAAAGTTGACATCTGTTGGGTGCATAAGTATTCACCCCCCTGTGTCAATAATTGGTAGAACCCCCTTTCGCTGCAATTACAGCTGCAAGTCTTTTGGGGTATGTCTCTACCAGCTTTACACATCTAGAGATTGAAAGGTTTGTCCATTCTTCTTGGCAAAAAAGATGAAGCTCAGTCAGATTGGATGGAGACCGTCTGTGAACCGCAATCTTCAAGTCTTGCCATAGATTCTCTATTGGATTGAGGTCTGGGCTTTGACTGGGCCATTTTAAGACATTAATTATTAATTCTTTAATCCAAACCATTCCTTTGTAGCTCTGGCTGTATGTTTAGGGTCATTGTCCTGCTGGAAGATGAACCTCCGCCCCAGTCTCAAGTCTTTTGCAGACTGCATCAGATTTTCTTCAAGGATTTCCCTGTATTTGGCTCCATCCATCTTTCCCTCTATTCTGACCAGTTTCCCTGTACCTGCTGAAGAGAAGCATCCCCACAGCATGATGCTACCACCACCATGTTTCACTGTTGGGATGGTGTGCTCAGGGTGATGGGCAGTGTTGGGTTTTCGCCACACATAGCGTTTTGCATTGAGGCCAAAAAGTTCAATTTTGGTCTCATCTGACCAGAGCACCTTCTTCCACATGTTTGCTGTGTCTCCCACATGGCTTCTGGCAAACTCCAAACGGGATTTTTTATGGATCCCTTTCAACAATGGCTTTCTTCTTGCCACTCTTCCATAAAGGCCAGATTTGTGGAGTAGACGACTAATAGTTGTCCTTTGGACAGATTCTCCCACCTCAGCTGTGGATCTCTGCAACTCCTCCAGAGTAACCATGGGCCTCCTGGTTGTTTCTCTGATTAATTTTCTCCTTGTCCGACTCTTCAGTTTGGGTGGACGGCCTCCTCTTGGTAGGTTTGCGGTTGTGCCATATTCTTTCCATTTTCTTATGATGGATTTTATGGTGCTCAGAGAGATGTTCAAAGCTCTGGATATTTTTTTATAACCTAACCCTGCTTCATATTTCTCCACAACTTTATCCCTGACCTGTTTGGTGAGCTCCTTGGTCTTCATGATGCTGTTTGTTCAGTAATGATCTCCAACAAACTCTGAGTCCGTCACAGAACAGGTGTATTTATACTGAGATTAAATTGCAGACAGGTGGACCCTATTTACTAATTATGTGACTTGCAAATGTGACTTGTGAATGCAATTGGTCGCACCAGATCTTTGTTAGGGGTTTCACAGTAAAGGGGGTGAATACATATGCACTCAACACTTTTCAGATTTTTATTTGTAAATAATTGTGAAATCCATGTAATATTTCCCCCCACTTCCAAATGATGCACTATTTTGTGTTGGTCCATTACATAAACTCACGATGAAATAAATTTTAATCTGTGGTTATACCATGACAAAATGTAGAAAAGTCCAAAGGGGGTGAATACTTATGCAAGGCACTGTAGATGGTGGAGAGTTGAGTGTGCCTTTGTGTGTCGAGATGAATGTGAACAGATATGCATATAGGTGTGGGTGTGGTGCCTCTGTACGGCTCTTCTAATAGCTCCCGACTAATTTTTCTTTTCCCACATAGGTCCATCGAGGTTCATGGGTGCTGACATCCTGATAGGGCACTACAAAGTCCTCCACAAGCCTCCTCCTGCAGTCGTGACTGCTACAATGGCTGGCATGTATCCAAAAATTTGAAAGATGTATATTTGAATAAATTTTTAACCATATGACCAGTTTTGTCTCCTTTATATAAAAGTATGATTTTTAGTGAAAAAGTAGCCTTTTTAGCCTATTTGGTTACCATGGGTACCAAGGGTCCTTTGGAGCCTCCAAATGACCTTTTTGGAAAACGCCTCGACATGCCCTTAGTAAAACATCTGTAAAATATTCATTTTCTGTGGTATTGTAGTCAAATTTGAACTTGGGCTAGTCAAGGCTTCATGCTAGAGTCCCATTATGTTTTTCAGCTCATAAGTCCCAGCTAGAGTCATCAGCAGGCATCTGTTTACCAAACATATTCAGGCGAAAATAAAAACCTTCTACCTCACTGTGTGCCAACTGCTATTACTCAATGCCAGGAGCAGTTAGATTTATTCTGACTTTTGGGGGGGAAAGTTCAGGATGTTACCTTTCAAAAGAGACCAAGATCATGCATGTACTCCAAATAGCTCAAGAACAGCATTCAATTTAATTTTGGCGTCCTCAAACAGGCATTTTTAGGCGAATTTCACCCGTTTCTTAAGAGGTTAAGGATTGTGCAAAAGACTTTTTCTTTTTTCCATTGCATGCCACACTAGACATTACCCTCTCTTTCACACATTCCCCATCCTCCCTATCTTCTCCCATCCATCCAATCTCTCTCCTTAATTTCCCCTCCCCTTCCCCTCCCCCACATATCCTTTGTCCCCACTTTTCCATCTCTGCAATTGGGCTGTCCCATTATTGAAGGTGTTGCCACGGTAACAGTGTGTGTCTACCGGCATGCATGAGTGTTTATCTCAGAAAGAGCAGGTACCTTCTCATTCTCATTGCATGGCCATAAGTAAATTAAAAAACAAAAATATACCTTGGTATATTTGCATAATTTACACTCTTCAGAACAGTATTTGGACTTACATTGAATGATTTACACAATTGCAGAAAATGAAACTCACTAATTCAACACAATCTCTCTCTCTCTCTCTCTCTCTCTCTCTCTCTCTCTCTCTCTCTCTCTCTCTCTCTCTCTCTCTCTCTCTCTCTCTCTCTCTCTCTCTCTCTCTCTCTCTCTCTCTCTCTCTCTCTCTCTCTCTCTCTCTCTCTCACACAATTTCTCAGTTCAAAGTCTCAGGCTGCATCTTCATGTTGCTACTCCTCACATTGACATAGACATTCTGTACATATGGCTAGTGGCTACACGGACATACATCACAAAGTAGGCTGAAGACTTGAATAGAACCTTCTTTATCCTGCTTTGCCTCTTATCAAGATTGTAGAGGAATTTGCTGGGATTAGTTTAAAGCTGCCATGTGGCATTTAGCACAGCCTCGGGTTGACATGCAAACACAACCGCAGGAGAGTCTGTTTTATCTGTGCATGTGTCTGGACCTATAATAATTCCAACATTTGTTTGCTAAATAAATTGTGAGATAAATAAATTCAGCATCACTTAGTTTTATCTTGTTTTTCTGTTTTAAAGGCAGCGAAGCTGTAAATTTTTCCTTTTTATGCCCTTATTTGGCCAAGGCAATTCCCTTTTGCAGCTCAGATGTACTGTAAATTTCTCCTATTCATTATTTAAGCAGATATTTATGACCTAAATTTTGTAAAACTCAAAATTTATCAGAGATCACATATTTAGAAGAGATGCTGCAAATCTGTACGTAATCCAAAACTGACTACAATATCCCTTTAATGTAATTTATTGCTGATTCTTTATCATTCAGACACGATTTTACACACTTATATAGTTTACCTGTATATAATTTTAAGCTTTTGGGAGAAAAAGAGGAAAAATATGAAATGTTTCAAATGTAAAAATTAACATCTCCCAATATGCATACAGACAACGTTTATAGTAAATAGTGGAGAGCGGATAATAATATGATTTTCATGAAAACAGTTTCCAATTTGCAAATAAGGTTCTATACATGAGGTGAACTATTTTCAAAGCAATCTTCTATATTTATGGTGGGACAGTGGTTCCTACCCCCAAACTTTGTGTCATCGGGCTGTCTCCTTCTGAATAGCTAACTATTCTCCATGTAAACACTTTAGTATTTTTGATGCTGCTGGTCTAGAGGTGAATTATTCTGCACAGATATAAATCATTAACCTTTTTACAAACTAATTGTATATACAGATGGTACCGACTGATCATCCTAGAAGGCAGATTCCAGACACACTAGCGTAAAAAGAAGAGACTATGATGGTCAATGAATAATGGCATTGATCCCTGAAATATTTTAGATTAGCTTCTGTCTCCATCTACTTGTTAACCCAAATGATCTCAAACAATCATCAAGGTCAATGCATGGTTGGGGACACATAAAGAGGACATATATTTGCAGTGTCATGACTGTTCAAAGCTATTTGAACTCCGTTGTAAGGTCAATATTCTTTCTTGTTTCTGGGACCCAAAGTGTATCCGTGTATGTTATGGCCTTTTAGTAGCCTAGCCGGTATGGCTGAAAGGATACGTGGCAATTGATTTCCCTAATAACAAATGTTATGTCAATAACCAATGTTATGTCACAGCACGGGTACTACCGGTGCTGTGACATAACACTGTGTAACGGATAGTCCAACTTTAATGCAAATGCTGTCCATATCAACATTCTAGTCAAACAGTGTGTGTCTGTATGTTTGGTATAATATAATTATTTCAGTCGACAAATGTGGTCTCCACTGTGGTTGCCATGGTGACACAAGAAGTTAGTGGCCAACCGCTGGGATGGCAGTCTGTACAACCTACCCTGTCTGTCTTTGCTTCTGTTTAGAGTTATAGAGTACCTCTTTAAAGCTAATGATATAAGTCTGATCTGTGTCCTGTTACTCACTGTACTCTGCCCAGCAAAGCAGAAAGAGGGGGAAGACAGGAAGCTTTCACCCTACATGCTCAAACCCTGAAGAAAAGTCCAGATGCTTATCCAAATGCACAGTCAGCTTATTATTTTCAGTCCAAAAAAAAAATTCATCAGTAATTAATTTAGTATCAAAGATAAAGCTGATTGAAATAATGTGCATTAACCCTAAGCATTGAATAGAACAAACTATTCCTCTCACCACACACATATTATACACACACTATGCTGTATAATGTTGGTATGCTAATGAAAATCTTCACTCACTTACTAACACAGTTTCCATTAGCTAGTAATAATGACTGATTGCAGCCATGGTTAAATGAGCACGTCAGAACTCCACCACACAAACATGCACACACCAGGCGTGTCACTTACCACTCACAGGTACAAATGCTGGAACATCGCTGCTTTTTGCATGTCACCATGCACGTGTATTCCAACATGTGTATCTTACCGATCGTTGTATTGCAAGACAGTGCTCTAACACATTATTAAGCCTTTAGTCGTTACCATGGTAAACGTCATCTCCAGCTAAAAATATATCTCTCAGGAAGGAGAGCTGAGCGAGTGGCTGGATGCGGGACAATGAAAGGCAAAATCTCCTCAGATTGATATGGATAGAGGGAGGAAAGGAAGCTACAGAGCATGCCCTGAAAAAAAACGAAAATCCCTGGGTATTATAACATCACATGACCACCCATCCACTATCAGTCACAGAGCAAGTGGAGGAAAAAAGAGCAAGGAGAGAATGAGGCAGAGAGAGCATGGGTGGGGGGTAGGGCAACACACAGTGGTGATCCCTGTTCCCTCTCATTTCAGTGACAGAGGCACATAGAGGAGGCATGAGCCAATAAGATATGAGTGTTTGCTGGTTTGAACCCCTACCTGACACTAACACTTACTTACCTAATACTTACTCCTCTGCCTCTTTTAACAGTAGTGGTACATGTGACAAATGTAGTGTATTAGTACTAATGGAGGTGAGGCTCAGCGACTTAGAAGCTTGGCTCCACAGCTTAGAACCTTCATTAGCTGTAGTTCGCCAGCCCCAAGCAGTCATATAGATAAAAAGAGAGGGGGGGGGCTACGTATTCTCCACATAGGCTTGAGTGGAGAATACGTAATTTACCCTCGACACCCGACATTGAACTCGGCAAACAGCCGAGAAGTTCTTGAAGATGGATGATAGTAAATTAATAATTGAAGTGGAGAAGTACAGTGAGTTGTATGATCCTTGGCATGTATTGTATAAAGACAACACCAAAAATGACAAATGTTGGGACGCTGTTGTAGTAAATGTTGGAGCAACAAGTAAGTATATGCTCGAAAAAAATTATGAAATGCCGTTTTTACTGTAGGCTGTTTTATTTTGTACTTTATTTTTTGTCTCCCCTGCTTCCTATTGCAACTGAGTCCCAGCTTTGTATAGAGCTGTCACAAGCCCAGCTGCAGCAGACAACCTTAAATGGATTTAAGCACTAATTGGACTGCACCATGTCTCGTGTAATCATGGGGAGGGACATTATTTCCTTATTTTGATTTTTAGTTGTTAATCTTTGATTATTGTTTGATATTTATATTTAATTATTTTATCTTATTATATGGTCTTATACTGGGGTGTTATGTTGTGGCTGTAGTTTGTTTTCAATGTTAGTATGTCTAAGTCACCCTTTTTTGTTTTGAGTTGCTTGATCAGCCACCATATACAGTGCCTTGCATAAGTATTCACCTCCCTTGGACTTTTTCCCATTATGTACTGTTACTAACTGGAATTCAAATAGACTTAAATAAACTTTTTCCCGTTTGATCAACAAAACATGCATAGTACTTTGGAGGTGCAAAATAAATTTTATTGTGACACAAACAATAATGAGAACAAAAAAGTTGACATCTGTTGGGTGCATAAGTATTCACCCCCCTGTGTCAATACTTGGTAGAACCCCCTTTCGCTGCAATTACAGCTGCAAGTCTTTTAGGGTATGTCTCTACCAGCTTTGCACATCTAGAGATGGAAAGGTTTGTCCATTCTTCTTGGCAAAAAAGATGAAGCTCAGTCAGATTGGATGGAGACCGTCTGTGAACCGCAATCTTCAAGTCTTGCCATAGATTCTCTATTGGATTGAGGTCTGGGCTTTGACTGCGCCATTTTAAGACATTAACATTCTTTAATCCAAACCATTCCTTTGTAGCTCTGGCTGTATGTTTAGGGTCATTGTCCTGCTGGAAGATGAACCTCCGCCCCAGTCTCAAGTCTTTTGCAGACTGCATCAGATTTTCTTCAAGGATTTCCCTGTATTTGGCTCCATCCATCTTTCCCTCTATTCTGACCAGTTTCCCTGTACCTGCTGAAGAGAAGCATCCCCACAGCATGATGCTACCACCACCATGTTTCACTGTTGGGATGGTGTGCTCAGGGTGATGGGCAGTGTTGGGTTTTCGCCACACATAGCGTTTTGCATTGAGGCCAAAAAGTTCAATTTTGGTCTCATCTGACCAGAGCACCTTCTTCCACATGTTTGCTGTGTCTCCCAGATGGCTTCTGGCAAACTCCAAACGGGATTTTTTATGGATCCCTTTCAACAATGGCTTTCTTCTTGCCACTCTTCCATAAAGGCCAGATTTGTGGAGTAGACGACTAATAGTTGTCCTGTGGACAGATTCTCCCACCTCAGCTGTGGATCTCTGCAACTCCTCCAGAGTAACCATGGGCCTCCTGGTTGCTTCTCTGATTAATTTTCTCCTTGTCCGACTCTTCAGTTTGGGTGGACGGCCTCCTCTTGGTTGGTTAGCGGTTGTGCCATATTCTTTCCATTTTCTTATGATGGATTTTATGGTGCTCAGAGAGATGTTCAAAGCTCTGGATATTTTTTTATAACCTAACCCTGCTTCATATTTCTCCACAACTTTATTCCTGACCTGTTTGGTGAGCTCCTTGGTCTTCATGATGCTGTTTGTTCAGTAATGATCTCCAACAAACTCTGAGTCCGTCACAGAACAGGTGTATTTATACTGAGATTAAATTGCAGACAGGTGGACCCTATTTACTAATTATGTGACTTGCAAATGTGACTTGTGAATGCAATTGGTCGCACCAGATCTTTGTTAGGGGTTTCACAGTAAAGGGGGTGAATACATATGCACTCAACACTTTTCAGATTTTTATTTGTAAATAATTGTGAAATCCATGTAATATTTCCCCCCACTTCCAAATGATGCACTATTTTGTGTTGGTCCATTACATAAACTCACGATGAAATACATTTTAATCTGTGGTTATACCATGACAAAATGTAGAAAAGTCCAAAGGGGGTGAATACTTATGCAAGGCACTGTATTTCCCCCTGTGTCAGTTGAGGGACAGTTTTTTGTCGAGCTGTTTACTCTTCATCAGCTCTTACTGGAGGCTAGTTTGATTAAGTGACCTTTTTACTGGCCCACGGGTTGTGAAGTTTATCCTTTTGCATTTTTTTTTTATATGGACACAAAATTAAAAGACCTTTGTTAAAAAAATAATTCTGTGGCTCTCCTGCTCGGCCCATTACAGCCCGAGAAAGTCAAAAGTTATGAATGATCAAAATCAGAGGTGATAAAATGTTCCTGATAAATGCTGATGAATGAATATAAAAACGTTTCAAAAGAAAACAAGATGACAAAATGAGCAACGACTTTAACAAATGCTTACAAGATTACTGCGCTACTAATATTTATGTGTTGACATTCCTGTATGTAAGTGTTTTATTTTGAAGAATTCATTCATGATCTTTCATTATTATGAAAGTAAGACTTTCTGTACTCAACTACTCAGATAGTTAAGTTTCATTGTATCAAAACACTACCCTGCTAAAAAAATGATAAATGACATTCGAGTTCAGATCCAAAGGAGAGCAGGGAGAAACAGACAGTCTCTATATTCTCCTATTCTATTTGGGACATATGATGACAATAGAGGATTGTAATCAATACTGTTCAAAATCCACAAAATGTGTATCACACAGCAGTCAGCGGGCCAGAACACTTGCGAAACCCGAACCTGATGCAGCCGCCAGTGAGGGCGGTCGGGGACCGACCGAAATGGGTGTGTGTTGCATGCGTTTTGTTCACCGTAGGGAGCATAAATGTGGCACTTCCTGCATCCGTCACGAAGCACCAGACATGACCACTAATCGCGCATTACGGGTTAGGGTTAATGTTTCAACACCATCAAGTGCAGACCACACAGTGAAAATATAATGTAAATCAATTAAAGTTGTAAAATGAGTCTTACTTGCTGTTGCCAGTAGGTGGCTCTATCACTATCACTACATCCATACTTATAGATCTGTTCAGGTCGAGGCTCTGATGGAGAATGAGTAATTTAGAGCCGATTAGACAGTAGAGTAACAACAATTTCTGTTTCACACGGATCAGTAGGTGGAACTATCAGTATAAACACACTAACACATCTGTTCAGGTCTAAATTCTGATCATAGGTGAGTTTTTTGGTGTCAATTGGGCAATGCACAGTGGAGTTAAAAATATCTTCCTGTTTCACTGTGAATCAGAAAATGGCGCTTTAACCCTGAGTTAGTATTGACATACAGAGCTGTTCAGGCCGGAGTAACAGGGGTTAAAGGGGCCTAGGCTAGATTATACCCCGGGTATATTATGGCCTAGGCCAATTTAAACTCCGGGGTATAAGTTGTCCAATGCACAGTGGGGTTAAAAAGAAAATTCCTTTTCACACTGAATCTACGGGTGGCGCTATGACCCTGAGTGAATATTGATTCATGGAGCTGTTCTGGCCTGGACATGTGACAGAGTTTTGGTGGTGATTGGGCAATGCACAGTGGAGTTATGAAAAAAACGTCTCCTTTGGCGAATAATGAACCTTCGCCGCATCTTAATGTTGACACAGTTTGAGGAAATGTAAGAATTGTTACCTTGTTCTTATCGCTTGTCTGTCCTGATCTGTTCAGGCTGGCTCTCTGATCGTGTAAATGAGTTTTGAGAATGATTGGACAATGCACAGAGGAGTTATAATATATCCCTCTTTTTCTGTGAATCATCAATATCTGAGGCCACGCCACGGTCAGCCCCTTTGTTGTACAGTCAAAGATCGAGGTAGTTTTAATCTCTGTTGTTGAAATGGAACTCACTGAATGTAAAGTTGATCTGATGGAAGCTCTAGGAGAAGTTTGTTCAAATACAACACGTGTAGGTAAAAAATGGCCAGTTAATTAAAAAATAGCCGACTTCGTGTTTGGTCTTCTCAAAGTTCAATTGGTTTTATTTGTCATATGCAGTCCTGTACATGGAATTCGTACTTTGCTTTTCACTACTAGTACTGTGCTTTAAGAGTTTTGATATAAAATAAAATACAAAATTACCAAAAATATAAAATATATATTTATTCCAAACCCAAAGAAATTAGACAAAATAGAAACTGTCCTGTTCACTGGTGTCCTTTTTTCAAAAGGTTGTGCAAAACGGGTGAGAGTGGTCAGCACTGCTGCTTCACTGCACAAAGGTTCCCTGTTAAAATCTCTCCGCCGCTTACCCTTGCTGCTCTGCCGGTTGCTCGCAAACACTCATTTCCTGTTTTCCTACTGCTGGTGGTGGTCACTCTCTCTGAACTAGCTCCTCTGCTAACACCAATTTTTCTCCCGCAACCCCTACTCTCTGGTGCCTTAGCATCTGTATGTTTTTCCATATACATTTCACCAGATTTTTCTGTTTGAGCTCACCCTTGTAGAATAAAAGACTAATATATTAGTGATGGCTTCAATCTCCCTCCCTCTTGCTCCATTGCTCTCTCCTGCTCCGAGTGTCTGATGTTCACTTACTCCTCTGCCTCCTTTAACAGTAGTTGTACATGTAACAAATGTAGTTTATTGGTAGCAATGGAGGCGATGCCTAGCGACTTAGAAGCTCGGTTCCGCAGCTTAGAACCTCTGTTAGGTGTAGTTAGGCAGCCCCCCGCTAGCTATCGCGGAGCCACCTAGCTTAGCCCCGGCTAGCAGTCCCTCCACTTGTCCAGAGCAGCCGGGAGCCAAGGGCGGTTGGGTGACTGGACTGGGGATAGTGCTATCTTATTTCATGATTAAAGATGCACCCTTTGAGAAGTAAACTCTGGTAATTTGCGACTCTGTCCTGAAAAACACGAGGTTAGCGAAACCAGCGACCATAGTCAATTGCATGCCAGGGTCCAGAGCAGGCCACATTGAATCGAAACTGAAGCTGCTGGCTAAAGCTAAATAAAATACAGTAAAATTGTAATTCAAATCAGCAGCAACGACTCCGGGCTTCCTATGTCTGAGGTCACTAGAGTTAACGTTGACTTGGTGTGTGCTTTTGCAAAAACGATGCCGGACATGGTAGTTTTCTCTGGACCTCTTTTCCTAATATGTCAGGTGATGACAAGTTTTCACTGCATGTCTTTTAACCGCTGGCTGTCAAGGTGATGTCCTGCAAATGGTTGGGGCTTTGTAGACAATTGGGAAACTTTTTGGAGGAAACTTGGTCTTGTTAGGAGAGAAGGCGTTCATCCCACTTGGGATGGAGTAGCTCTCTTATCTGGTAATAGTACTCAGTTATGAACCCCAAATGACAACCCAGAGGTGGGACCAGGACGCAGAGCTGCAGTGCTACACACTCTGTGCCCCCTCTGGAGTAGTCACACAACAAAAACTCATATAAACACACACCTTTCCCCGAGACTTTGGCCGAGGAGGTGGAGTTGCTGCTATTTTAACTCCGGTCTATCAATTAATCCTAAACCTAAACTAAGCTACAACTCATTTGAAAGTCTTGTTCTTAGTCTTCCACACCCATCCAATAAATACCAACAGCCATCATATCTTCTGTAGTTGACCTTGCTCCTGAGACTGATTCTGAATTTTTCAGAGTTTTTTATCAAACCTATTCCTACAAACAGATAAAGTTATATTGTCTGTGACTTTAATATTCATGTTGACAACAATAATGACACCCTTAGTGTAGCATTTATTTCAGTACTAGACTCACTTAGTTTCAGTCAGTGTGTACGCCAACCTAATCATTGTGGTAACCACACACTTGACCTTGCACTATCATACGGTGTCAAAAT
This sequence comes from Pleuronectes platessa, assembly GCF_947347685.1. Taxonomy (NCBI): domain Eukaryota; kingdom Metazoa; phylum Chordata; class Actinopteri; order Pleuronectiformes; family Pleuronectidae; genus Pleuronectes; species Pleuronectes platessa. Next base: position 30,693,190 of record NC_070627.1, on the reverse strand, counting down.
TGTCTAACATCTAATAGTACTTCTACGTAATCCAATTCTATCATACAATAATTTAACAACCTTCGATTTCTCATTATCAGAATACATGCCACTGATAAAAAACTCCTTTTCTAGATGTCGACCTGATAGTGCTGTAGCTAAATTTAAGGAAATAATTCCAACTACATTTAACCCCGTATTATCCGTTGCTATATCCAACGAATTCTTTAAAAACACTACCTCAACTGAGATTGACCATATATCGATAGCTCTCTAAAATCAGTACGATTAACATTAGACTCAATAGCGCCTCTAAAAAAGAAACATGTAAAACATAGTAAATTAGCTGGTATAATTCAGACGCACATGATTTTAAGCGTCAAAAGAACTAGAAAGGAAGTGGTGCTCCAATAACTGGAAGAGACCACATTTCTCTTAGCCTGACGTTGTCATACTCACAATTCTAGTCAGAATGTGAGTCTGATACCGCTCCATTGGGCTGTGATTATGGGGCGTGTTTCAACCAAACCAGGAAAAAAAAAGCCTCTTGTCTCAATTGGATAGACCTACAACCAATCAGAGCAACGTAGTATGCAACGTATGTTAAGCAACTCATTGTGAGTCATTAACTAACGCCGGGTTCACACCGGACGCTGAAGCACAGCGCCAAGCCTTAAATAACAGCTGGCTCCCACCATCCACTCCCATGTTAAACCTTTGTGCTAGTCACACCGGAGGCTGAAGCACCGCGCTGCGCCAAGGCTGCGTCGCGCCGTGCACGGTCGTTTCGGCGTGGAGTCTATTTTTTGCGCTTGCTGCGAGCGTATTGGGCCAGGCACAGCCACACAAGCAGTGATAAAGATAAAAAGAGAGAGAGGGGGGCCTACGTATTCTCCACATAGGCTTGAGTGGAGAATACGTAATTTACCCTCGACACCCGACATTTAACGGAGCAAACAGCGGAGAAGTTCTTCAACATGGATGACATTAAATTAATAATTGAAGTGGAGAAGTGCAGTGAGTTGTATGATCCTCGGAACATGTTGTATAAAGACAACACCAAGAAAGACAAATGTTGGGATGCTGTTGTTTAATGTTGGAGCAACAAGTAAGTATATGCTTTTATACTACTGGATCAACGGGTGATATTATTAGCGCTGCCCGGCGGTTCAGCGTCGCTTCAGCGTCCGGTGTGAACAGCCAAGCGCCGGCGCGATAGGGATTAGCGCAGCGCTTTGGCGTCGCGTCCGCGTTTTCTGTTCCTCTTTCAAAATGAATGCGCTGTCGATGTCTTCTAAAACAGACTCAAATGCAGCATCTACACATCTCAGCTCTCCAGCGGCATGCATTCAACCTAAGCGCACTTTAATGACGTGGTTGATTACGTTACCGTTGATCATCTGTCCATCATCGTATAAAGCCCGCCCTGACAATCTGATTGGCCCGGTCGATTTCGTACCGGGCATAATTTCTCCCCAACGGAGCGATTCCAGACCGAACTTCCCAACCTCAAATGATGTGAGCGGGGCTAAGTTCGTCTGGCATCCAGGCTACATTTCTCTAGTATTAGCTTCGCTCCTCTGGCTTCCGATTAAATCTAGAATATAATTTTTTAATTCTCCTCCTGACCTTCAAGGCCCTTAATAATATGGCACCATTATACCTTAAAGAGCTGTTAGTACCTTATCAACCCACTAGAGCACTTTCCTCCCAGAATTCAGGCCTACTTGTCGTCCCTAAAGTCTCTAAAAGTAGAGTAGGAGCACGTTTAAGATAAGCTTAAAATCTTTCTTTTTGATAAAGCTTATAGTTAGAGCTGGTACAGCCTTGTCTTAGACATGCTCTTAGTTATGCTGCTGTAGGTCTAGAACAGACATGGGCAAAGTATGGCCCCCCTTTGTGGTTCCTCTATGTAAGAAACTATACGATAGACTGCGTCGAATGGGAATACGACCAGAATTGACGTCACAGTCGGTCTACATGGCATAGCCCCCCCCCTGGAGGCGGAGATCTGGTGGAGGAGGAGACCGGGTTACGTTACAAGCCACAGCTCCCTACTCAGCTCGAGGCGGCGGGTGTTAGCTGGGAAGCTAGCCGAGGGGGGACGCAGGGTGAGAGGCGGAGATCTGGCCGAGAAGCAGAGCCTGCGGCCGGGGTAAGTCACGAGCCCAAGCCCACTCCTCAGCTCGGGCCAGCTGGGTGATGTCGTCGGGATGCTGGTTCCATGTTAGCAGCTCGCTTCTGGTGGACCTGTCGGTGTTTGTTTACGGTTAGCAGCAGGGAGCTAACGCTAGCTTGCTGTTAGTTTGTGTTTAAAGTTGCTTCAAATGGCGCTTGTGCACGTTTTTACAGCAGTATTGCATGTGGCAGCCCACCCGGGAAACAGCAGAGATCTGGCCGAGAAGCAGAGCCTGCGGTCGGGGTACGTCACATGCCAAAGCCCCCTTCTCAGCTCGGGCTCGTTAGGTGATGTAGGGCTGCTGGACCAATGTCTGCGGCTCGCTTCTGGTGGACCTGTCAGTGTTTGTTTATGGTTAGCAGCAGGGAGCTAACGCTAGCTTGCTGTTAGTTTGTGTTTAAAGTTGCTTCAAATGGCTGCTTGTGCACGTTTTTACAGCAGTATTGCATGTGCAGCGGCAGCCGACTGCTCGGTGGCGGGTTGTATCCCGGCTGTACCCGGGCGGCTCACTGCGAGGCTGGTGATACTCCCGCTGACTTCACACACCTGAGAGCCGGACACATCTCACCGGCTTAGGGTTCCCCACGTCTGCAGGGTATGTCTCATTTTCATCATTGATCATTATCGATCTGTGACAAATCTCCCGCCTGTGTGTCCCCTGTGTCTGTCCCGCTACGGTTAGCAGCAGCGGGCTAACGCTAGTTGGCTTTTAGTTTGTGTTTAAAGTTGCAGCACTTTCTGGAATGGCTGCTTGTGAGCGTATTGACAGCAGTATTGCATGTGGAACCCCAGCCGGGAGGCAAACCCGAGTCGTTGCTTCTGTGTGTGTCGCCCGGTTGAAACAGCAGGTATAACTTAAAACAGCTGTTTGTGGAGCTTTGTTAGAAAATAGCACCGGAACGTGTTCCAGGCCCCACACCCCCCGATCTCCGGCTGCAGCCGACAGCCTCTCCTGTGAAGCCCGGGCAGCGAAGCGGAGGAGGAGGAGGGGGGGAGAGAGCTGCGCCTTATAACTTTTGTGGCCCGTATAGATTTGCTCCACGCACCCCGAGCTGCACGAACCGGTGCCGGTCACCAGCAACTCGTTGCCGCCTCTGTCGCTCGCTTTAAAATAGACTCATACCCGGGGTTTTAAGTGCATTTCGCCGCAAAAGTTGCAGCAGTGTTAGCTTCCAAAGCTGTAGCCCCTCCACGATCCCTTTGTCTGTGTGTGTGTGTGTGTGTGTGTATGTTCATCGATGAACATTTCATGTTCGCTATGTGGCAGGAGGTCGGGATATCCGAGTTACCCTGAACTCAGCACAGCGATGTTGATAGCAGCTGAACGAAGCAGCCCGGAGCTAAGCCTCCGCTGCTCGGCTTCATGTCCGCACACGGACCATCAGTCCACGCGGAGGGGAACCCAGACAGACCCGGGCCTGGGTGAGGGGGTTCCGGGAGTGAGGGCGTGACAACAACCGGACTGAGACGTCGAGAACCATCAAATCGAACTAGCTCTCAGCGGCTAGCTGGTCTCTCATCGGGGCTTGAGAGTACAGCAGCGCTTATTTTAAGTGTAGATATGTGTGTATACACACATATATAATGCATGTATTTAAATAATGTACATCTTTATCAGAAGATGTAGTAGTTTGAAAATTTAGATAAGATTTTAACAACCTTAAATATACTAAGGGGAGATTTAAGATGTGTGTGCATGTCTGTGTCTGTGTGTGTGTGTGTCTGTGTGTCGGGGGTGGGGCAGTGAAAGGGGGGGTGGGTTGTTGGTGAGAGGGGTGGCGGGGCGGTGAGGGGGGGGGGGGGGGGCGGGGCACTCAAAACAGGTCAATCTGAGGAAGGCTGTTTTAAACAGGGTAAAAAGGGTGCTGTTTTAAATGATCCTGGTGGTATTTTGACCAACATTTTTTAAAGACATTTCATTAAGACCCCAAGGAACCGTATCAACTGTAGAGAAATGGGCATAATATGTCCCCTTTAAATTAAATTTTACCTTTCTCCTGTAATGCCCCCATTTCCCCATTAGATGCCGCACTTTGACCGGGAGTATGGTGTATAGCAGGGGTTCCAGAACTTTTCAGCCCGCGACCCCAAAAATAACGGTGCAAGAGACTGGCGACCCCCACCGACCCTGGATGTGTTGCATAATGTTGCGCACAGCCACGCACACGCACTATTAGGCCTATGCAAAAACAGGCATTAATATAACACAAAAGAACAACAGCCTTACAGCCACGATATTCTTTTATAGCAATTTAAGAAATATAATATATCCAGAATACAGGGAAACTCTCTGTATAAACAGCAGGGCTGAGTGAGCATATACTCTAAGTATAAAAAAGTGCGCAGGTGACGTCTGTGCGCGTCTGTGTGTATAACGAGCAGCAGACACCTTATTGCTGCCATGTGCAAAAACTTTAGGGTTATTTATTTTAGCCTAAACATTACGTTCATTTCTTAAACGTACTAGTGAGATAGGTGGGAAATATGCATGGAGCAGAGCAAGTCTATTCTCAGCTTTATTTTGGAGACGGCGACTCGGAGATCATTCTCCACGTTTAGCTGCGCTCTGTATTTATTCTTAATGTACGTCAGGGCTGAGAAAGTCTTTTGGCACAAGTCCGCCAGCCGTGTTAACCAGTCAGGGTCATCTAACTGTAAAGCATATTTCCCTTTCTCAACTCTATCCAACAGCTGGCACGTTATGTCCTGGGCCATGTCGGTGTTGCACTGGGCAATAGTCACATTAGACAGCGGCACTGATTACAAGATCACGGGCTTATAATTTATCCCATGCATGGCCAGATTTATAACTACAGCAGCGGGTTTAGTTAACGTTTCGCCGATTGTGTCTGGCTTTTTTGCCTGTGCAATCTATCCTGAGAATTGCCGCAACCAAAATATCTCCAGACCTTGATGCACTGGCAAAAATGGGAGATCAACAAGACTGTTCCCACTGAAACTGAAAGTGATGATGTGTTGCAGCAGCGAGGTTGGAGCCAAACTCCGACACACAGCCTGCGGGGTTGCTCTAACCTGTTAATGTAGATAATAAAGAAGTTCAAGTTGTCACGGATATGGTGAGGACCCAAAAGCAGCACAGGCAGACGAAATACCAGTCGGTAATGACTCTTATTATTCACTGCAGTCTTTAACAGTTCAAGCAGTGGCAGGGTGAAAAGTCTTTGCTCACAGTGATCATCTGCGTGATCTGAGCAGGAGCGAGCCTGGTGTCGCTGACTGAAGGTAAAGTCCACAGCTGATGAGTTACCTAGCTGGCAGACAGGTCCAGTGGTGAGCTGTGTAGCCACAGAGCAGAGCAGGAGCGTAACCCGGAGGGAATAGGCGAAACTCGTGGTCGAAGACAGAAGGCTGAGGTAATATCCAGGGCAGAGACGAGGCAGGCAGGTCGGCAACAGGTGATCAGTCCGGGGAAAGAACGCTGGAAAATCAGGCATGACACAAGAACAATCTGGCACTGAAGCAGAGACAGGAGCAGGCTTAAATGCAGCCAGGGCTGTAACAGGTGTGGAGAGTTGGCCTGATGAGGAGGTGTGGCTGACTGGCAGAGTGGAGCAGAGACAGGTGAGTGGAAAAATACTGGCAGACAATAGATGAGCAGACTGTGAAAGAACCCCCCCCTCAAGGGACGAATGGACCAAACCGGGTGGGAGGCGGGGGCCCGGAGGAGGGCTAATTCTCGTCCGAGATTCCAGCGTCCATCTCCTCCTCCATGGTCCCGGGGATAGTGTCGTCGTCTTCCTCAGAGTAGGGGGGCCCTGCCCTGTCCTCTGCGTCGTCGCTGTCGTTCGGGGACTCCGTCGGAGGATGTGGTCTGGGAGGTGGCCTGGTTCTGGACGTCTGGGTGAGGTTGCGTCGATGGAAGTCCCTGATGAGGGTGCGGTCCACGATGTTCCTCCCGGGGACACAGGACCTTTCTTCAGGACCGTAACCCTCCCAGTCCACCAAGTACTGGAATCCCCTCCCACGCCGGCGAGACTGCAGGATGCGACGGACAGTGTAGGAGGGACCTCCATCGATGAGGCGAGGAGGCGGTGGAGGCGGCGCGGCAGGGACCAGGGCGCTTTCTCGGACTGGTTTGACCTTGGAAACATGAAACGTGGGATGAACCCGCATGGATCTAGGGAGTTTTAGCCTCACTGCCACCGGGTTGACGATCTCCTGGATCTCGAAACGGGCCGATGAAGCGAGGAGCCAGTTTCTTGGATTCCACCCGGAGGGGAATGTCACGGGTGCAGAGCCAAACCTTCTGACCCGGCTGGTAGTCCGGGGCCTTGGAGCGGTGGCGATTGGATGCCGTGGTGTAGCGGTCAGTGGCCCGGAGTAGAGCTGCCCTGGCTCGGGTCCAAGTCCTTCGACAACGGCGGATGAAGCTCTGGACAGAGGGGCAGGATGCTTCTTTCTCCAGTGCCGGAAAAAGCGATGGCTGGAACCCATAGGTGCACTCAAAGGGGGAGAGACCGGTGGCGGAACTGGTCAAAGTGTTGTGGGCATATTCTACCCATAGAAGTTGTTCGGACCAGGAAGTAGGGTCTTGAGATGTCATGCAGCGGAGTGCAGTTTCCATCTCCTGATTCTTGCGTTCGGTCTGGCCGTTGGACTGGGGGTGGTACCCTGAGGACAGGCTGACGGTGGCTCCCAGGATCGAGCAGAAGTCCCTCCAGAACACTGAAGCGAACTGGGGACCCCGATCAGAGACCACATCCACCGGGATGCCATGGAGACGGATGACGTGGAGAAGGAGTAGTTTAGCCGTCTCCTTGGCAGATGGAAGTTTGGGCAGGGGCACGAAATGTGCCATCTTGCTGAACCGATCTACCACCGTCAGGATAGTAGTGTTGCCGCTGGATGGTGGTAGACCGGTGACAAAGTCCAAAGAAATGTGCGACAAGGGACGATGAGGCACAGGCAGAGGATGTAGAAGACCGGCAGGGGCATGGTGAGCCGGCTTGTGCTGGTTGCAGGTGGGACAGGCATTGATGAAACCCTGAATGTCCTCATCCAGTGACGTCCACCAGAACCGGCGCTGCACGACGTCCTTGGTCCGTTGGATCCCTGGATGACAGGTAAGTTGAGTGCTGTGGGCCCATTGTAGGACCTCGGACCGGAGGTCGGGCGGGACGCACAGACGGTCGGGAGGGCAAGCACTGGGTCCAGCCTGGTCTTGGGCGGCGGCCCTGACCCTCTCCTCTATCTCCCATGTGAGTGTGGCCACCAGACGGGAAGAAGGCAGGATAGTGTCTGGGTCGGTCCTGTCCCCCTCCTCTTCCAAGAACCGACGTGACAGGGCGTCGGGCTTGACGTTGCGGGACCCCGGTCGATAGGAGAGGGAAAAGTTGAAGCGGGTCAGGAAGAGTGCCCATCGAGCCTGGCGGGAGTTCAGTCTTTTAGCGGAGCGGAGGTACTCCAGGTTCTTATGGTCTGTCCAAACCAGAAACGGCAATTTAGTCCCCTCGAGCCAGTGTCGCCGCTCCTCTAAAGCCAACTTGACGGCGAGGAGTTCTCGGTTCCCAATGTCGTAATTCCTCTCTGCCGGGGTCAAACGTCGGGAATAGAAGGCGCAGGGGTGCAACTTCTGGTCGGAGGCTGCTCTCTGGGACAAGATGGCCCCCACTCCCAAGTCAGAAGCATCCACCTCGACCACGAACTGCCGTTCAGGGTCTGGCATTCGGAGGATGGGGGCCGAGGTGAATCGTGTTTTCAAAGCCTGAAAAGAGTCATTGGCGGCCGTGGACCAGAGAAAAGGCACCTTGGAGGAGGTAAGAGCAGTGAGGGGGGCCGCCACCGAACTGTAGCCCCTGATGAACCTCCGGTAGAAGTTGGCGAAGCCCAGGAAACGTTGAAGCTGTTTGCGGGAATCAGGGGTGGGCCAAGTGGTGACGGCAGAAACCATGGCTGAGTCCATCTCCACGGTCCCTCTCCCTATGACGTACCCCACGAGGCGTGAAACACACATTTCTCAGCCTTGACGAACAGGGAGTTTTCCAGGAGGCGTTGGAGGTCCTTCTGGACGTGATGCACATGTTCCTCTCTGGAGCGGGAGAAGATCAGAATGTCGTCCAGGTACACAAAGACGAACCTGTTCAGCATGTCCCTGAGCACGTCATTCACCTGGAATACAGCAGTGGCGTTGGTGAGGCCGAAGGGCATCACCAGGTGCAGAGACTTCCTGAAAGTGGTCACAGAGCATCCCTGGCTAAGTTACAGATCTGTTTGCCAGAGGTAACACGTTTGGGAAACGTGCTGAGAGATGGAGAGCGCCTTTTGTTGCCTGAGAGAGCATAAGTCTTGAACAATAGGCCTTCACCTAAGACAAAAAAGGAAATGTTATTTTTCTCGAGAATGGCAAACTATTCTAGACACTGAATGTACGAGTAAGCTGCCATTGACTCCACTGTGTGAACTGTCACGTTGCAGGCCGACCAAAGCAAAATGGACAGAGGAGATGGACAAGTTTTTTTTTTTTTTTTTACAACTTTATTTATAATTTTTCCATATTGAAAACAGTGACGTCATTAGTTAGGCATTTCTTACAAAAGTTGTGCACCCGCCCCCCACCCCCAAACCAGGTGGCATCCCCACAAACATATCCACAAAAACACTCAAGTATCACACTGACAGACAGAGCACCAAAAGAAGAAAGCAAATATACACAAATACAAAAAAGAGACAGACCAAAGGAAAAAAAATAAAAATAAAAATAAAAAATCTGTGTTGATCATTATGGTCATAACACCAACATTCTGGACCTTTAACATAAGAAAAAAGTCCCAACAGTCAGAATAAAGGCATTGAGAAGACTAGGACGGCAGTTAGAGAAGGAAAGAAAGAAAAATAAATACATACTAAATAAGAACAAGGATTCAGGCAAAAGGCAAGCTCTTGATATGTGTCATGAACTGTGACCAGGTTCTGTCGTATTTATCCTCCAACCCGTGTACTGTATATCAAATTATTTCCAGAGCCAATCCCAACATCACCTCTTTAATCCAATGAACATAGGCAGGAGGATTCTTCCCCTTCCAATTCAGCAGAATCAGACGTCGGGCATGCAACGATGCAGAGGCAATTGCATTTTTGTGGAGACGGGACAGCTTTAGCTCATCCCTTAAAGGAGAGCGGAGTAATGTGGGACATCGGGTGATGTGAAACACCCCCTGTATCTAGGCAACGGAACACATTTGTGGTCATTTGACCATTTTGATTTCAAGCCTCTCCCATTCCCCCTTGCCATGAAGGAGAAGTTGGTGCTGGTGCTGTGGAAAGTATGTTTTTTCACAAAAATTTGTTTTTTTGCATGTAAAAGTAAATTTTCTTGCTTTGAACTTAATCAACTGTTGTGTCAAAACAAATTGAATCAGGTAGAAAAACTTATATCATACATGTTGATGAACTTCCAACATATAAAACCATGTGATTGATGCTAGCTGAAGATTAGCCTGAATTGCTAAAAGATGTTGTTTTTCTAAAATTGAAGCTTCGGGGTAAAGTGGGACAAATGCTGTGGGGTAAAGTGGGACAGTATCTCACTTTACACCACCAATGAAGCACAAGTTAAGTTTAGTCTTAAACATATTTTAGTGTTATATTATATTACATATGTTTTATTTTTAATGTCATAAACATTGTAGAAAAGCCATCATGCCAAGAAACTACACCAGGAAGACGACCTGGGGCCAAACACCCCTCGCAGAGATTGAGAGTGCAGCCGCTGAGGTCATGCAAGGAAAGAAGTCCTTAAGAAAAGCTGGAAGGGATAGAAATATTGATAAGACAACCCTCAAAAGATTCATAAAGAAAAAAGAGAAATGGAAAGTAAAATCAGTAGCCTGGGGTGCAGTAGCTGAGGTAAAGAGAATATTCACAGATGAGATGGAGGAGGAGCTTGCCAAACACTTGAAACAACTAGCTGACCAGTTCCATGGCCTTGCTCCAGTTAAGTGCCGTGAACTGGCATTTGAATAGGCAGAGAAAAACAATATCCCTGTACCTGTGCAGGTAAGCTAGGGTGTGCAAGAGATCACATGAATCATAATAATCATAAATGTGCTTAATTGACCAATCCCCATGATTCTGTTACCAGTACGATATTAGTTTTGGAATGTGTGGTTGTCGGGATTTTAACTATTACAACATGTGTTGTTATGGTGTCTTCTGGTATTACTTCTCCAACCTCTCCTTCCCATGCTGCCTTAATTTTGTCCCACGAATGAGGGCAGCTATCCAGAATTAAAGCATATATTTTTGATATTGCTCCTTTATTGAGTGGATTAACATTAAGGACTGAATACAGTAAATCTTTAGAGGGTGGGGATGGGTACCCTGGGAAAAATTTTGAGGAAAACTTCGAACCTGAAGATATCTGAAGTAATGAGACTTTGGTAAATTATGATCTTCACATAGAAATTGAAATGATGCAAAGCCATCATCAGTAAAGAGATCTTGAAAGTAGACCAAGCCCCTTCTGTGCCAAACTGCAAATGCCTGATCTATTTGAGATGGTGCAAAAAGATAATTAAACATTATTGGAGAGAAGCTACATATATTTGTCAAATTAAAATGTTTTCTGAACTGACGCAAGATCTTAATCGAATTTTGGACCACCAAATTTGAGTTCAGTCCAGGCGCTTTGATATTTAGTGTGAGAGGGGCAGTTAGGATTGAAATCGGGGAAACAGGGAGTGTAGCTCTCAGTTCCATATCAGTCCAGACCGGACCCTCCTTATCTGCGAACATGGTGATCCAATATGTCAGCTTGACAATATTAGCTGCCCAATAGTAAAATAAAAAATTAGGTAAACCCAAACCACCATCACATTTAACTCTCTCCAGGCTTGCCTTCTTTATACGTGCAGGTTTTTTATTCCATAGAACATAGAAATAAAGCGATCCAGCTGAGCAAAATAGGATTTTGGGAGAAAAATTGGGAATCATTTGGAATAAATAAAGAAACCTGGGCATTACAGTCATCTTCACTACATTTATCCGCCCTGTCAATGAGAGTGGAAGATTTGACCACCTATCCAAATCAGTTTTGGTACGGTCTAAAATCGACCTATAGTTATACTGAAAAATAGCTTTAATTGAACCTGCTATTTCTATTCCTAGATAAGTAAATTAGTCATTTTCAATTTTAAAAGGCAAATTTTCATAAGTGATCTGTTTTGCCAGATTATTCAGTGGAAATAATAAAGATTTTGACAAATTAACTTTATACCCTGATATGCTACTGAATTTTTGCAGCCAGTCGGGTCTAATATTTGCAAAAGCAGATCATCAGCATAAAGCAAAGTTTTATGGTTTGTTTCACCCCTGGATATACTTTTTATCCTGTCGTCTGATCTAATAGCAATCGCCAGTGGTTCGATCGAAATTTTTCGGCTTTCAATGTCATAAGCTTATTAAATTCAGTTTGCAACAGTAATTTCTCCTTAAAAAGATCTGGTGTAGGCGAAAGAGCATAACGCCTATCAATATCTGCAATTTTGTCAGCAAGCTCTTCTAGTTGTTCGGAACGCTCCTTATTCCTATGTACCACATAAGAGATAACTTGGCCCTTAATGTAGGTTTTCATAGACTCCCATAAAATTCCCCTTGAAACATCCTGAGTATCATTAATTTCCAAAAAGAAGTCAATCTGATTGTTGAGAAATGTTCTAAAATGTTTACATAAAAGTAGCTGGGGGTCTAGCCGCCAAGATTGTTGGGGCGCTACATTGGCTGGAAAAACTAGATCCATCTGCACTGGGCTGTGGTCTGATAGCAATATACTGTGATAATTGCTGCTGGAAATTAAGGGGAGTAGCTGGTTATGGACAATAAAATAATCAATCCTGGAATAACTGTGATGAACGGAGGAAAAGAAGGAGAATTGCTTCGTAGTTGAATTTTTTGTCCGCCAAGGGTCTGATAAGCCATAAGAGCGAAGGAGGGAATTAATAACCACTGCGGCTGATGAGAGAGTATTATTTGCCCTTACACTTGACCTGTCTAGCTGGGTATGAAGGACGCAGTTGAAGTCTCCACCTAAAATTTACTTGTAGGAATTGAGGTCCGGAAAAGTTGAAAAAAAATTAAGAAAGAATTGTGCATTGTCCCAGTTTGGTCCATAAATGTTAGCCAATATTAATGGTGTATTAAATAGCTTGTCCACTACAACAATATATCTGCCATTAGCATCTGATATTACTTCAGAGTGTTCAAATGGGATCCCCTTCCTAATTAGGATTGCTGTTCCCCTGGCTTTGTAATTAAAACGTGAATGATATATTTGTCCAATTCACTTACAACTTAGTCTTTTTTGGGAATTAATATTTAAATGTGTCTCCTGTAGCAATATTACATCAGGTTTTAATGATTTCAGATGACTAAATATTTTTGCTCCGTTTAACCAAGTTATTCAGGCCTTTGACGTTCCAGCTAATGAACGAAATTGCTCCTTGTTGATTATTTGCATTATTCAGAATCATAGCTCAACAGTTTGTAGTGACCGGTCCTGCATGTTGGCTGTATCTGAGTACATTAGTGCATGTTTGAGTCAAAACATAAACCACAAATGAACCCAAAAGAAGAATGACAAAAACAAACAAATAGACATAGATAAACCCCTTACCATCCTGGACTCCTGGGCTGGTCTTCCTTAAACCTGAGACTGCCCTGAAAACTCTCCTCTCTCTCCTAAGCATATAACACGTCTACACTAACTTAAACTCTTACATGAACTCTGCAAAGGCAGAACAAAATGTAATAGGGCTTTCCTCTCAATACTATTCTTGCTGCATGTGTGCTGGCACTATTTGGTCACAGGCTGATAAGGTTCTTAACACTTACAGTTGGAAGAACCCCACAAAAAAAAGAGTAAAATCAACTAGAATTAGTACTACTGGTGGTGATAAGGGGGTGAATTAAACAACATCAGATGACTGAAAAATGTCACTTAAACTTGTCCATAGTCCAAACATAAAATGCATCCAACTGCAGTGTGGTGACGTTTATCAATCAAAAAAGTCAGCATGTGCAGACTACTGCAATGTTAACACGCAGCATACAGTGCCTTGCATAAGTATTCACCCCCCTTGGACTTTTTCCCATTATGTACTGTTACTAACTGGAATTCAAATAGACTTAAATAAACTTTTTCCCGTTTGATCAACAAAACATGCATAGTACTTTGGAGGTGCAAAATAAATTTTATTGTGACACAAACAATAATGAGAACAAAAAAGTTGACATCTGTTGGGTGCATAAGTATTCACCCCCCTGTGTCAATACTTGGTAGAACCCCCTTTCACTGCAATTACAGCTGCAAGTCTTTTGGGGTATGTCTCTACCAGCTTTGCACATCTAGAGATGGAAAGGTTTGTCCATTCTTCTTGGCAAAAAAGATGAAGCTCAGTCAGATTGGATGGAGACCGTCTGTGAACCGCAATCTTCATGTCTTGCCATAGATTCTCTATTGGATTGAGGTCTGGGCTTTGACTAAGCCATTTTAAGACATTAACATTCTTTAATCCAAACCATTCCTTTGTAGCTCTGGCTGTATGTTTAGGGTCATTGTCCTGCTGGAAGATGAACCTCCGCCCCAGTCTCAAGTCTTTTGCAGACTGCATCAGATTTTCTTCAAGGATTTCCCTGTATTTGGCTCCATCCATCTTTCCCTCTATTCTGACCAGTTTCCCTGTACCTGCTGAAGAGAAGCATCCCCACAGCATGATGCTACCACCACCATGTTTCACTGTTGGGATGGTGTGCTCAGGGTGATGGGCAGTGTTGGGTTTTCGCCACACATAGCGTTTTGCATTGAGGCCAAAAAGTTCAATTTTGGTCTCATCTGACCAGAGCACCTTCTTCCACATGTTTGCTGTGTCTCCCACATGGCTTCTGGCAAACTCCAAACGGGATTTTTTATGGATCCCTTTCAACAATGGCTTTCTTCTTGCCACTCTTCCATAAAGGCCAGATTTGTGGAGTAGACGACTAATAGTTGTCCTGTGGACAGATTCTCCCACCTCAGCTGTGGATCTCTGCAACTCCTCCAGAGTAACCACGGGCCTCCTGGTTGCTTCTCTGATTCATTTTCTCCTTGTCTGACTCTTCAGTTTGGGTGGACGGCCTCCTCTTGGTAGGTTTGCGGTTGTGCCATATTCTTTCCATTTTCTTATGATGGATTTTATGGTGCTCAGAGAGATGTTCAAAGCTCTGGATATTTTTTTATAACCTAACCCTGCTTCATATTTCTCCACAACTTTATCCCTGACCTGTTTGGTGAGCTCCTTGGTCTTCATGATGCTGTTTGTTCAGTAATGATCTCCAACAAACTCTGAGTCCGTCACAGAACAGGTGTATTTATACTGAGATTAAATTGCAGACAGGTGGACCCTATTTACTAATCATGTGACTTGCAAATGTGACTTGTGAAAGCAATTGGTCGCACCAGATCTTTGTTAGGGGTTTCACAGTAAAGGGGGTGAATACATATGCATATTTGTTATAACATGACAAAATGTAGAAAAGTCCAAAGGGGGTGAATACTTATGCAAGGCACTGTATATGATACCTCTTATGGCCCTGTGAGTTAACTGTCACTCTCCCTCCATCTCCCGTGGGCGCAGATTGGTCTCGATGTAGTGCTTTGCCTTGACCGGGTCATCGAAAGATCCCTGCTCGCCAGCTGGGCTTGTGATCTTCAGTGTGGCTGGATACAAGAGACCGTATTTCAATGCGGGTTGAGAATGTGGCGTTTTCTTTCCGCATTTCTTCCGTCACCCTCGTAAACTCTGCGCGCACATTCAGGATTTCTGTCTTTAAGTCACTTGCCAAGGTGTCTATATTTCCTTGTGCAGTTTATCTGCAGCCGCCATCACAGACGAGTCGATCTTGGTTAGCACACTCCGCTCCGTTTGCTTAATGGCAGCCATGATTGCCTCGAGATCCGACCCTGAACTCGCTTCCGCAGTCGGATCAACATCAGGCGAGTCTAAGGCGTCCAGTCCCGGCTTCGGCTTTTGATATTTAGGCATTCTGAGCAGCTTAGAAATAATAAAAAAACGACTTATTCGAGAGACTTGGCACTTTAGAGACACGTTCGCACCGGAAAGGATGAGAAGAAGAGGAGGAATATTAAATAAATGTTCAATCTAAGCAGAGCTCACCAAAACACGTCTTCACATGTCGCTGCTCAGCTGCGCCCCCCCCCCCCCGTTAAACTCAGATGGACAAGGTTTTAATGAGCTAAAAAGCGCTCTCTCCTTCGCCTGCCTTGAATTCCCTGACTACAAGCAGCAATTTTTGCCTCTAGATTTGTGAGAAGAGCAGTTATTATTTTACATATGCAATGTGTTAGATTAGATTTACAAATACTTGCTAGATTGTAAACCAGGTTGATGCTTTTCCATAGCCTGACGTTGTCAGACTCACAATTCTAGTCAGAATGTGAGTCTGAGACCGCTCCATTGGGCTGTGATTATGGGGCGTGTTTCAACTGACCAGGAAGTAAAATTCTTCTTCGCTCAATTGGATAGACCTACAACCAATCAGAGCAACGTAGTATGTGACGTATGCTAAGCAACGCATTGTGAGTTATTTACTAACGCCGGGTTCACACCGGACGCTTCAGCGCAGCGCCAAGCCTTAAATAACAGCTGGCTCCCATCCACTCCCATGTTAAAACTTTGTGCCGGTCACACCGGAGGTTGAAGCACCGCGAGGCAGCCTTGGCGCAGCGCGGTGCTTCAGCCTCCGGTGTGACTGGCACAAAGCCGTGCAGCGATCTACTGGATCAACGGGTGATATTATTAGCGCTGCCCGGCGGTTCAGCGTCGCTTCAGTGTCCGTTGTGAACAGCCAAGCGCCGGGGCGATAGGGATTAGCGCAGTGCTTTGGCGTCGCCTCCACATTCTGTGTTCCTCTTTCAAAATGAAAGCGCTGTCGATGTCTTCTAAAACAGACTTAATGGCAGCATCTACACATCTCAGCTCGCCAGCGGCAGGCATGTTTGTTGAAAACAAATTCAACCCAAGGGCACTTTGATGACGTGGTTGATTACGTTACCGTTGATCATCTGTCAATCATCGTATAAAGCCCGCCCTGACAATCTGATTGGCCCGGTCGGGCATAATTTTTTCCCAACGGAGCGACTCCAGACCGAACCGCCCGACCTAAAATGTTGTGGGCGGGGCTAAGTTCGTCTGGCATCCAGGCTAGCTTTTCCAACTAGGAGATGGGATGCAAAAAAAAAAAAAGTGTCAACAAGTGGATGCCTTTAGCAATAAATAGCTCAGATCAGTTTGAGAGAATGAAATCCACAATAAAAGAGAGAGTGAGAGAATGCTAATAAAACTAACAAAACTAAACAACCATAACTAGACCTTGTTTCATTTACAGGTATTAAGTATACTGCCAAAACGTTAAGATTAACTTATTTATCCCTTTAATGTACACCTTGACAATATCTTCAGAAATAAATGGAAATGTACCAAATTTATATCATCAGGATTTTTTTATTGGAGGTCCAAAGTAATTTAACGAAGAAAATAGTTTTTTCATCTTTCATCTTTTCATTTCAAAGACCAGAAAAAACTTAATTTGCAGAAATAATGGCAACCCTCTGGAATATTTGGTTGCACACCCTTTGGCAGCGATGACAGCCTCCAAACGTTTCTTGTAGCCATCTATAAGCTTCTTGCACTACTCAGCTGGTATTTTCTCCCACTCTTCTTTTGCAATTTGTTCAAGCTCTTGAACGTTTTACAGGGTGATTTTCCCTAGTAGCCGATTTCAGCTCACCCCTTTTTTTTTGTTCAATATGTTTATTAGGGTTTTTTCAGGTAGTGAAGTACAAACAGACAAATACTAATAATAAGTAATAAATTATGCCAAAATGAAAGGAACAGAGAAAGAAAGAAAAAAGAGTCAATTGAAATAAAATAAAATAAAGGCATAAAAACAGAACAGAACTAACAAACAAACAAAACTAACACACAGGGCGTACAACTCAAGACAATGTATGTATTGATGCATCACTAGTACACTAAAAACATAAAAAAAAAAAAGAGGTGATGGCCTATTGTGAGTCTCATAGCTGCTCTAGATCTCCATCAAATTGAGCAAGATGGTCCAGGAATGGCTCCCCAAAGATTTTCAATCGGATTGAGATCAGGACTCATTGCGCGCCATTTTAAAACAGTCAATTTTTTCCTTTTCCACCATTCATGCGTGCTTTTGGACGTGTAATTTTGATCTTTGTCTTGCTGTAGGACCCATTATCTTCGACTCAAACCAAGTTTTCTTACACTGGGTAGGACATTTCTCTCTAAAATCTCTTGATAATTCTCTGATTTCATGATTCCTGTGATACGGTCAAGGCCTCCAGTACCAGTTGCAGCAAAGCAGCCAACAGCATTATGGATCCTCCACCATGCTTAACTTGGTAGGGTGTTCTTTTCCTTCTAGGCTTCATTGCGCAGACTGTTAACAAACTGTGGTCTACATCGCCAAAAAGCTCCATTTTTGTTTCATCTTTCCAGAGAACATTTTCCCAGAAGAACTGCGGTTTGTCCAGGTGCTCCATTTATGTATTTTACTCAGCAAGGGTGTCCTCCTTGGCCTTCGCCCATAAAGCCCTGTTTGGTTTAGTGTGCGTTGTGTAGTACTTTTTTGAAACCATGACCCCAGACTGTTCCAGGTTGGCCTTCAGGTCTTTGGATCTTTGACATGGGTTAGGGTTAGGGTATTTTTTCTCACCATTCGCACCAACATTCGAAGACTTCTCTCATAAATTTTTCTCTTCCCCCCACGTCCAGGAAGGTTCTTGACAGTTCCATGCTTGGCATACTTACGCACTGTTGAAAAAGGGATACAAAGGTCTTTGGAGATGGCCTTATACCCTTTGGAGGTCTTGTGTATGATAATAATAGCCCTTCTAATGTCCTCAGACAGCTCCTTTGTCTTCACCATTGTGACAAAGGAACAGGGAATAACAGGTGGCTTTTTAAAACACGGAAGTCATTATTCATTGCGGGCGGCTTTGGCTGAGGGGTAGAGTGGTCGTCCTCCAACCTGAAGGTCGGCGGTTCGATCCCCAGTCTGACCCATCTGCATGCCGAAGTGTCCTTGGGCAAGATGCTGAACCCTGAATGGCCCCCCATAGAATAACAAAGTGCACTGTATGAATGTGTGTGTGAATGGGTGAATGTAAAACTGTACTGTAAAGCGCTTTGAGTGGTCATCAAGACTAGAAAAGCACTATATAAATACAAAACCATTTACCATTCATTGGCTAATTCATGTCACATGGGCACAGACAATTTATCACAGGTGATTCTCATTTGTGATTTACCACAGGTGAGTCATAATGTGTTTATAAAACTTTATAATATGTTTTCTAAATATTGATGTTCCACGTTATTTAAGAGTGTGTATTGGACCACCTAGTGTCCAGAAAGGTTAAACTTGTGTTCTTATGTGAAGTAGGACTGTTGCTCCTCTCTTTGTAGATCTTTTTTATTTGGTGTGTGTGTGTGTATGCGCACACAAGCAAAATAACTGAACAATGTATGCACAAATATCAAACCATTCTAACGCGACACTTTTTACTTCTCATGCTTACTCATTACTTCTGTGTTTTATGTCCCCTTTTCCTCTTTTGTAGATAGGTAATGCATTGGCTACGGTGGCATAGGTGAATACATAACAGATATCAGTAACACAACTTTAATCTTCAGTTGTTAATTGTATGTAAACAATATTTAAAAAAACATTTCTGTTATGATTAATCTCTACACCTTTTCTCGTCACTAGTTTCTAAACTTTAATTTTGTCTGTGGAAAGTACCGACATTTAGGAACAGCCCAGGTGTATAAGAGTAATGAAGGCGGGGGAAAATGGCATGAGTCACAAGTGAGGAAATGTTCCTGTTAGTCCCCAGGCCATAAGAGCTAGTAACCCGTCAGGAAGCAAAAACCTGCATGGCTGCATTCCACACTAAGCTTTTCCTCCACCACATTGTGGAAACAGGGCGTGAGTGATGTCGTGAAAATTTGGGAGAAAAGTAATAACTGTCTAAAACAAATTCCAAATGCCATTTTTTTATTGGATTATAGGAAAAATGTGCCTACATCATCGAATGTGTTTTCTTTTCAGCTTCTTTCCTGGCTGTTAGTTGCATCGCTAATCTTTGAAAAACAGAAAAATCTTTTCACTGGAAGATCAAAGTACGTGTTGTAGTATTTTGAGAGTACAAAAAGAGCCTCTGTGTGTTTTTTTATAAAGATGTAGATGGGCTTTACAAGTGACATCAACAGTGACATGCAAACACACGCAGATAGAAAGTGTGGGGTATTTATGACTTTTTTCTTTTGCATCATAGTTTAAGCTCTACACAAAGGCAGGGAACAGAGAATGCTTTAGGAAGCTGTTTTTAAATAAATCTGTACAATCTGTGTTTTGTCCTCGGCTCATTAACTAGTAATACAGAATAACATCACAGACACAGATAAAGTTGGTTACATATTAGGGGGTAACTGAGTGCAGTGTAACAAAAAAGCCTGGTAGACACGTCAGCTTTTCTTAGTTTGGCTGTTGACTGATAAAACTGTCCACAAAAGTGACACCTTGTCGTCTAACACACACACACACACACACACACACACACACACACACACACACACACACACACACACACACACACACACACACACACCTTTGAGAGAATGAGAAAAAAGATAGGAAACTATGACACACTATACATTATAATTTTCTGAAGATAATAGAAACTAGTAGTTGTAACTACTTTCACAATTTCTGTGCCAAGTAAAGTTACTCTAACACATTACACATTACTCCTATTTCATTCAATAGTTTTGTTTTTTTACACCAAGCCATAAAAGCTAGTTGACTCAAATACAACTATAATATCACTCTAGTTGATGGTTTAAAAGATACAGAGACAACAGAGAGAAAAGCAGGTTTGTTTTGTTGATCAAGTTCTCAGAAAAGCAGAGGAGGAGGCAACCGGGATGAAGGTGTGGCCAGTTTCAGGTGGAATTCCCCTGAACTCACCTGAGTCCGTCCCCCAATCCTTTAAAGAAGTATAAAGATCCACAGGTGAAGAAAGAGAAAATCACTGGTACATGAACAATAGAATAGAAATTATACAACTCAATTTCCCGGTACGGATTTCCTTGGATCATTGTAACTTTGCATCATATTGTGACTTGTGCTATCAGGTAAAGGCAATTTTACGTAACTATTTAACTGAAATGTTAGAGTGGTCTTGTGGAAATGTACGGCTTATGTTACAAAGCTTAATGAATAAGAACTAGCTCTTTTAAATCCAATTGAAAGTATGACATCCAAATGGTGGGTAAACAAGTTTTGTCTCACATATTTCTCAGAATCTCCATGTCATCACCGTGCCTCAGCAGCATCCTGACTCATGCCAACCTTACCATGTATCAGACTGGTATCCCTGATGTACTGCAGCAGGAACCCAGTGTGCTGCCAAGAATTAACACTCTTCAGAACAGCAATCCAGAAAACAGCTCTAACATCTACAGTAAGAGATACACTCATTTCTACCTATCATTCCTGTAAATTAAATTGTACGTGTGCTCTGTCACTACATTTTCCAAAAATATCAACTATAACCTAAGCTGTGAAAAAAAGTTAACCATTATAATCCAAACAGAGTTTCTTACGCAGTCTCAGCTGAAAATTAATCACACATTAAATCCAATAATTTATTTCAAACCTCTGCCAACAAGACCCTTAGGTCTCTGAACTTTGGCCTCCTTTAGATACTGTTGGCTTAGTCATTTACCAGGCTGTTAATGTTTAACCCATCATAACCGTCAGTCACCTCATAGCTAAAACAGCTTGAGCTTTGTTTGAGACAAAAATGCAGGCCAGGTGATAATAGAGACTGGTATCAGTCAGCTTTACAAGCAGGTAAACCTGTAGATATGGTGAAGTAAATTAAAGAAGCAAGTGTTGACATGTTTTTGTGTGGTTTGGAAAATATAACAGTACACTGATCTTGATTAAGATCAGGATTTTATGTAAAAAAAGAATATGTGTTAACATTTTGTAGCTGTTATGCTCAGGTCTGACACATGCAGCTACTGCTCGAAAACAGGGATTATTCCACTGCATCCATACTTTAAAGAGTAGCATGTGATTCCTCCATTTCTCTCTGCAGATGAGTGGTACATGCAAATCAGCCCTCACTGCTGGACAGCAGACAATGCTCTGGAGTGGATCAGTGACCAAGTAGAGAACAACAAGTTTGATGCAAGCAATCTTAGTCTGGCCTGCTGCTCCATGGATGGACCCACTCTCTGTCAGATGAACAGGGACCAGATGATAGGGATCTTTGGCCTGCAACTTGGACCAAATCTCCACCAAAGTCTGCAGGAACATAAGACCAAATATGGTATAACTGCATCAGTCATGAGGCATTATTTTAAGATTTTCAAAGCTTAAATACATCAATATATTTTTTTGTTATTTAGATAGTAAAGTAAATGGTTAAGATAATTGTGGACCAAAATACAACTGGCCTGTGAATACAATATCCAGTTATACATCAATAAAAATATATATGATACTTGGAAGAACAGATTTGACATGTACTCTCAGATGCTAGCAATTTAGTCTCATATGTATGCTTTGTTTTTCTACTAGAATTATAATGTTTGTGGCCAAAATGTTTTATTTTTTCTTCACAGATCTACAGAGCTTGTCAAGGTCGGAGCTGAATGAGACCTGCCAGCTCCTGGACAATTTCCTAGACAGCCTTAACTTCCCTTTGCTCAGCACTATTAGAATTGGCCAAGGTACTTATTGTATGTCACATACAAGCATAACAATTATTCTGTGTGGATATATTCCTAATAATACTGCTATTCACAACCAACAGCTGAAGGCGTTGTCAGCAAGAAAGAATTTGAATACAGGGATGATTATGATCTGACTACTCTGACCATGGAGCCCATGACTTCTCTCAGAGACACTGAGTTGTCTGATAATCAGTCTGACAGCGAGTACAGCTCCTCCTCAAACAGTCAGTATAAACATGTTTCTCATGTTTGCTATTATCTTCCTAACCTTTTTCTGCCTCTGTTTCCCAAAAATGTTGTATATTAGAAACATGTTTCATGTGTTCAGGTGGAAGGTTTGGCTCCTCAACCCTCGGCTCACCTGAGTCTGGCATTGGCGAATCAGAAACAGAAATCTCTTACCCTCTGATTTCAAGTGAGTAAACATCTGTGGGCAGCTGAAGCTTTGGAATGTAGAGAAGAAACATGGTGGTTCCTCCAGTCTGCATGCCAAATTGTCCCTTTGCAAGACATTGAATCACCCAAATTAATCATGATGGCTGTCCCAGCATTGTGGAAATGATGTATGAAAGAAAAAGGCAGCGTATTTGACTTTTAACTTGAAAAACAAGTTTCTAAGTAACCACCTGACAATTCAATGTGTTGTTGACAGAGGTGCACATCAAAACTGAGACAGAAGAAATCCGGTTAAAGCGACCGCGGGGGCGACCTCCTAAAATCAGCAGAGATCTTAGCAGCAGCATTTATGAATGTCCAAAGAAAAACAAACACGGTGAGGCAATGTTTGGGGAATTAGGTAATTCTGTATCATGCATCATGTAAAACTGTTCGAAAAGCATCTATTTTACTGATATGCTTGCATCCATTTTGCATGTTTATTAGGCTGCAGATACATACCTATTGGGCAAGCATGCTTATGACTATACATATGTGCGCACACATTAACCCACTGTGCTCCACTTGTTGTTAATAGTGCCAAGAGGCACTCACCTATGGGAATTCATCAGGGACATTCTGATTCACCCAGAGAGGAACCAGGGCTTGATGAAGTGGGAGGACCATCGTGAGGGTGTCTTTAAGTTCCTCAAGTCTGAGGCTGTTGCTCAAATGTGGGGCCATAAAAAGAAGAATAGCAGCATGACGTATGAGAAACTCAGTCGTGCCATGAGGTGAGTTAGCAGCGAAAAGTTGTTTCAACCCCTTTCTATGGTATCCACCTCAAACTAAAATGATGGAGCATTTACTGATGCGGTTCAGAGGTAAAAGTGATTAGCATTGTGCCTAGACCTAAAACAGAAGCCAGTAAATGTCTTCTCCATAAATGAGATGTTCAAACATTGAAAACAAATTCAGATTGTAGCTTTACATGAACTGTTCTCTGATATCCAATGAACTCAAGATAATCTCCTGAAATTCTCCTGAGATTCGGGAGCTTTTGTTGGTCGATTAGCTGTAAAGAAAAAGAAACGATCACTGGAGTGGAATTTATATGTTTGGCATGCTGCATCACCCCTCACTTGAATGCTCCATAATTTCCATTGTTGTGAATGGGCCTGGCTGGAGAATCTCCTGATGCATTCTTCATGTTGGAAAGGCCAACTCTGACTCCATTGTGACATTTTCCGGAGTTCATGTGAAATAATAAGCTCTAGTAAAACCAAGCTTAAACTAAAATCAAGCTTAAATTCCAGAGATATAATATTGTACTACGAGGTAATTTGCTTTGCTACTAGTATGTGTCAAGCTCCAAGAATGTTACATCTGTTTACCACAATGCAACTTGATAGTGTCTTTTATTAGACCCTACTGCCTCGCGGATATCCTGGGTTTTAAGGTGAACACTCAGAAATTGATGAAGTCAGAGATGTCAATGCTCACTCTTGGGCGAAGCTATATTATAGTACTGCGTCGACAGGATCCCCATGACTAAGTGACTTAGTGACTCAGGCATGTAAAAGTGAATTGTCCCTGGTTGGTCCCTAGTGGAAGAATATTATAAAATAGCTTTTGATTTACTTATAACATTGTATATCAGTTAAGTGCAGCAGATGATGAAAGATAATGCATTGTTCGTGTCTTAATCCTGCACTAACTGACCCTCCTCAACCCTTAGGTATTACTATAAGAGGGAAATCTTGGAGCGGGTCGATGGCCGGAGGCTTGTGTACAAATTCGGAAAGAACTCTAGCGGCTGGAAGATGGAAGAGATTGATATGGGCATGTGACTGAAAAGTAACAGAGCAGTTAGAAACTAAAAAGCTTATTAGACTAGGAGGTCAGGAGCAATAAATTATGAATTTGGCCTGTCTGAAAATAAATCTTGCTGCCCCAGATGTTTAAGACACGAACTTCCCCTCAGAAGGAAGGTGTTGCAGAAAATGTAAGCCAGTATTTTTGGCTCGAGTAGGTTTTATGAACCAATATTAACGCTATATTTGTCTTGTATTTTTAATTATCAAAGGATACTATGTTCATAATAGCTAACATATACATCAATCTGGAAAATTGTAAGGTTCTATTAAAATGCATAGTTTTTACAATTGTACAGTACAAATTTTTGTGTTTGTGTTTAACTTTCCTCTACTGAAGCAGGACTAACTCATCCTCAAGTGTCATTACAGTTAATTTGGTATATATGGGCATTAAGGTTCATTGTAAATGGTTGCTTTTTCCGTCTTGATGACCACTCAGTAACAATGTGGATTACATGTCTATGGTAATACTTGATAGTGTGTTTCCACAATATTTAGTAAAATGTAATTAAATCACTTTTCATATGATCATTGCCTGTAAAAACTTAATCCATTATGCTTTCATCCACTTTAGACTGAATAATATTCTATATATGTGTAAATTAATTCTCGTGTGTGATAAAATAAAATGGTTTTAGTAGAAATCAATTTGGACATTTATTGATTTCTTTTTTGAGATTTCCTTTTTTCAAAGCTAGGGATCCTATTTGTACATCTGTAGCCATTAAAACAGTTGGAAGATTTGAAAATGCAGTATGATGAGGATCCTATTTGTACATCTGTAGCCATTACAACAGTTGGAAGATTTGAAAATGCAGTATGATGAGTCACAATTAAAGAATTTATACCCACATTTTGTCTACAATGCCTTGGAAGTGACCAGGAAATTTTGCAATTCAACGTAGGTTATTGGGCCCTACTAGTACCTAGTACACTCTGGTGATGATACAGCCATATAGACCTCCCGTAACCACTATATTAAGACTTTTGCTAACATGACCTGATATAGTACATCTACAAATGGAATACAGTAATTCACTATTTTCAAACCTGAACCCTATTGTTCCATCTTTTCCAGTCATAATGATTAATAGGGACCAAAATGTATGGAATCAGTCCAATATTGATCAACACTTTAAAGGGCACAGAACACTATGAAGGGCACATCAAATAGAGAGGCAGGAATACAATTAAGGTCCTGCCATGCACAAAAACTCAGTCATAAAATCAAGCCTGAAATTGATCCATAATGACAACTCACCAGTTAAGTTCCAAAACCTGTAAAACTTGTTTGCTGGAATAGCTTGCAAAGGGCCATGTCGCACAATGTCTCCCTTTGGCTCAATAGGCACCTGCATGCCTGACACAATCATGCAGCCAGCACTTGCATGGGGCAGAAGACGTGTGTGTGCATAGTTTCTAAATAGTCCTAAGCAGCTTTGTGATACCATCAATCTCTCATTTATTTTAGCAGCAAAATAAAGCTTTGTCTGTCTGCTTCCTACAATTGACACTGGTAGATGGTTGTTTCTGGTGCAAAACAGATATGACCAGTTAGAGAGGACAGGAGATGATTTAATTTCTACATGACTAGTCTGCGGCAACAGAACTTCAGTTTAGTTTAGTTTAGCTCTAGTTTAGTGCCAGTGACCTTGTCATAAACCAGAATGTAAAATTCCTTAGTTTGCCCTCAGAAACGTGCTGGTAACTTTGATTTGGTGACTCATATCCAGCTGCTGTCAATCTGCTTCATCATCAGAAATATTTTTAAATACCCAATTGGGGAACAGGAAGTTCTTATTGATTTGTTTAATCATTAATTAATTCTCAGACTGAACAAACGTGATGTCCCATTTACAGGAAGAGCGCTTTTATTTTGAAATCACTGACACACTTGTAACTTACAGGAGTAGTTCACCCAGAAATGAAAATTCACTAATTATCTACTGGGTGAGTAAAGTCTTTGAGTCCACAAAACAGGGTAAAAGAATGTTGCAGCCGAATCTAATACATTTGAAGTAACTAGTTCTTCAGACTTGCTCACTAATCTGAAGAAGTTATTATATACCATCAACACCCAAAATACCACCTTTTCATTTTATTTCTATAAATCCACATTGTTAATTTTATTTCAATTGCATCTGTCCATTCCTGCTTCATCTGAAACTGTTGTCACCATTGCCATGATGCCCTTCCTAGAAGAATTTTGTCAATAAAGCTCATATTTTATACCTGGTAGTTGCCTTTGTGGTCCTTTGAAGTAGAGAATGGAGATCCATTGAATCAGAATTTGCATTTACACTGGTCCAACCTCCCCAAAACGACAAACATCTATGACCCTTTTAAGAACTGGTATTAACTTCTGTCCTGAGAGATCCGATCACCAATTGTTATCAGATCAGAAATTAACAGGAGTTAAGACCAAATTATGTTGTTTTGACTAAGTCTGAGTTTACAGATGTTTCAGATTTCACTTTTTGTGTGTGCCTGAGTGTTTCGGCATGAGAGACAGGAGTCAGAAGGTGGTGAATAGATTGCCTGCAATTGCTGTGAAAAACGATTTCACCAATTTAAGATAGACATTATGACATTGTGATCAGTGTTGATATTTTGGCTATGGCCACGAACAAATCAGCATATGGGCAAAGATGGAGGAAGTTAGCTTGAGGAAGGATCTTTGCAATATTAACGGTTCGTGTGCCATCCATTCACTGTAAATATCCTCAAACATATATATATTCCTCTCTTTGGACTGTATATACTAGGTCCTCTGGTCAGGGAAATTAACGGTACCATGGTGTCCATGTCCGACCAGTCCACCCTGGCAGGGAGCATGGAGTGAGGGAGGTCCCTAAGAGGGCTGGAGATTAGTGCGTCCTGTTTGTCCCAACACCCTGCAAGGTCCAAGTATTCCTTGATCCCTAAATAGCAATATCTTTATGACCTTTTTTAATGATAAAATTCTAACTATTAGAAATGAAATCAACCATCTCCTGCTCTCAATTGGCACTAATACCCTCCCAACAACAGAGATCTCAGAAACGGCTGAGAATCCTTCCCATTTCTTAGACAGCTTCTCTCTGATCACCCGTGATCAGTTTACCAAAATAATCTCAGGTTCTAAACCAACAACCTGTATCTTAGATCCCATTCCTACAAAATTACGTAAATAAATTCTGCCCCTAATTGATAGTTTGTTACTTAACACAATCAATCTGTCATTATCATCAGGTTATGTACCACAGTCTTTTAAAATAGCTGTAATCAAACCCCTACTCAAAAAACCCACTCTAGACCCAGAGGTTTTAGCCAATTACAGGCCATTATCTAATCTCCCCTTCATGTCTAAAATCTTAGAAAAAGTTGTAGCCAATCAGCTGTGTGAGTTTCTCCAGGAAAATAATATATACAGTGCCTTGCATAAGTATTCACCCCCTTTGGACTTTTCTACATTTTGTCATGGTATAACCACAGATTAACATTTATTTCCACGTGAGTTTATGTAATGGACCAACACAAAATAGTGCATCATTTTGAAGTGGGGGGAAATATTACATGGATTTCACAATTATTTACAAATAAAAATCTGAAAAGTGTTGAGTGCATATGTATTCACCCCCTTTACTGTGAAACCCCTAACAAAGATCTGGTGCGACCAATTGCATTCACAAGTCACATTTGCAAGTCACATAATTAGTAAATAGGGTCCACCTGTCTGCAATTTAATCTCAGTATAAATACACCTATTCTGTGATGGACTCAGAGTTTGTTGGAGATCATTACTGAACAAACAGCATCATGAAGACCAAGGAGCTCACCAAACAGGTCAGGGATAAAGTTGTGGAGAAATATGAAGCAGGGTTAGGTTATAAAAAAATATCCAGAGCTTTGAACATCTCTCTGAGCACCATAAAATCCATCATAAGAAAATGGAAAGAATATGGAACAACCGCAAACCTACCAAGAGGAGGCCGTCCACCCAAACTGAAGAGTCAGACAAGGAGAAAATTAATCAGAGAAGCAACCAGGAGGCCCATGGTTACTCTGGAGGAGTTGCAGAGATCCACAGCTGAGGTGGGAGAATCTGTCCACAGGACAACTATTAGTCGTCTACTCCACAAATCTGGCCTTTATGGAAGAGTGGCAAGAAGAAAGCCATTGTTGAAAGGGATCCATAAAAAATCCCGTTTGGAGTTTGCCAGAAGCCATGTGGGAGACACAGCAAACATGTGGAAGAAGGTGCTCTGGTCAGATGAGACCAAAATTGAACTTTTTGGCCTCAATGCAAAACGCTATGTGTGGCGAAAACCCAACACTGCCCATCACCCTGAGCACACCATCCCAACAGTGAAACATGGTGGTGGTAGCATCATGCTGTGGGGATGCTTCTCTTCAGCAGGTACAGGGAAACTGGTCAGAATAGAGGGAAAGATGGATGGAGCCAAATACAGGGAAATCCTTGAAGAAAATCTGATGCAGTCTGCAAAAGACTTGAGACTGGGGCGGAGGTTCATCTTCCAGCAGGACAATGACCCTAAACATACAGCCAGAGCTACAAAGGAATGGTTTGGATTAAAGAATGTTAATGTCTTAAAATGGCGCAGTCAAAGCCCAGACCTCAATCCAATAGAGAATCTATGGCAAGACTTGAAGATTGCGGTTCACAGACGGTCTCCATCCAATCTGACTGAGCTTCATCTTTTTTGCCAAGAAGAATGGACAAACCTTTCCATCTCTAGATGTGCAAAGCTGGTAGAGACATACCCCAAAAGACATGCAGCTGTAATTGCAGCGAAAGGGGGTTCTACCAAGTATTGACACAGGGGGGTGAATACTTATGCACCCAACAGATGTCAACTTTTTTGTTCTCATTATTGTTTGTGTCACAATAAAATTTATTTTGCACCTCCAAAGTACTATGCATGTTTTGTTGATCAAACGGGAAAAAGTTTATTTAAGTCTATTTGAATTCCAGTTAGTAACAGTACATAATGGGAAAAAGTCCAAGGGGGGTGAATACTTATGCAAGGCACTGTATGTAGACTTTCAGTCGGGGTTTAGAGCCATTCACAGTACAGAGACAGCCTTGGCAAAAGTCTCTAATGACCTTCTAATAGCCTCAGATCAGGGATTTGTGTCTGTCCTCGTTCTGTTAGATCTCAGTGCAGCATTCGACACAATTGACAATAACATTTTATTACAAAGACTTAAACAGTTAATTAACATGAATGGAACCGCCCTTAACTGGTTTAATCCTATTTTTCTGATCGCTCCCAATTCGTGCAAATTAATGATGAGTCATCTGTAGGCACCAAAGTTAAACATGGTGTTCCACAGGGCTCTGTGCTCGGCCCAATTTTATTCTCATTATATAGGAAACATTATCAGGACACACTCGATAAATTTCCACTGCTATGTGGATAACACCCAGTTATACTTGTCAATAAAACCTGAACAAAGTAATCACTTAACTAAACTTCGAGCATGTCTCAAGGACATAAAAACCTGGATGACCCGCAATTTTCTCATATTAAACTCAGATAAAACAGAGGTTATAATACTTGGCCCCAAACACCTTAGAGATACATTTTCTAATGATATAGCTGCGCCACACGACATTGCCCTTGCTTCCAATGATAGTGTCAGGAACTTGGGAGTGATCTTCGATCCTGATTTATCCTTTAATAGTCACTTAAAACAAATTTCTAGGGCCGCCTTTTTCCACTTGCATAATATCTAAAAAATCAGACATGTCCTTTCGCAAAAAGATGCAGAAAAACTAGTCCACGCCTTTGGTACATCGAGACTGGACTATTGTAATTCATTATTATCAGGCTCCAGCAGTAACTCCTTAAAGACTCTACAGCTTGTCCAAAATGCTGCAGCACGTGTCCTGACGAGAACCAAGAAAAGAGAGCACATTTCTCCATATTAGCATCGCTACACTGGCTTCCAGTTAAATCTAGAATATAATTTAAAATTCTCCTCCTCACCTTCAAGGCCCTTAATAATATAGCACATTTTTACCTTAAAGAGCTGTTAGTACCTTATCAACCCACTAGAGCACTCCGCTCCCAGAATTTAGGCCTACTTGTTGTCCCTAAAGTCTCTAAAAGTAGAGTAGGAGCGAGAGCTTTTAGCCACCAAGCCCCTCTGCTGTGGAATAATCTACCACTTTCTGTTCGGGAGGCAGACACCATCTGTTTTTTTAAGAGTAGGCTCAAAACCTTCCATTTTGATAAAGCTTATAGTTAGAGCTAATTAGTGCGGCAGAACGTAACTTGTTCTATTTTCTAAAATAGGAAGTGTTTAGTCTAAAATGGCTTAGAGGTATTGATGGCTGATCTACTGAGTGGGCCACATGGTTTTCATCGTACTATCATACAAACCAGTAGCCAGTCAGATTTACCTTGAGCCTCAGTGTAGCCTCAAGTTCGGCATGTATCATTGTATCATTGATTACAGGGCAAAAACCCCTGATGACGCTAAGACGCAAAGGGAATTTATGACACATGACACACGGAGCTTCTATTTCCAGCTTCTCCTTCCTCTTCTCCATCCCTATCCCCCTTCCCCGGAATCCCTTTGCTTTATCGCCTGCAGATCCAGGGCCTCTGTGGCCGCACCATGGATTATGATTTATGGATCGCGCATCAGAGGTCGCAATGGTGGATCCAGTATGGCGGATTCTATATCGTTTTGGCTGATCATAGTGGTAATGGCGGATCCTGTGTCGCGTTTGGCTCAGATACGGGCGGTGGACCAGGAACGCGGCAGCGGCTCATGATGGATCCTAATAAGCGGCAGTGGACAATGACTGTGGACTAAAGTGGCATCTGATCTGGATGGTGGATCCTGATCCTGCTGGTTGCTGACCATAGACTATGATTGCAGCTGGACTGCTTGACATACCGTATTGAAGTTGTCCTTCAAGATGTTAACCCTCATCAATGCTGCTAAAAACTTTAATCTTGATGATGTTTTCCTACACACGTGGCATCTATTGCACTTCTGTCCGTCCTGGGAGAGGGATCCCTCACATGTGGCTCTCTCTGAGGTTTCTACCTATTTTTTACCCGGTAAAAGGGTTTTTGGTAGTTTTTCCTTACTCTTGCTGAGAGTTAAGGACAGAGGATGTCACACCATGTTAAAGCCCCATGAGACGAATTGTAATTTGTGAATATGGGCTATACAAATAAAAGTTGATTGATTGATTGAACATACAAAGCTGGCACGTTTTACAAAGTTAACTTTGACAAAAATGCTGGTCAGTTTCAGCTCAGTATAACCTCGTCCTCCCTGCTCATCTCTAATATCATAATACAACTCATTTATTAAAAGAACCAAGATCGGGGAGGCTTGTCACAGACAATTACTGCTTGTTTTCTGAAAGTAATTTCCCTCTCATTTTAATTTTGTTGCCACACTCTGCTGTTTGCAAGGCACATTCATGTTAGAGTACCTGAGGTGTTGTAACACCTGCTACTGTGAACTTTTACTATTCCTTTGTATAATTCAAAATATGCTTTTTAATATATAGGAATACTGTATGTTTACATATATTAATATATCCTTATCATAACAACTTTTACAAGATGTTTGTACATGTCCTTTTAGGCTTTCTGCCACAGGCCGGTTTATTTCCAATACATCCGATATTTACCACTCCAGTGCTCACAGCTGACTCAGAGCAATCTGGAAGCAGACACCCTCAGTCCTCTAACTTCTTGTATGCTGCTCATTTGTTCTCACACACACAAAAATACACACAGATGCCACAAGTAGAGATTTTTGATTCAAAACATCTGATGATCTTTCTTTTTGAAAAAAGGCTGTTTAATTACATTCATATGTTTCTATATTTCTATATATTTATTTCATATTCCTTACACTTAGGTATTGCATGCTACTTATAACTTGCTAAGCTCTCTTTGACTCTTGCTGCTGCAATACTGCAAATTTCCCCATTGTGGGACTAATAAAGGTCTTCTTATCTTATCTTATCAGATTGGAGTGCGTTCATAACTATACTTATAGCTGTCCACTCATGATCAGATTACAAAACCCAATGTTTATACCAAGGTGTGTATGGGGTCTCACACACACACACACACACACACACACGCACACGCACACACACGCACCTACACACACAAACACACATACTTCTTAGTTAGGTGAGGGACTGAGCCCCTCCCTGTACAACAAACCTGCCTAACAGGTTGATTTGGCAGCAGGCCAGAATGTGTGTGTAGCACGTAGTTTACTGGAAACCTCATGATCACTGGCCGAAAAAACAGGATAGGGAGGGGCGGGGGGGGGGGGGGGGGGGGGCTGTTACTGTTGTGATCTCAGTTCATTGTCACTTGGTAAATCGCAAATTATAAACGCATAATAATGGATTCTTAAACATTGACAGTGCCCAAAACTCCTCCTCCCCCTCTGTGTCACACACAAATGCTCTCTCTCTCTCTCTCTCTCTCTCTCTCTCTCTCTCTCTCTCTCTCTCTCTCTCTCTCTCTCTCTCTCTCTCTCTCTCAGAGTTGACTGACTTCCTGAAAGTCGCAGCTGTACAATAACTTAAAGCAAAGGATGTGTCAGACACGTTGCTTTAATCCGACCACTCAGTAGAATAATACACATTTACTTTAAAAAAGGCAGCATATTGGTTTTTTTGTGTCATAGTTGAATCTTCAATCCAACCCACGCCACCTTGGTACATGCAACTGCATCTTCAAAAACACGTGAAGGGGTATTTCCACAATTAGAATGTTACTTACCCTTAATTTGTAACCGATTTTTGAGCTGTTTACATTGTTCTAAATGTCCAATGTGTATGTGGTATGCCCCAAAATATTTGATTTAATTAGTTTAATAGACATTTTTTAGATCATTCCTGATAATATTTGTGATAGTCACATGGGTTTATGGTTAATATGCATTACGGAGAGATCAATAAATGACAGCAGCACTCAGCTGGAATGTTCCTCACCCTGGGAGTGGCTACCACGCCAAAAGACGGCTGCCGGGAGGACTGCATCTCACAGAAGGCACTACTGGGGGAGGTTCCAATGCCTCAGCCCTCATTAAGCTGGAGCTCAAGTGTGGGAGCGAGGGGAGAGCATGAGCAGGAGAAGGCGTTTGTAATATTTATAACAGTAGGTATAATTTGATTGGTTAAAATAATGGAGGGGTGTCGCCGCAAATCAATTTGGTTCTCCCTTGTTGGTGCACAGGCGTAGATCCACGCCTCTTGGCACTGGAACCATGAAGTGACAAGGAGCCGCTCCCAGTCACGCTACTAATCTGATCTAATCCAAATCTCCCTACCATGACAGTTCGATTTTGTGTTTCATAAACTAGCCTTGACTCGGCTGAAGCCTTGTGGGTCAGTGTTGTTGTCCATTGGAGTAAAGAATATTGTGTTCCTGCTCTATCGGCTGTATGTTCTGTTTGTGTAAACAACGTTACTCTGTCTGTCCTTTTATCAAGACAGGTGTGAGACTGTCAAGCAATGTGACGCACACACACTTCTAGCTAACTTAAAGATTAACACTACGCAACAATGGTTATTATAAGTCATGGTGGGAAAATCTTATATCTGGCCCAAACTGCTCCTGCCCCCACCCTCCTTTCATTTGTTTAGAGTACATTTCCATAGACATCTTCACAGACACACAGACAAGCAAAAATTTAAAATCCCAACAATCCCTCCTTTCACACCATTTCATGGTGTGAATAACTTACTGTGGATCATCCATGAACTCCCCAACCTCCATCACTTTCACAAATTCACCTTGCTATTGAAAATTGTATTTGTCTTATCCTATTTTTAAATACTAATCCATTTCTCATTTCAGGATTCAGCCACTGCTCTGCCCTTCCTCGTTCCACATATCCCTTTACCGGCCCCACCCACAGACGCACCTGCCTTCTATCAAAATATTAGTCCCCCGGTATATCTACCTGCCTGTTTCCTTAGTTCTCTGCCAGATCGTTTAGTGTGTTTCTACCTAGCCTTCCAGCGTTTTCCCACCTGACTTGTCTTCTGCCTGATCTCCATTGTGACCTGCCTGCTATTCCCTAGACTGTTGTTTTGCCTGCTCCTTACCGGATTTGTTTGCCTCCTGTGACTGATTGCCTGGCTTCTGACAACTGCTCCGTTAATAAACCTATAACTTTGCTTATTCTAAGACTGCTTCTTTGTTATGCTTTTGGGTTCACGCTTGCCATTTTGCCACCCCTGACAGTACAATCTGGCCAAAAATGAACCCAGCCGACTCTGAGAGACTCCGCAGCGAGGTGGCGGCACAAGCTAGCCTTCTGTACCAACAAGAGCGACAACTTACCACCATGGCAGAGGCCTTCCATGAAGCTTCAGCATGCCATGACCAACATCTTGAGGCCCTCGATGACCAGTTCCAGCGGTTAGTACAAGTCTGTAAACCACCGACTGTTTCACGTCTGGTCAGCCCTCCCACTCGTGTTACCGCTGGCCCAGAACCTCGCCTCAACGCTGCTGACCGGTTCTCCGGAGCTCCGGGTACCTGCCGGTCCTTCCTTACTATCTGCTCATTGACTTTTGAATTACAGCCTCTCACATATCCCGCAGAGAGGTCAAGACTGGCTTGTATGATCACCCAGCTTTCGGGACGAGCACGGTAGTGGGGAACCGCCGAGTGGGAGAAGCAGTCAGTGATCAGCTCTTCCATGTCAGCCTTCTCCGATGGTCTCCGGAAGGTGTTTGACCATGCTACCTCCGGCCGAGAGGCTGCTCGGGGGCTTCTCAACCTGACCCAGGGGAGTCGGCGACTCTTATGCACAGTAACCCTCCGCACCATTCCTCTTCGTCTGGGCATGTCAGGTAATCACACAGTGCTAATCATGTTTCTCCTGATTCATGCACCTCAACAACCAGTTATCCTAGGGCACCCCTGGTTAAGAAGACAAAATCCTCACATTGACTGGGTTTCCGGTTCCATTCTCCAGTGGAGTAATCTCTGTCATGCTGTCTGCCTCAGATCTGTGTCATCACTTGCCTCCGGTCCCTCTCATTCTAATGAGGTTACAGATCTTACAGGAGTTCCATCAGATCACCTGGCTGTAAGGGAGGTAAGGGATGCTTCCCCCGGCATATTATGACACACAAGTAGGGCAATAGACACGTGAGCAGCTCTTGCAGATGTAATTGTCACACCAGCAGCATTAGTTACACCAGCAGCACACGGTTATCTTATCCGCCCTGAGCGGGGCTGCTGCTAGGGCCGTGGAAGAGGCCGGATATGAAGACTCTAGCTCTCGGTGCGGCGGCGGCTTTTACGGCTTTCATAACCGCGGCGGACGCTTCCGTGCCGGGGATACGCCCCCTTTGTTCGATGGACGGAGAAACTAGAGCCTTTCCCAGCTGCTCTAGGAACACCCTCCGCTTGTTCAGCTTGCCCAGCATCCAGGATGGGTTGATCTCTCTCCATATCCCGAAGGTGTTGTAGGAGGAGACATTGATAATGTTGTTAAAGACAACCAGGGGCCAGCACGCGGTCATCCTCCTGCAGCTGTATGTTCCGATCACCTTGTCTAGGTTGTCCACGCCACCTTTGCTGCGGTTGTAGTCGAGGACGATGACCTGTTTCCCGTCCGGGTGGTCGCTGACGTCGGCCTTGGTGTGCAGCGTGCTCAGGAGCAACACGTTCCTGTTTTTCTTTGGGATGTAAGACGCCAGAGTGGCTTGGGCGTGAGTGCAAACTTGGATGAGAACACCTCTCTTCCCCTGACCGTGAGCAGCCCGATAGGGAGCTCGGGCTTGTTCTTCTGAACTATGCCGACCATGGTGATCTTCCTCTCCAGCAGATGCCATGCTAGTTCGTAGGAGGTGAAGTAATTCTTGCATGTGACGTTACGACCGTGTAGTCCCTCCGTTACATCAAGCACTACCCGCAACTCCAATATCTGTGCTGGGCGTCTGTTGCCCGGCTTCCAAGCGTAGCTGGATTTTGCATCGCAGGTCCCCCATGACTTGATCCCGTATTTCGCCGGCTTACTGGTGATGTACTGACTGAAAGAAGAAGAGGAAGAAGAGGAGGGGAGGAGAGGAGAGGAGATGAGGACGAGGACTAGTAGCCGCTATATACATAACATAATAACATAACATAATAATAATAATAATAATAATAGTGCTGTCAAACGATTACAATATTTAATCGCGATTAATCGCATTTATTTCATAGTTAACTCGCGATAAATCGCAATTAATCGAAAAATTGTATCTGTTCTAAATGTCCCTTCATTTATTTTTTTTCCATAATTTTTTTTTCTTTTTAATGCTCTTATGAACATGGAAAAGTTAATTGGCTTGCTTTATGCAAATGTTTTATTTTATTGAAAAACAACATTGCCAAACATGGCGATACAAAATAAAATTATAAAGTGCACATTTCAGGTAAACAAGGACTCAGCCTAAAGTGCAGCTAAAACATGGCTTAATATCTAAATTTCTTTGCTGTGAACATAGCAGTCAGGCCTCTTATTTCAAAAACAATGAACCGTAACAGTATGGTTACCAATAAAAGATAAGCCTACTACTTCTTTGCTTTCAGTCAGCTACTCAAACAGACAAGCAACAAAATAACAAGCAAACAAAATACACAGGCAAGTGTCGGCCTACTTTGAAATAAATTAAACACAGAACTTTGTAGGGCTATTTGAGTCCTCCCCATATTTGTGGAAAATGTATGAAATAAGAAGTACCCTATTTTTAAATAAATAAAAACATATAGCTGCAGCCTAATAGCTTAAAAATATATATTTTAGTTGGCGAAATATTAAAACAAAAAGCGAGAGCAGGTCAGACTGGAGGCGAAAACAGATACTGAAGATCGGTAGAAACCAACTGCAGCTTCTGCTCTGATCAAGACGCTGAGGCGCTGATCTCTGATCAGCTGAGACCAGAGAAACTCTGTGTTTTCACTGTTTCCATAGTTAAGAGGCAGTCAGTCACTGAGCGTGACCGAATTCACGTGAACGAGCTCTGATCTCACTGTGTCTCTCTGAGCGAGTGCGCGGTGGCGGTGGGCGGAGCCGCCGGACCGGTGCGCTATCTGGGAGGACACACACACACACACGTGTGAGAGTTGGCAGCTCTGCGTTAATCTCGCGCTAAAAAAATTTACTGCGTTAAAATGGGTTTGCGTTAACGCCTTTAATAACACGTTTAACTTACAGCACTAAATAATAATAATAAAATATGAAGACTAACCTCTGAACAGCACCAGTTGCTCATCCACGGTCACTTCGGTTCCCGGGTTGTAGAGACACGGTAGCCGCACCACCCACGTGTCCCAGACTTCTCGAACTGCCGCCAATTTGTCCGTGGCTCGTCTCCAGCGTCTCGTCGAAGCGGTCGTCGAAGCGCAGCAGTCTGGAGTAGGTGGGAAATAGTTTTAGGGGCATCGTGGCACGATATATTGCCCGGCCGTTGATGGGGTGCCACAGGCTGGCAGCAGCCTCGCCCTAGGACCTGTACTCGCCCGCTAAGATCAGCAGCCCTACGTAGGCGCGCAGGTCGGTCTCATCCATCCCTTTCCATTCGTCACCATATTTTTGACGACCCTTCCGGTTCGTCATCTCCAGGATGATGTTCTCCACCGTCGGCGTGATGAACACCGTGACCACACGGCACGGGACTTCAGGTGCATCTCGGGATCCGGACAAACCCCGCTTAGGGCCGCATCAATGGCAGAGGAGGAGCAGCGGTTCCCCTCTCGGCCGTACGCCCGCAATCCCCATATTATTTCCCCGTTTCTTGACTTGAAAGTCTCTCTTTCCACGAGTCCGGTGGGGGTGGTGGTGCAGCCGTGGTCTTGTCACTCTTTTTCTTCGTCCAAGGAGGACAAATTTGCAGAAGCATCACCCACTGGGTCGTAGTCCCTGTTGTCTCCGTTGTCTTCTACCTCATCATCCAAGTTGTCCTCCCTGTCGTCCTCAAAGTCGTCTCTGTCTTCATCCCGGTCTGCTACTCCATCTGGTTGTCCGTCCGCTTCTAGGTCTGGCTCTTTTGCATCCTCTTGGGGAGCCTCGGACAATAGCTGTTTCAATCGTGCAAACGCGCCGACGTGATATTGTGGCATGGTCAGGGAGGGTGGCACACGGTGAATGGGACACCGGCTTCTCTATATATCCCTCTAGATTACAATTGTAATCAGGTGTGGGTCTGACTGACCCCACATTGCAGCACCCCAGCGCCCTCCTTGGGGGTCTAATTGCCCCCCGCAGAAGAATCGAGAATGACAACAGCCAGGGCTTGCGGATGATCACACGCATGCACACACACACACACACACGCACACTCTGGGTCAATTCGACCCAAGAACAACACAAGAGTTAACAAAGCACGGGCCACTTCGCTACCCCCACACCGCCCGTATGACTGCGCCATCGATCTCCTCCCTGGTACCTCCCCATGGAGAACTACATCAATGACTCATTGGCTGCCGGAATTATCCGTCCTTCGTCATCCCCTGCAGGAGCAGGATTCTTTTTTGTTGATAAGTAGGACAAGACCCTCCGGTCCTGCATTGATTACCGAGGTCTGAACGACATCACCATTAAGAACAGGTACCCTCTCCCATTAATCTCATCTGCATTCGAACTGTTGGAAGGGGCGACAGTTTTCACTAAGCTTGACCTCCGAAACGCCTATCACCTGGTTCACATCAGGAAGGGGAATGAATGAAAGACTGCAATCAACACTCCCAGTGGACAATATGAGTATCTTATTTTTTTTTCAAAATGTTTATTGATTTCATATTTGCAGTAGACAATACAATCAAAGACAGTTTCATTTCCATTTTGTATAACCCCATGCCCATCCCACTCATCCCAGAGATCTTCAATAGAAATAATAAATCATGTAGCCAGGATTTGAAGGAAGGTGGCTGGGAAGATTTCCATAGGAGAAGAATTTTTCTACGTGCACTCAAGGACGCAAAAGCTATGACATTTTCCTGCAGGGATGTGGTTACAAGTTCATCAGGCTGCACCCCAAAAATAGCTATCTGTGGTGAAGGACTAACAGGTATACCTAGGATGTCAGAGATAGATCAGACCAGAATTTATATCACAGTCAGTTTACATGGCATAGCCCCCATCCCCCCCCCCCCCCCCCCGGAGGCGGAGATCTGGTGGAGGAGGAGACCGGGTTACGTTACTAGCCACAGCACCCTCCTCAGCTCGAGGCTGCGGGTGTTGGCTGGGAAGCTAGCCGAGGAGTGAAACTAACCAGCCGGTGAGCGGGGTAAGAGGCTGAGATCTGGTCGAGAAGCAGAGCCTGCGGTCGGGGTAAGTCACGAGCCAAAGCCCCCTCCTCAGCTCGGGCTCGTTAAGGGATGTCGGGTTGCTGGACCCATGTCTGCGGCTCGCTTCTGGTGGACCTATCGTTGTTTGTTTACGGTTAGCAGCAGGGAGCTAACGCTAGCTTGCTGTTAGTTTGTGTTTAAAGTTGCTTCAATGGCTGCTTGTGCACCTTTTTACAGCAGTATTGCATGTGGCAGCCCACCAGGGAAGCAGCGGAGATCTGGCCGAGAAGCAGAGCCTGCGGTCGGGGTTACATGCCAAAGCCCCCTCCTCAGCTCGGGCTCGTTAGGTGATGTTTGGCTACTGGACCCATGTCTGCGGCTCGCTTTTGGTGGACCTGTCAGTGTTTGTTTACGGTTGGCAGCAGCCGCCTGACTGATCTCCCCATGGACAGGGGAGCGTTGACGGTGCGTGTCTCGTGTCGCAGTGAGTGTCTTCAACTAGAAAAGCTGTTGTTTTGTTTCGGTAATTGACGGTGACATGTAAGCTAGGTGGCGTTAGCCTCATAGCAATCAGTGGCCGGCTTGCCGGCCGGCGTCATCGGCAGCCGCAGCCGGCTGCTCGGTGACGGGTTGGTCCCCGGCGGCTCACTGCGAGGCTGGCGATGCTACTGCTGATTTCACACACCTGAGAGCCGGACACGTCTCACTAGCTCAGGGTTCCCCACGTCTGCAGGGTATGTCTCATTTTCATCATTGATCATTATCGATCTGTGACAAATCTACAGCCTGTGTGTCCCCTGTGTGTGTCCCGCTACGGTTAGCAGCAGGGAGCTAACGCTAGTTGGCTGTTAGTTTGTGTTTAAAGTTGCTTCAAATGGGTGCTTGTGCACGTTTTTACAGCAGTATTGCATGTGGAACCCCGGCCGGGAGGCTAGCCCGAGACGTTGCTTCTGTGTGTGGCGCCCAGTTGAAACAGCAGGTATAACTTAAAACAGCTGTTTGTGGAGCTTTGTTAGAAAATAGCACCGGAACGTGTTCCAGGACCCCCCCTGGTCTCCGGCTGCAGCCGACAGCCTCTCCTGTAATGCCCGGGCGGCGAAGCGGAGGAGGAAGAGGGGGGAGAGAGCTGCGCCTTATAACTTTTGTGGCCCGTACAGATTGGCTCCATGCACCCCGAGCTGCACAAACAGGTGCCGGTCACCAGCAGCTTGTTGCCGCCTCCGTCGCTCGCTTTAAAATAGACTCATACCCGGGGTTTTAAGTGCATTTCGCCGCAAAAGTTGCAGCAGTGTTAGCCTCCAAAGCTGTAGCCCCTCCACGATCCCTTTGTCTGTGTGAGTGTGTGTGTGTGTGTGTGTGTGTGTGTGTGTGTGTGTTTGTGTGTCTGTGTGTATGTATATCGATGAAAGCTATTTCATGTTCGCTATGTTGCATGAGGTCGGAATATCCGAGTTACCCTGAACGCAGCACAGCGATGTTGTTAGCAGCTGAACCAAGCAGCCCGGAGCTAAGCCTCCGCTAGCTCTCAGCGGCTAGCTGGTCTGATTTGCTGATTTGAAATTGGCCCGCCAAAAAAAAATTTAAATTTAAAAATTAAAATTAAAATTAAATAAAAAAAAAAATTAAGTACAGTGCCTTGCATAAGTATTCACCCCCTTTGGACTTTTCTACATTTTGTCATGGTATAACCACAGATTAAAATTTATTTCATCGTGAGTTTATGTAATGGACCAACACAAAATAGTGCATCATTTGGAAGTGGGGGGAAATATTACATGGATTTCACAATTATTTACAAATAAAAATCTGAAAAGTGTTGAGTGCATATTTATTCACCCCCTTTACTGTGAAACCCCTAACAAAGATCTGGTGCGACCAATTGCATTCACAAGTCACATTTGCAAGTCACATAATTAGTAAATAGGGTCCACCTGTCTGCAATTTAATCTCAGTATATATACACCTGTTCTGTGACGGACTCAGAGTTTGTTGGAGATCATTACTGAACAAACAGCATCATGAAGACCAAGGAGCTCACCAAACAGGTCAGGGATAAAGTTGTGGAGAAATATGAAGCAGGGTTAGGTTATAAAAAAATATCCAGAGCTTTGAACATCTCTCTGAGCACCATAAAATCCATCATAAGAAAATGGAAAGAATATGGCACAACCGCAAACCTACCAAGAGGAGGCCGTCCACCCAAACTGAAGAGTCGGACAAGGAGAAAATTAATCAGAGAAGCAACCAGGAGGCCCATGGTTACTCTGGAGGAGTTGCAGAGATCCACAGCTGAGGTGTGAGAATCTGTCCACAGGACAACTATTAGTCGTCTACTCCACCAATCTGGCCTTTATGGAAGAGTGGCAAGAAGAAAGCCATTGTTGAAAGGGATCCATAAAAAATCCCGTTTGGAGTTTGCCAGAAGCCATGTGGGAGACACAGCAAACATGTGGAAGAAGGTGCTCTGGTCAGATGAGACCAAAATTGAACTTTTTGGCCTCAATGCAAAACGCTATGTGTGGCGAAAACCCAACACTGCCCATCACCCTGAGCACACCATCCCAACAGTGAAACACGGTGGTGATAGCATCATGCTGTGGGGATGCTTCTCTTCAGCAGGTACAGGGAAACTGGTCAGAATAGAGGGAAAGATGGATGGAGCCAAATACAGGGAAATCCTTGAAGAAAATCTGATGCAGTCTGCAAAAGACTTGAGACTGGGGCGGAGGTTCATCTTCCAGCAGGACAATGACCCTAAACATACAGCCAGAGCTACAAAGGAATGGTTTGGATTAAAGAATGTTAATGTCTTAAAATGGCCCAGTCAAAGCCCAGACCTCAATCCAATAGAGAATCTATGGCAAGACTTGAAGATTGCGGTTCACAGACGGTCTCCATCCAATCTGACTGAGCTTCATCTTTTTAGCCAAGAAGAATGGACAAACCTTTCCATCTCTAGATGTGCAAAGCTGGTAGAGACATACCCCAAAAGACTTGCAGCTGTAATTGCAGTGAAAGGGGGTTCTACCAAGTATTGACACAGGGGGGTGAATACTTATGCACCCAACAGATGTCAACTTTTTCGTTCTCATTATTGTTTGTGTCACAATAAAATGTATTTTGCACCTCCAAAGTACTATGCATGTTTTGTTGATCAAACGGGAAAAAGTTTATTTAAGTCTATTTGAATTCCAGTTAGTAACAGTACATAATGGGAAAAAGTCCAAGGGGGGTGAATACTTATGCAAGGCACTGTATATATATTTTTTTATCTAACAATTTATTAGCACTTAAATGGTACTTAATTATAGAACTTTGTAGTTTTGCTCTATTTTTGAAGAAATTGTACTTTCCTGATTCTGGTTGTTCTGGTTTTGTACCCTTGAATGCATTTATTGTAAGTCGCTTTGGATAAAAGCGTCAGCTAAATGAAATGTAATGTGATGGACTATGGCCCACTGTATTGCAGCTGTCCCTCAGAACGCCACCACGCCCCCCCACTGTCAACAGTCCGCTCCAGGGCAGGGGGGCGTGGCCCAGACCTTCGTATTTTTTTCTATATGTGGCCCTTGGGATAACAAGTTTGGACACCCCTGGTTTAGACAGTTCTCATATTAATTGTATAATTATGTTTTCACACTGAGGGAAGTGGAGAGACTTGATGTGGACTGTTATCAACAGTTCTGTGGGAGATTATCACCTTGAATATTACAGATGAGGTAGAAAGACATTTTATCTATTTGTAAAATGTTTTATTTCTTTCAGTACTTTTATCCAAAGCGACTTAAAATATGTGGATTTAACCATGAGGGTACAAACCCAGAGCCCAGTACATCGTTTCTGTCTGAAATCTGTGGTGCTTCATACACAACACAACATTCTTTAACAGTGAGTCTCTTCTTTTCATTAGATGAAGAACTACAGCACCTGATGTCCTCAGCAGCAACATGGTGGAGATCGGCAGCTTCAGGCTGGTCAACACGAGGACAACTGCACCAGCTTCATGATTTCCTCCCTTAACTAAAGACGGCCTGCAACTGTTTAGAGTTGGCAGTCATTGCTAAGTTTCATGGATAATAGAGTTAATTTCTATAGTCATTATGGCTGGTTAAAAAATTGACACTTATTAGAAAAATGTTTATCTTTTGCTTTCTGATTTGATACACTTTACATAAGAGCCCAGTGTTTTATTTTTCTTCTTTGCCATAAGAGACAGAACACGGTCATCACAGCTGTGTCCTTCAGGGTCGTCAGTCCCTAATAAAATGATTGTAGAGGAAGTGTTACTTATGAGCAAAGTTTGTATCCATATTTTCTTTGGATATTCAACTATCAGGAATCACTCAAAACAGGTCAATCTGAGGAGGGCTGTTTTAAATGATCCTTGTGGTATTTTGACCAAAAAATGTTACAGACATTTCATATAGACCCCAAGGAACCATTTCAACTTGCGGTAAAATGGGCATAAAAGTATTGCATATTTTATTTAATCCATTATGTATTATGTGCAATACGTTGCTTTGATGGTTTGTAAGTAATGAAAACAGGTCGGTACCTGGAGTCAGTGTTGAAGTGATGACTCAGTGTTGAGTCTGGTTGGATTCCAGTTGTGTCTCATGTTGGACATCCTAGAGGAACATTCAACACAAATACACAGAGATATAAAGTCATACATGTGCCAGATTAACTCCTTAACAGACTTTTACATGGTAAAAATAAAAGTTTATCACTTCATAGTTCATCAGATCATAATCATTTCAGCTTAGGAAATATGTGGTGGACATCAGCCTCAAGTTCTCTATGAGACTGTCTATTCTAGTAAAGTTACACTTCCTATAATTTATTTATATTTAACACAATAATTCAGTGAAGTCTGCCTAAGATTAACGATGTAAAAACTGAAGGTAGCAAACAAGTTTAGTTTTCACTGTAAAACGTTACAACACATTAACACCAATAGTCTGAATAAAGAGCTTTAGGAGACGTAATGCTACTTCAAACAGCTGCTCTTACAATGCAGATATGACTTTAAATACTCAGGTTTCAGTTGACCACAGTAAATCTGTTTCTGCAGAATAAGAATCTGTGTAACGTAGTCAAGTCAAATGGTTTGGCGAGTAAAACATCTTTACATAACATTAGATATCTTACGTGCTGGAGCTTATTCTCCGGACACACACAGTCTCCTGTCTCGGTTTAAAAGATTCATCAACAAACTCTAACGCTTCTCTCTGCTGGGCGACCGGCTCATGTCGGTTCATGTGGGTGTGTGTCGGTAATAACTCCTGTTCGCATTGGCATTACTGCTGTATCTTGCCTCCGGGCTAGCGGAGCTAAGCTAACAAGCTTAGCTCTGCAGGTACAGAGACACCGATACCTGCGAATCACTTCTAAC
Organism: Pleuronectes platessa; assembly: GCF_947347685.1. Classification (NCBI taxonomy): domain Eukaryota; kingdom Metazoa; phylum Chordata; class Actinopteri; order Pleuronectiformes; family Pleuronectidae; genus Pleuronectes; species Pleuronectes platessa. Next base: position 30,648,242 of record NC_070627.1, on the reverse strand, counting down.
ACATCTAAATAAAATACTAAACTTGTCTTACCACAGAAACAGGAGCGCAGACGTCTTTAACTTCTCCGTCAGGAGAACAAGCAGAACATCAAACCATGTTATTCATCCGATATGTGAGTGGAAGCTTCTCAACGGTCTCAGGTGGTGTTCGCTGACGGGGATTAGCCTGTTAGCCTGTTAGCTCAGGTGAAGCCGAGCAGGCAGCAGGCCAGGAGTTGCAGTCGTCGAGCTGAGTGTGACGTCACGTGGATTTCAAACCTCTATATCGCTTAAACGGGGGAGTTAGAAATAAATATTTATATATATTGCTGTCATCACGTCATCACCTCCAACTTTGTTTTTCAACAAAAGTTTATTTGGCAGCCATAGTGACCTGAGGTCATAGCAGAGCACATAGCTGTCAAGCAAGATGACTTGTGAGATCAAGAAAAGTAAGGAAATCTAATCTTTATTCTCTGTGTTGGCATGTACACTTATAATGTGTCATTATTATATGAGTTGTTATTTTGTGTGTTTAAATAATTATAATGAATTTGTATCAGTTTTATATTTAATGTGGTGTTTATTGTAGCCAGCTAACTACAGTTTGTTACCTAGCTAGCTGCTAGTGTTTTTGTTTAGTTTTTTTGCCAAAGACCACCTTGAATTTGGCTTCCAAAGCAGACATCAAAGATGACACAATCAAAGCTCTCATGTTTTTGAGTATGGGTGTCACCGGGGGTTCACAGTTGAGGAGCTATTCCAGCACGAGATCACCAACTCTGCATTATTCTTGGTTGACAAAGATGGCTACTTGAGGAAGAGTGCCAAATCAAAACTTGTAATGTATAGTAATGTCCTTAAGATGGACTTTGAGAGGACCGCTTGCACCTCAACAAATGCAAGAAAACATATACAAAGAGCCTATTATCAACAGCAGCTTTGGGTCCAAGCACCATTTACAGACGCCACCTCAATGTTAAATGCAGATGCTTATGGTTTTGTAAAAAAGGGCAGTTTATTAGCCCCTGAGATTTTCATCTCAAAACCTGAAGGTTTGCCAGATCCCTGCTTATGGGGCAAGTGTGCACACAAGAATGGATGTCCCTGTCGGGTAGCTGGTATCCGTTGTTGCAAGTACTGCAAATGCAAGGGAGGCAATAGTTGTAAAAATCCTATCACTGAATGAGCTCTCATCATCATCATCCCCATACCTCCACCCCTACCAGTACCTGGACCTGAAGTGTTACCTTGCAACACAGGGAATAAACCTGCTGTTTTGTATTTTTCACTTTAAGTTAACGCTCCAATGGTAATAGCAAGGTTGGATATAAAATATCTGTATATCAATTAAATGCTTGTTTTCTTTCTTTTAAAAAAGTCCTGTGTTTGTATACAATTGTATTTATAACCCCCCCCCCACACACACACACACACAAACAGCATCCACCCTGGACATCTACAGAGACACAATTAGAAATATCAAACCAGAATTCTTACACTGTAAACATTGTGATCACCTAAGAAAATCTGTAGCGTCAAGAGTTTATATGTATGCATATTTAATGAGATATTGCCTAATTTGCATATTGTATTTTATTTTAGAGACAAAATGTAATACAAAAAGTATTTATCTCAATATGAAGATTAATCTGGTAGAAATTGATGAGGATATCTATAAAGAGGGGGAAAAGTCCATTTCACCTGTAGTGTGATAATAGTGTCACCTATAGTGGTCATTTTCAGGACTTTCGTCCCGGATAGAGATTTTGGCACCCATCCCACGTTGTTCAATGGAGTAATAATAGTCTATAACAGTTGAGATTCTCCGCTAAATGAAGCACATACATATCTTCCCCAGAACCTAGACTACAGGCAAAATACTACTATTTGTCCGTCAGAAGTGCCTTTTAATTACAGCAAAGGTATTTACAGATAACAGGGTTAAAAAAAACAAAGTCAAAAAAAGAAAAATATTGGAAACCTTAAAAGGACTGCAGAACATTTTACTGAATAGGTCCATGCCGAACAAGGTCAACTGTGTACAAGGTGACAGCCTGACAAGATCACTTAAGGAAACCTGATGAACCACGGAAAGACGACAAAGGAAAGCACAGAAACCTATATACACGAGGGAGGCAGGGATAATTAAACACAGGTAAAACAAATAACGAACAGGTGCAGATAGACAGGGGGTTAAGCTACAGACACACAAGGAACATAATTTCAAAATGAAACAGGAAGCGAAGAATTCAGGGGAAAACAACTAAACACAAATTTAACACAAGAAAACCCAGGTAAGTCAATAAACCAAACATTCCATGAAACAGACCCAAAAGTGGGAGATGATTCCACAGGAGAGGCGTTTGATAGCTGTAAGCTATGGCTCCTACTCTACTTTTAGAGAGTTTAGGGATGACAAGTAAGGCTGAATTCTGGGAGCGCAGTGCTCTAGTGGGTTGATATGGTGATATCAGCTCTTTAAGATATAGTGCGATATTATTAAGGGCCTTGTAGGTGAGGAGGAGAATTTTAAATTCTGTTCTAGATTTAACCGAAAGCCAGTGTAGTGAGGCTTATACAGGAGAAATGGGGTCTCTTTTCCTGGTTCTTGTCAGGACACGTGCTGCAGCATTTTGGACAAGCTGCAGTCTTTAACGACTTACCGCTGGAGCCTGGTAATAAGGAATTACAATAATCAAGTCTGGATGTAACAAAGGTGTGGACACATTTTTCTGTATCATTTTGAAATAGGACATGTGTCATGGATATGGTGAGGACCCAAAAGCAGCACAGGCAGACGAAATACCAGTCGGTAATGACCTTTATTGTTCACTGCAGTCTTTAACAGTTCAAACAGTGGCAGGGTGAAAAGTCTTTGCTCACAGTGATCATCTGCGAGATCTGAGCAGGAGCGAGCCTGGTGTCGCTGACTGAAGGTAAAGTCAACAGCTGATGGGTTACCTAGCTGGCAGACAGGTCCAGTGGTGAGCTGTGTAGCCACAGAGCCGAGCAGGAGCGTATCCCGGAGGGAATAGGCGAAACTCGTGGTCGAAGACAGAAGGCTGAGGTAATATCCAGGTCAGAGACGAGGCAGGCAGGTCGGGGATCGACGGGGTCGGCAACAGGTGATCAGTCCGGGGAAAACACGCTGGAAGTCAGGCATAACACAAGACAATCTGGCACTGAAGCAGAGACAGGAGCAGGCTTAAATGCACCCAGGGCTGTCACAGGTGTGGAGAGTTGGCCTGATGAGGAGGTGTGGCTGACTGGCAGAGTGGAGCAGAGACAGGTGAGTGGAAAAATACCAGCAGACAGGAGATGAGCAGACTGTGACAACATGTCTGTTTTTTGCGATGTTAAGATATTGAAAGAAAGCAGTCCTAGAAATTTATTTAAAGTGAGAATTAAATGACAAATTTGGATCTAATGGTTTAAATGGTTTTTGTATTTATACAGCGCTTTTCTAGTCTTGATGACAACTCAAAGCGCTTGACAGTACATTACATGTCATTTGTCTGACGTTTTTGTCCAAAGCGACTTACAATTAGTACACCCAACATTTATGAGGGGCCATTTAGGGGTTCAGTATCTTGCCAAGGACACTTCGGCATGCAGATGGGGAAGAGTGGGGTTTGAACCGGCAACCTTCTTGTTGGAGAACGACCACTCTACCCCCTAGGCCACACCGCCCTACAGTACAGTTTTACATTCACCCATTCACACGCACATTCATACAGTGCATCTATTCGCAGCACTTTTTTATTCTATGGGGGGCCATTCAGGGTTCAGCCTCTTGCCCAAGTAACTTTGTCTTGCAGTTGGGTCCGATTGGGGATCAAACTACCGACCTTCAGGTTGGAGGACGACCACTCTACCCCTCAGCCACATGACTCCCAAGTTCCTAAATGTTGAATTGGATGCAACACAAGGTCATTTAACTCAGCTATATCATTAGATAATGTATCTCTAAAGAGTTTAGGGCCAAGTATTGGAACCTCTAGTGTTTTCTGATTTTAATAAGAGAAAATTGCTGGTCATCCAGGTTTTTGTATCCTTGAGACTTGCTTGGAGTTTAGTTAATTGATTACACTGTTCTTGTTTTATTGACGTTAGTATAACTGGTTGTGTTCATAGCAGTGGAAATTTTCCCAGTGTGTCCTGATAATGTTTTTCAATGGAAGCATATACACTCCTGATCCAAATCTTAAGACCAGTTAAAAAATTGCATGAATTTGCATTTTGCACTGTTGGATCTTAGGAAGGTTCTAAGTAGAGCTTCAAAATGCAAAAAGAAGAAATGGGAACAAGAGACCAAAAGTTGTGAGCAGGCAATTTATTGAAAACAACAATTTAACTGAAGTAGGCTGTTCATCAGCTGATCAAAAGTTTAAGACCACGGCTAAAAAAAAATTTTAAAAAATCCTAAAATAGAAATTAAAGTGTCAAAAACTGACTCAGTAATAAGTAGCTCCACCATTATTGTTGATCACTTCAAAAATTCGTCTTGGCATGCTTGATGCAAGTGTTTCCAAAAGGCTATTGCGAATATTGCGCCAAGTGGTGAAGATGGCTTCACGAAGGGCATCCACTGTAACTGAAGTCCATTTTTGTAAACTTCCCTTGCCATCCATCCCCAAATGTTCTTAATTGGATTAAGATCAGGGGAACACGCAGGATGGTCCAAAAGAGTGATGTTATTCTCCTGGAAAAAAGTCTTGGTCAGACGGGCATTGTGAATTGGAGCGTTGTCCTGCTGAAAAACCCAGTCGTCACCACACAGACGAGGGCCCTCAGTCATGAGGGATGCCCGCTGCAACATCTCCACATAGCCAGCTGCTGTTTGACGCCCCTGCACAACCTGGAGCTCCATTGTTCCATTGAAGGAAAAAGCACCCCAGATCATGATGGCGCCCCCTCCACTGTGCCGCGTAGAAAACATCTCAGGTGGCATCTCCTTTTCATGCCAGTAACGTTGGAAGCCATCAGGACCATTAAGGTTACATTTTTTCTCGTCAGAGAATAAAACTTTCTTCCACCTTTGAATGTCCCATGTTTGGTGCTCCCTTGCAAAGTCTAAACGGGCAATTTTTTGGCGTTGAAGGAGACGTGGCCTTTGAAGACGTTTCTTGTTTTTGAAGCCCTTCCTTCGCAGATGCCGTCTGATGGTTATTGGGCTGCAGTCAGCACCAGTAATGGCCTTAATTTGGGACGAGGATCGTCCCGTGTCTTGACGGACAGCCATTCGGATCCTCCGGCTCAGCGCCGGTGAGATTTTTTTGGGTCTACCACTTGATTTGTTTGTTCCATAACCCTGAGGATCTTTTAAGAAATGCAAAATGACTGTCTTACTGCGTCCAACCTCAGCAGCGATGGCACGTTGTGAGAGGCCTTGTTTATGCAGTTCAACAATCCTACCACGTTCAAAGACGGTGAGCTTTTTGGCCTTTGCCATCAAGAGATCTTCACAGTGTGATTATTTGACAGGAAATGACATGGAATCCAAATTTTTGCACAGATTTAGGCTTTTAAAGGCTGTGGTCTTAAACTTTTGATCAGCTGATGAACAGCCTACTTCAGTTAAATTGTTGTTTTCAATAAATTGCCTGCTCACAACTTTTGGTCTCTTGTTCCCATTTCTTCTTTTTGCATTTTGAAGCTCTACTTAGAACCTTCCTAAGATCCAACAGTGCAAAATGCAAATTCATGCAATTTTTTAACTGGTCTTAAGATTTTGATCAGGAGTGTATAATTACAATAAAATTGGGCCAGGCATAGAACTGTGTGGAACACCATGGTTAACTTTGCTGTCCATAGATGACTCATCATTCATTTGCAAAAATTGACTCGATCTTGAAAAATAGGATTTAAACCAGTCTCAGCGGTTGCTTTAATGCAGTGGATCCCAAACTTTTTACAGTCGCGTACCCCTTCAGACATTCAATCTCCAGCTACGTACCCCGCGCAGCATGTGCGATAGGAAACAAAAGATGTTGAGCTATGCAAAACCTAAATCAAATATTTCCCCTACGTACCCCCTGAACCACTTTGCGTACCCCTGGGGGTACATGTACCCCAGTTTGGGAACCAATGCTTTAATGCCAATTAACTGTTATAGTCTCTGTAATAAAATGTGATGGTCAAAAGTATTGAATGTTGCATTAAGAGCTATCAGGACAAGGACAGACACAAACCATTGATCTGAGGCTATTAGAAGGTCATTAGTGTCTTTTGCCAAGTCAATCAATCAATCAATCAAATTTTATTTGTATAGCCCATATTCACAAATTACAAATCGTCTCATAGGGCTTTAACAGGGTGTGACATCCTCTGTCCTTAACCCTCAGCAAGAGTAAGGAAAACTACTAAAAACCCTTTTAACAGGGTAAAAATACGTAGAAACCTCAGAGAGAGCCACATGTGAGGGATCCCTCTCCCAGGACGGACAGAAGTGCAATAGATGCCACGTGCAGGAAAACATCATCAAGATTAAAGTCTTCAAGATTAAAGATTAAAGTTTTTAGCAGCATTGATGAGGGTAAACATCCCGAAGGACAACCCCAACATGACATGCCAAGCAATCCCGCTGCAATCACAGTCCATGGTCAGCAACCAGCAGGACCACGATCCACCATCCAGACCAGAACGCCACTCCAGTCCTCAGTCACCGTCCACCGCTAACCCACCATGAGCCGCCGCCGCGGTCCTGGTCCAATGCCCGTACCCGAAGCCAACGTGACACAGGGTCCGCCACCACCACCACGATCAGCCCACATGACACAGAATCCGCCACACTGGGTCCACCACCGCGACCCCCGGTGCGCGATCAACAAACCGCAATCCATGGTGCGGCCACAGAGGCCCTGGATCTGCGGGTGATAAAGCAAAGGGTTCCGGGGAAGGGGGATAGGGATGGAGAAGAGGAAGGAGAAGATGGAAAAAGAAGCTCTGTGTGTCATGTGTCATAAAATAGAACAAGTAACGTTCTGCCGCACTAATCAGCTGTAACTATAAGCTTTATCAAAAAGGAAGGTTTTGAGCCTACTCTTAAACGAACAGATGGTGTCTGCCTCCCGAACTGAAAGTGGTAGTTTATTCCACAGCGGAGGAGCTTGATGGCTAAAAGCTCTGGCTCCTACTCTACTTTTAGAGACTTTAGGGACGACAAGTAGGCCTAAATTCTGGGAGCGGAGTGCTCTAGTGGGTTTATAAGGTACTAACAGCTCTTTAAGGTAAAAAGGCGCTATATTATTAAGGGCCTTGAAGGTGAGGAGGAGAATTTTTAATTCTATTCTAGATTTAACTGGAAGCCAGTGTAGCGATGCTAATACTGGAGAAATGTGCTCTCTTTTCTTTGTTCTCGTCAGGACACGTGCTGCGGCATTTTGGACAAGCTGTAGAGTCTTTAACGACTTACTGCTTGAGCCTGATAATAATGAATTACAATAGTCCAGTCTCGATGTAACAAAGGCGTGGACTAGTTTTTCTGCATCTTTTTGCAAATGGACATGTCTGATTTTTGAGATATTACGCAAGTGGAAAAAGGCGGTTCTACAAATTTGTTTTAAGTGACTATTAAAGGATAAATCAGGATCGAAGATCACTCCCAAGTTCCTGACTGTTTTGTTGGACGCAAGGGCAATGTCATCTAGCACAGCTATATCATTAGATAATGTATCTCTAAGGAGTTTGGGGCCAAGTATTATAACCTCTGTTTTGTCTGAGTTTAATAAGAGAAAATTGCGGGTCATCCAGGTTTTTATGTCCTTGAGACATGCTCGAAGTTTAGTTAATTGATTACTTTGTTCAGGTTTTATTGATAAGTATAACTGGGTGTCATCCGCATAGCAGTGGAAATTTACAGAGTGTGTCCTGATAATGTTTCCTAGTGGAAGCATATATAATGAGAATAAAATTGGGCCGAGCACAGAGCCCTGGGGAACACCATGGTTAACTTTGGTGCGCACAGATGACTCATCATTAATTTGCACGAATTGGGAGCGATCAGAAAAGTACGATTTAAACCAGTTAAAGGCGGTTCCATTAATGTTAATTAACTGTTAGAGTCTTTGTAACAAAATGTGATGGTCAATTGTGTTGAATGCTGCACTGAGATCTAACAGAACGAGGACAGACACAAGTCCCTAATCTGAGGCTATTAAAAGGTCATTAGTGACTTTTGCCAAGGCTGTCTCTGTACTGTGATTGGCTCTAAACCCCGACTGAAAGTTTTCATATATATTATTTTCCTGGAGAAACTCACACAGCTGATTGGCTACCACTTTTTCTAAGATTTTAGACATGAAGGGGAGATTAGATATTGGTCTGTAATTGGCTAAAACCTCTGGGTCTAGAGTGGGTTTTTTGAGAAGGGGTTTGATTACTGCTATTTTTAAAAGACTGTGGTACATAACCTGATGATAATGACAGATTGATTGTATTAAGTAACGAGCTATCAATTAGGGGCAGAATTTCTTTAAGTAATTTTGTAGGAATGGGATCTAAGATACAGGTTGTTGGTTTAGAACCTGAGATTATTTTGGTAAACTGATCACAGGTGATCAGAGAGAAGCTGTCTAAGTAATGGGAAGGATTCTCAGCCGTTTCTGAGATATCTGTTGTTGGGAGGGTATTAGTGCCAATTGAGGGCAGGTGATGGTTGATTATATTTCTAATAGTTAGAATTTTATAATTAAAAAAGGTCATAAAGATAATGCTATTTAGGGATGGAGGAATACTGGGTTCGGTGGAGGTGTGACTCTCTGTCAGCCTGGCTACAGTGCTGAAGAGAAACCTGGGGTTGTTTTTATTCTCTTCTATTTGCTTTGTGGAGAGCCTTTTTATATTCTTTAACACTATTCTTCCAGTCTATGAGGTTTTCAACATGATTGCTGGAGTGCCACTTCCTTTCTAGTTTTCTTGATAATTGTTTTAACTCATTTGTCTGGGAATTATACCACGGAGCTAATTTACTATGTTTGACATTTTTCGTTTTTAGAGGGGCTATTGAATCTAATGTTAATTGTAAAGAGTCTGCAGAGCTATCGACGAGGTGGTCGATCTCAATGGAGCTCGGGTTTTTAAAGAATTTGTTCTTTATACCTACGGATAATACGGGTTTAAATGTAATTGGAATTATTTCCTTAAATTTAGCTACAGCACTATCAGGTAGACATCTAGAAAATGAGTTTTTTATTAGTGGCATATATTCAATTATTGAAAAATCGAAGGTTATTAAATTATGGTCTGATAGAGCTGGATTACACGGAAGTACTGTTAAATGTTCAATTCCGACACCGTACGATAATATAAGGTCAAGTGTGTGGTTACAACAATGAGTAGGTTGGTGTACACACTGATTGAAACCAATTGAGTCTAGTATTGAACTAAATGCTACGCTACGGCAATCTTTTTTTATTGTAAACATGTATATTAAAGTCACCAACAATAATAATTGTATCTGTCTTTAGGACTAGGTTTGATAAAAACTCTGGGAATTCCGTTAAAAATTCAGTATAAGCCCTGGGAGCACGGTAAACTACAGCAAATATGATTGTTTGTTGGTGTTTCCTGGATTGGCGTGGAAGACTAAAGGCCAATTTATGCTTCTCCGTTTTGATGGACACGGACAGATAGGACTGCCTTCTTTGCCGTGGAACGCCGTCTCCGGGCCTCTCCGGGGCTCCACGGAGAGCTTTTCGGACAGCTCTGATTTTTCTAACTACACGTCGGCATGGCGGATAGCCCACGGATAGCCCTTGGCTGTGATTGGTCCGCTAACGCCAGCATTTTGGGACCTCAAATTCCTGTTCCATTCCCTAAATCACAATAAACCAAAATCACAACTACGACTCTATGATTAATGTGACAAGTGTGTTAAGCCAGCGGCGTTGTCCGGCTGACGGTGGCTGGTTAGAGCACTTACGGCATGTGTGTACGGTCACATACGGTTATAACGAACTTTCATAACGGGGCTAGCGGGCTAGCCACCATGCTAACTGCGGTGGGAACAGCACAACCACCCGCTGACTTTAATCCCACGGCTGTCATGACACTGTTTCTCAAACACCGTCAGGTTAGAAGCAAACACTTGGTAGTAGTTAGTATCGGGTGTCCGTGCTGACTGTGTGTCGAAGCTGGGGGGGAAGACAGCTGCCTCCGTGTAGCTTCAAGCTGTTGCAGCTGTTGAATTAGCAACGCAGTTTGGAAACAAGACCGGGGTACCGCTGTGCTAAGACACGATAACATAAGCATTTTGACCCGCTGGGTGTCACTTTATTTCAGCAAAAACTGTCGCGTCATCAACATCCTTTTTCTGTTAGCTGCCATCGTTCACTGTGTGTGAGGAGCCAGGAGGACGTAAATAAACCAGCGTGGACTTCTTCTACTGTACCTCATGAGGTAGGCTTCTCTAAGCTCGACTTCCGTTGCGCCAACTACTGTTCTGGCGGTGAATTGTTTTCACAACAAAAAGGATCGTAGAACTATAAATCAAAAAGTGTCCGTCTGATCCGTCCGTGCGTCCGTCCGTAACGGACTCGGAGAAGCATATATCGGCCTTAAGAACCAGACATTCAAATGATTTGTAGCTGAGTTTAGGTTTAGGATTAATTGATAGACTGGAGTTAAAAATAGCAGCAACTCCACCTCCTCGTCCAAATTCTCTGGGAACCTGAATTTATATGACTGGGGTGAGTAGATTAATTTAGACTGACATATTCATCAGGATGCAGCTACGTCTCAGTGAGGGATAATAAATCTATGTTGTAATCGGAGACTATTTCATTAACTAAAATAGGTTTTGATGACAGTGATCTAATGTTTAAAAGACCACATTTAAAAGTTTTAGTTCCCTGTGTTGTTTCAGAGGTTGTTTTAATTTGTATGAGATTATTGTGTGGAGTTCTCGCTCTGTTATTGTTTAATTTCAATAATTTAATCGGACAGTGGACAGACACTATCTCTATGGGTTTTTGTGACTGATCCAGAGGGAGCGCAGAGAAGTTTTTGGTATGCAGCTCTGCTTCCTGGTCCCAACTATGGGTTGTCATGTTATAGACTTAGTAATATTCCTAGATAAGAGAGCTGCTCCATCCCAAGTGGGATGAACGCCGTCTCTCATAACAAGACCAGGTTTTCTCAAAAAAGTTAGCCAATTATCTACAAAGCCCATGCCGTTTACAGGACACCACCTCGACAGCCAGCGGTTAAAAGACAACATGCGGCTAAACATGTCATCACCTGTTGTATTAGGGAAAACTACTGTGTCTGACATCGTTTTTGCGAAAGCACACAACGACTCAACATTCACTTTAGTGACCTCCGACATGCGAAGCCGGGAGTCATTGTTGCCGACGTGAATTACGATTTTATTGTATTTACATTTAGTTTTAGCCAGCAGCTTTAGTTTAGATGCGATGTCGCCGGCTCTGGCCCCTGGGATACAATTAACTATGGTCGCTGGTGTCGCTAACCTGACGTTTCTCAGAACCGAGTCGCCAATAATCAGAGTTTGTTTATCAGCGGGTGCCTCGCTGAGTGTAGAGAATCTATTTGAAACGTGAGCTGGTAGCTCTTTAATCTTGGGCTTTTTAAGACTAGCACTATGCCCCCTCCGGACCGTCACCCAGCTGCCCTGGGCTCCCTACTGCACGGGACTAGTCAGGGGGCTGCTAGTTAAGGCTAGGCTACGTGCTAAGCTAGGTGGCTCCGCGGCTAGCGGTAGCCGGCTAACTACAGCTAACGGAGTTTCTAAGCTGCTGAGCCGAGCTTCTAAGTCGCTAAGCCTCACCTCCATCGCTACCAACACACTACATTTATTACAAGTACCTCTACTGTTAAGGGAGGCAGAGGAGTAAGTAAACATAAGACACTCGGAGCAAGAGAGAGCAGTGGAGCAACAGGGAGAGAGAGAAGACATCGCTGCTATAGAGCGACGAGGGTGAGCTCAAACAGAACACAGAATCACTAAGCAAGATAGAGTATGGGTTGTTATGTGTGGGTGTTTAACTACAGATGATGACTGATTTTAGCCGTAGAGTACACAGAGAAACAGCTGTGTTTAGCGGAGGAGCTAATACAGAGAGCGACCACCAAGTCTGTCTCCGTGCTATGATGAGGTCTAAACCCTGACTGAAATCTTCATATACATTACTTTTCTGGAGACACTCAGACATCTGATTGGCTACAACCCTCTCGTGGATTTTAGACAGGAACGGGAGCTTGAGTACCGGTCTGTAGTTCTAATGGCTTCAGATCAGGGTTTTGTGTCTGTCCTCGTTCTGTTAGATCTTAGTGCAGCATTCAACACTATAGACCATCACATTTTATTACATAGACTAGAACAATTAATTAGCATTACAGGAACCGCCTTAAAGTGGTTTAAATCACATTTTTCAGATTGATTCCAAATCATTCAAATTACTGATGAGTCATCTGTCATGACTGTGGACTATAGTGGCATCCAATCTTGAGGGTGGATCATGATCGTGGTGGCAGCTAACCATGGACTATGATTACAACAAGACTGCTTGTGATTGGCTGCAATCTGCCATCTCTACAGGACCTGTTTGCCTCTAGGACCCTGAGGCGTGCAGGTAACATTGTGGCTGATCCTTCCCACCAGGGTTTTTTTATGTTCTATATTTTTTTTCTTTCTTATCCGTAGTACTTAATGTGCTTTATGTATTATGTTCATTGTATGCACCTTCAACCAAAACAAATTCCAGGTAGGTGTAAAAATAAATATATTCTGATTCTGATTCTGATATTCAATATTACTCCTCAGAAACTTACTGACAATAATCCACCAATTCATTGAACTTCAGTTATGCTTCAAAATTTGTATTCTTATCAATGCTGCTAATACCCTTATCTTGATGATGTTCTCCTTTACCCTTGACATATGTTGCACTTCTGTCCGTCCTGGGAGAGGGATCCCTCACATGGCTCTCCCTGAGGTTTCTACGTTATTTTTACTCTGTTAAAAGGGTTTTTTAGTAGTTCTTTCTTACTCTTGTTTAGGGTTAAGGACAGAGGATGTCACACCTTATTAAAGCCTTATGAGACAAATTGTGATTTGTGAATATGGGCTATAAGAATAAAATTTGATTGATGATTGATTGGGTTAGGCTAAAGCCCCACGTACACTTCCTGTAAGGTTTCATGTTAGAGCTCAATAGCAGACAACTTGCCTACGCAGAGGTGCAGAAAAAGGGAAGTGAAACACACACACACACACACAATGTTAAATAATAATAATAATTATGCTTTTAAGAAAATTCCTCTTCTCGAACTGTGTATTAAGGGTCACAAACTCAATTTCATGATCGACTCTGGTGCAGGTCATTCTGTGGTTAGGATGTCTGATTTACCCACATCTCCTGAAATGAGTGGTCGCTTTATTTTCTCTCAAGGCTCAACACCAACAGTAAAGGAAAATTTCACAAAACCTCTCCCGTGCACGGTTAAATTTGACAAACATCCCATAAATCCATTCAGGGAAAAGGTACAAAATCCAAAATCCGTAATCCAGCTAGAGTCCAAAACCAGGCAAGCAAACACACGGAACTTAACTCTGGAGAGCATGTACACACGAAGGAGACGATGACAATCTGGCAGAGGGTGAGTGGAAACACAGGGTATAAATAGGGGATGCAGGTTCAGGTTCAGGTGTGTGGGGGAAACCAACAGGAAGTAAAACTAGACCCTACACACAAGAACTGAGACAACACAATAAGTGAATACAAATAACAACAGACAGAACAGATTATCACAGGTGGAGCTGTGGAACGAGAGAACGGCACAAACTAAGCTAGCAAAGTGCTGTGAAGTCCACAGTGAACCAGGTCTAATCTTTCACCTTATAAGATTCTCTTTGCATTGTTGTCCTCTTCACCTCCGTCAAAAGACTTGGGTGATAATGATGATGTTGTGTAACCTGATATCCTCCTACACCTTCCATTTTTCTTTGTACATGCTTGCTCAATGACAGGAAAGTAGTTTTTTCTTTGCACTGAAACAGCAGCGGTTACCTATTGAATGTTGGTGTTTTCTTTTTCCTTCAGGGCCCTATATAAAAGGACCTTGCATTTTGTGTTTTTGGTCTCTTGCTGCCTGCCTCATGTGTTTTGTTGTTAAGTCCTACTTTGATGCTCATTAAAGGTATGGAGAGTAAGGGATGAGGACTTTAGGTAAGTTTGGGGTGCCCTATACATTTTTCCATACATGTATTATTCTTGTCTAAACAGACCAGATTATTGTTTGATGATTACAATTTCAATAGGGCCTCCCACTGTCAGTGCTCGGGGCCTAACTAGGCATTACTGGCACTTCCCTCTCCTTGTTCCAGTCCTACCTCTCCGACAGACATCAATTCATCTCAATCAACAACTGCAAATCCATCACAGCTCATGTCACCCATGCTGTCTACCAAGGTTTGGTGCTTTGTCCCCTTCTCTTCATCAATTACATTTCCACTTCGACAGATCCTCTGCCACCACGGCCTCCAGTTCCACTGTTATGCTGACGCTGTCTGCTTACACTCTCCTCCAAGACCATCACTGCTGCCACTCACTCCACCCTCACCACTTGCCTAATGGACATTAATGGGGACATATTATGAAAATTCCACTTTTGTAGTGCTTCTACATGTTAATTTGGGTATCTGGCATCTCTACCGTCCCAAAAACTCTAGAAAAAACAACTCCTGCGATTTGTTATGGTTCCTCAAAGTCAGAAACGTCATGCTTGAGTGACTGTGAATGAGCTTCTGTGTGCTTCTCTTGCAACGTGGTCTCATGAAATGGTTTGTAAGATATCGTACTAAAAGTTATGTCCAAATTTTCGTAAAGAATCCAACGAAATGCGCCTGCGCAGACCTCCGCACACTCTGATAAAGCAAGATGACGGACATTGCTTTATTCTTTGTGAAAAAAGGCTATATTTTCGCAATGTTTCTTAATAAAAATGTGTTTGATGATATCTATTTGGAGATATGTATGTTTCGGTTTCAATATTTTCATTCATGGTTAAAAAAAACGGTAATATGTTTCCTAACCCTATTTTCACAACCCTAATCTCAACCATACAGAGAACTACAAATTGAATGGCGTTCCCATACGTGTGTGTGTGTTGTTCCCATCTTTTGTAGTTCTAATGTGCTTTCACTATTATTTGAGATTGCGACCCGGAACCTTGCATGCTTCTTTATGTTTTTTTGTATCTATAGCCCATCTGCGACCCCTCCTTGAGTGGCCCCTGCTGTGAAGCTTTTGCTTAGCGCCACCTAGGAGTCTAAAAGCAATACACATCTAAGTCCTATGAGCAACTCTCTTTAAGCTTCAAGTCTTAAACACAGAAACACATTTGTCATATAATCCTATATTATTGTCTGTTCTTTCATTAAACATATCTAGATACAGAAATTCCCATTACAGCCCCCCCATAGTTTTGCATTGGGCTATGGTAGTGGATTTCAAGACCTTTCCAAAACAGTTCATACTATGTATGTTGCATATTTAATTTCCATCCCGTAAGCCAGGGGTTTTCAACTGGTTTGTCCCCAGGACCATCATTCTGACTAGAAAGTAATCCGCGGCCTACTGATGTGCCTACGCGCGCGCATGCCTACGTGTGTGTGTGTGTGCGTGCGTGCATGTGGATAGAAGGAAGTTTTAACATTTGGTTTTCCATGTTGGTTTTATTTAAAAACCTCAAACAAATCTAGAAAAAACTAAAACGGTTGATTTTCAGTGCTTGAGAATTGAAAACACAATTAAAATAGAGTTTGTAGTTGTACTGCATCTCAGAACCATATGTACATCAATATATAACGTTCATGACTTAAATGTACAGACATGTAGCTGACATGTTGAGAGAACATTAAAGTAATGGTGATCAATTACAATAATGGTTTGGGCCAATTGTAGGGGGGCGTGCTTAGGCCCGATTTAAGTGTGTCTATTCATTCTGTCGGGAGAACTGCTACTGGATAGACGTATGTCTTAGAGCTCTCCTAACAAATTGTTTCTCAACCAGCGAACGTGGTAAAGTTGACTGTTATTGCAAATAATTGTTTTGGCTATTATGCCAATTTATTTTTCTTATTACAAAGTGTTTGTTTTTTGCTCTTTTTTTTTATTTAATATTTTCATTATTAATTATGCCCTTTTGGGCCTTCTTTTTGGGAAAATTCCCATCATACAAACCTGTGCAAACTACACACATGCACAGGGAAAAACTAATGTCAGTTTCTAGCCCCAAGCCGCATCAAGGTTTCACCATCACCTTTTTCTTATTTTAGACATATTTTTCTTATTTTAGATATTTTTCACGATATTCAAGAGTAATCTGCAAATGTATTGAAATATCAAAGCGAATTTCGCGGACACCCTGCAACGCCATCGCGGACCACCAGGGGGCCGCGGACCCCCAGTTGAAAACCCCTCCTGTAATCAAAACGGATCAAAACGGACTCAGGTGCAAGGTTCAAAGGTCATCCCTGAGGAGCCATCCACAATTTTACCCCTGACATAATGTTACTCCAATGGTCAAGACCTTTACGATAAGTTCTTTGCTTTTGTTCTACGACAAAGTTATTTACATTTCATCTTGCTCCAAGCACAGACCCTCTGGGGTGAACTTTCTCAGACCCCTTTAAGGTCCAAGCTGGATCAAATCTGTCAAATCTGTTTTAAGTGGTATTTAATGGCCAGATATGGTCAAAATATGTGTGTTTGCTTTATACACAATCATGTGTTTCACTTTGGACCAAGCTAGAGACACCTTTGTTCATTAACAACCCAATATCTCACAACCCAGCCTCAGACTGTTTGCCCTCCTCCCCTCTGGCAGGCGCTACAGGGCCTTCCGTTCCCGGACCAGCAGGTTCAGGAACAGCTTATTCTTGTGGCTGTCACTCTGCTGATCACCGTGGTACAGACTACAGATGTATTTTTCATATTAGGGTTAGGGTTAGATGAATGTCCGCCATGTTTTTTGTTTTCACTTAGAGAGAGAAGCGCATAGGTCACGTGTCCCCAGCCTCCTGACTCACGATTTAGTGGAAGTCATACGAATTCTAGTGCATTTTTTTAAGTAGCATTTCCTACGAAATTTTGATGAGACCAACCTGTCTCTTGTCACAAGCTAAATGGGAGTCTCTTACATGGCCTTGCCCCCCCAGCCTGGGCATAGGCTGTGCTGATGGAAATGTGTAACCGGTCTCTCCTTTGTGTCGGATGCTCTGCGTTGTGTAACAATTTATGAAGTGGAAGACCGGGACATTTTCGGCACAGGACTTTTATTGCTGTCCAGAGTTTCAGCAGAAGAAAAGAAAACAGCGTTGGTCATTTGGTCACATGCCGCTCTCAGCCAGCTCCAATGCATTCTTAGTACATATACAAATCTTGCCTAATAAAAACAAAAAGGCCTATATAAGAAATAACACATGCCAAAAAACTTAAGTATTCATAAAAATAAATAACAAAACTAAAATTTACAATTGTCTTTGAATGTATCACATTCACTCAAACCACAGTCACACATCATGAAAAGATTCACATTGGCTATTTACCTCAATAAGAGTACTATACAACAAAACATACCTGTTCAGAGTTTCAGCAGAAGAAAAGAAAACAATGTTGGTCATTTGGTCACATGATTAACATAAAAAAATATATGGTTCAACAGGCATACTTCAGGACATACTTCAGAAAATGGCGAATGCCAGCGCACATGCACAGAAACATTACACATGTTTGCTGCTTTACTAAAAAAATCTGTATGTTTACTTAGTATTAGGAAATGTCTTGTGTTATCTGTTGTGCCTAAGCACTGTATATGTTTCACTGTGGGAGAGTGAGAAACGTTGTGTCGATTACTTGTATGTCTTGAACATGTTCAGAAATTAACAATAAAGATACTTTATCTTATTTTTATCGTTATCTAGGTGAAACACTCTGAACTAACTCACAAATGAAAATTAACCATAACAAAATTTAACGGTTCGACTGCTATAATCTTACAATACAAATGAACATATAAACAACTAACATATACCTTCAGCTAAGAAATTTAACCATTAGTGTCGCGCTCAGCCAGCTCCAATGCATTCTGATGAGAGCTTGGAAAATAAACACAATGTCCACCCGCGACCAATAGAGGGCGCCAAACTCATGTAAAAACCCAATACAATAAACTAATAATTAACAAAAGCAGAGGGATTTTTGGTGGAATGCACTATTAGTTCTAATACCTGCTACATATGCACTACACCACTGATTCTCTACAATCCTCAGTCTGTTGGATGGAGATCCATGGCAGCTCCACTCAGCAAGGATGGACCTCCTTTCCCAGCCTAATGGGAGGATTTAGCATTCTGGCCTTGAGTTCTCAGTTTGTTAGACCTCGTGAAGTGCAAGGGCTCCTTCAACAAGGATGGAGTATGGAAACTTTTGGACTCTATTTTCTTCACAGAGACCAGGGATTATTAGACCGTGTTCCCTTCCCTTTGCATTACAAACTTAATTATTTGCAGTCTCTTTTTGAAGCTGATCTGGCTGCTTTAAGCTACTGTATATCTGTAAAACATGGCCATTTGATTATGAGCCAGTCTGTGCTGTTAATTAGCATAGTTTCTGCAAATGTCAGGAAGAAAAACCTACCAGGGGGCAGCATACAGTTGATTGAGACCTGCCACTGGTCCTGTAGGGTTTAAGCAAATTGAAAATCTGATTTATGTAGGGGACTGATTAATTAATCTGAATTGAGTAACTTTTATTTTCATTCATTAATTTTTGCAATTGAGTTTGTAAAGCACTTTGAAACCTTGTTTAGAGAGTGTCTGTGTGAACAATTAGGAGCATATTTTTTTAATTTTGTTTGAATTAAGAACAAAGGCTTTACTGAATCAGGCAAGGTTCGATACACAAAAAGGCAGTCCAAGAAATCTGGCAGAGGTATCCAAAATCCCCTAGGCAAACACGGGTTAGAATGTCCAGAAAACTGGTCGTAACAGGAGGGCATACAGAGGAAGATAATAATGGAGCGCTGACACGATCTTGCACAGAAGGAGAGTAGCGCAGGTTTTAAATACACAAGAGACAAGACAATTGCAAAAGGTGCAACAAATTAGGGAGGAGCAGGTAATCACAGGAGTGGGAAACACAGACTATCCTGGAGAAGAGACTTGGTGCCATTCTAGTTTGAATGTTTTATGAAGATACATTTATTTGGAGGGAATATTCCAGAGAATTTCTTTAAAGCAAAGTTACAGGTGCTTTTTTACTTGTACCTCAATTTTCCTAGTGAATATTATTATTTGAACTCTAAAAAAATAGTATCATATTTTTTTCTCTAAAACCTTTTAGATTTTTTTTACATTTTTAAGCTAAATGTATATTGGATCATTTTTAATGCACTAATGACATACTGGAAATCTTTATTTTGCACTCACGGTTGCGGTCAGGTAGAATTACAAGAAAGCCCCCCCAAAAATGTAATAATGACTAAAGCATGGTTGCTGTTGTTCCCTTTATTTTCTCATGGTATTTGCATGGTTGTTGTTAACATTTCAATCATGAAATAATATTTCTTTAGAATACAGACATTTATATATATCAGCAGTGTTCAAAGATTTTTTTCTGGCTTGCATTTTTTGTTCACTGTAAAGTTTGTTCTGAAGATTATTATTTAATGAACGACAAGACTTTATGTGAAAATACGGTATTATCATACCCAAAAAAGATTGCTAGCATGCTACCGCTACGCGCTCGCAATCTTATTTTAAGGCTGTTGTGAATAAAGTTACCATAATACATTGAAACGATATTATAATAAATATACGAATTTTTAAATCCTTTTTTTTTGAGAAAATACTACATTTTAGGGTCTCTGTCCCAGCTTGCCGGTGTAGGCAAGACATCTTAGGTACCCCTCTGTTTGAAGTGAGGGTCCCAAAAAACTTAGTTTGAGGGGTATAAAGCCTTACCTCTCCGTCCCAACAGGTAGGGGAGAGCGGGGTACTGTGGGACATCGGGTAATGTGAGACACCCCCTGTATCTAGGCAACGGAACACATTTGTGGTCATTTGACCATTATGTTTTCAAGCCCCTCCCATTCCCCCCTTGACATGAAGGAGAAGTCGGTGCTGGTGCTGTGGAAAGTATGTTTTTTCAAAAAAATGTGTTTTTTACATGTAAAAGTAAATTTTCGTGCTTTGAACTTAATCAACTGTTGTGTCAAAACAAATAGAATCAGGTAGAAAAACTTATATCATACATGTTGGTGAACTTCCAACATATAAAACCATGTGATTGATGCTAGCTGAAGATTAGCCTGAATTGGGAAGAGATGTTGTTTTTCTAAAACGGTGGCTGTGGGGTAAAGTGAGACAGTGTCTCACCATGATCCTTTTACTAGTCCGATATTAGTGGTTGTCAATCTAGCTGTCGGGATTTTAACTATTACAACATGTATTGTTATGGTAGTTTAAAGTGGAAAAACTAAGTGGACCACTTTACTGGACCAGCTCACCTAGAGGGGAGCAATTGTAAAAAATGTCCCACATTACCCCGCTCTCCCCTATTGGGACAGCCTACCCCTACACGTGAACGCATTAAATGAAGTGGAAGGGCTAAGGGGTAGGGCCAAGGGGTGAAATAGGATTGGACCTTAGTTTCAGTGTATCTACAATTCCCTCCTTTCACATTTGAGGGAGGGCTGTCTGTATCGTTTATTAATAAAGATATATCAACCTACAATCATACATATATTTTTCATGTGCTGGTACATTTTTAGATGTTGGTCTATCTTGGTTCCATGTCTTCTTTCACTCTAATGGAAAGAAAAGTTAAAAAGGAAGCATTTTGATTGTGTTTGTTTTACTACCCTCTAACTGCATCTGTATATTTGTCATAAATTCACCAAACAAACTAATCTGCATATTTAAATATACCATTTCTTGATGTAAGTCATTAGCTGGGAAAGTTCTGTAGTTATATGTTTTAGTATTTTTTTTTATCCTATTCACCTGCAGTGCCAACTGGCAAATGTATTCAAATAGTAACACATTTTTATTAGTTAAAGTCTAATATGCATATCAAGAGGGCGATTTTGATGACATCATTAGGTACAAATTTGACTGTATTCACCTGTAGTGTCTACCCTGAAGTACATTACATTAGCCTGTATGCCCTATCTTATTACATTATCTAGTAGCTCATGCGCATACACGCACACACAGACATCAAAGGAGACTTGATCCCCTGCCCTTTTTTTTCTTCGAGAGAAAGTGCCCTTTTTCTGGTATGCTTTTTTATTTTTATTTATAAAAAATTTGTAATAAATTAATATGATACTCTAACCCAGCTTCCCCATCAACAAATATTAAAAAAAAATTAGGGTTAGGGTTACCCCCGAACACCTTCATTTAACGGGTTACATACAACAACAAATGGAGAAAGCAGAATCGCGGGCTGCCCGAAAAAATTAATGTAAAAGCAAGACAAATCTTCCCAAAAATTAAACAGAAACTGAAGCAGTACTGACATTGAACTCATCACATTGCAATAAGTAAATCAAACATCATTTGGCCTGTGTTTGTGTTTCAAGTAAATCTTGTTTGATGCATAAACATTAACCATTTAACAAAATACATTCATTAAGAAAAGAAAAAAAACAAAACAAGTCAAAATAATTATTTTAACCTTTTTGGAAGCTTTTCCAAACTATTAGGAGTTATACAACTATGTGACTGTCAGTGCAGTTCTGTTGTGCTTGGGTTCATGTTACATACTGAAATGTAACCACAACATCTTAAAGACACCTTTACATGTTTTACATTGACCATTAATATTTGGCAGAAACTTAAACTGACGTCAAGTCATATTGCAGATATTTGTCATGTTTATCCACCATGGTTTAATACACTGATGTACTTAAGATTACTCTCAACATGTTCCAAAATCTCCATCCTTTTACAGACAAACAAGGCATTGGAGGGCGTAGCAGCAAAGTATATGCAATTCACAAACCAACCCTCAGTATTTACTACAGTAATGAATGAGGAGAGTTGCAATACTAAAATGAATAATATACTTTGAATGTATAAAGTAGATATCATATTTGATTTTAATTCTGAATAATATTTGTTGTGTTAAGAGCCTCAACACAAAATATGTGATTGGCATATATTACATATATTATACATGTACCTACACAGTTGTTATGGCATCTGTGAACCATACCATGTTTTGTTTCATTCTGATATATTATCAATATTTAGCTGGAGTTTGACCGCAAGTTTGTGCAAGATAAAGTGGAGTGAGAGAGAATGGTCGATCAACTGAAGTCTCGGTTTGTGAGGATCATGGGGGCTACCAGGGTCCAGATGTACAGGGCCAAACATACCCAGCTGGAGGTGATCTTCACCCACACTGCTGGCCACTTGCTAGTTATGGTGTAGTCTGCGTCAGGGCTGTCGGGAAAAACACACAAAAGGCCTTTCAGTAATCATAATTGATCTACTTGTCACGATTCAAGCTGGATAATAATATTTCACATAGCTTAAAAAGAGAATGACCCTTACCATAGGGCTTTCAATTGAGGTATTTAATGTTAAATTTTTCTTTGACTTTTATAACTGGGACATGCAGATGTGCCATAAGGAGTTATTACGATTACTTATAGTTAAGAAAGTCCTCATCAGACCTAAATACAAATGACATTTCCATCCCCTGATGCTCTTAGTTATACTGCTATAGCTCTAGAACAGGGGTCACCAACTTTTTTGAAACTGAGCTACTTCAAAGGTACTGAATAGTACGAAGGGCTACTTGTTTGATACAAACTTCCTGAATAACAAACTTGCACAGATCACCTTTTAATAATAATAATAATATATGTGAAGAGACTGTTGGATCACGTCAATGTTCATTATTCCTCACAATAATTATTAACAATGATTTCTACAACATTTATTTCAGTTAATCTGTTTCAACATTTGAAAGTCAGAGGTAACACATCTCTGATATTTATGTAAATATCTTTATTTTGTATGAATAAGCACATTGGTTCAAAATCACACCTGATATATATATTTTTTTAATTACCACTTGTAAAAAATGTAAGGAAATCATTAACTGTCATATCTCCAAATCATGTCTCATTTGTACTAACCACTACCATTGTAACATTTTCGAACAAATCATGAACTCTGTCCCATGTTTATACAAATTATCTGCAGATGTCTGTTAGTGGAAGCCTGGCATTGCATCCTGTTCACCGATGTACTGTAATCTGGTCTTTAATTGGACACTGCAACTCTGAGTGAGTCTTGTAGATGTGCATCAGTAAGGCGTGTTCTGTGTTTGTTCTTGATGAAGTTCATGTTAAAAAAAGGCTGATTCACAGAGATAGGTTGAACCAAAAAGGCAGGCAACTTTCAAAGCTGCTGTGCATACACCTTTGTACTTTTCTGTGTCCACAAGGCGTCAAAAGTTTGCAGCAGACTGATGGGTTTTGAGGTAGAGGTCATTTTGCAACGTTACGATTTCAATCTCCACCTGTCCAGCATCCAAGTTGAACATAGCACTTAGTTGCTCAGCAAAGCATGTTATGTTCACTTGCATGAAAGTATTTTATGATGAATGACACACATGGCTCAAGTTGATCAAAGTCACAACCTGTTCTCAAACTCTTGCCCTAGTCTGTTTATGATTTGAGAGTACTTTTCTACAGCTTTGTCAAAGGCCACAGAGGCAGAAGCATTGTCATTCAACACTGACTGTACGGAGGGAAAGTGCAGCACTTTTTTTATCTGTAAATGCACATAGAAAAGCTTCATCTTAGCTCTAAATGCGTTTACAGCTTATCATGTAAGCGACAGTCTTACCCTCGCCTTGCAGCTCACAGTTTAAATGGTTCAGTTTCCCAGTGATGTCCGTTAAAAATGCAAGGTCAAGTATCAACTCAGTGTCCTCGATTGCATGAACTGTTTGATTTCGCCCAAAAGTGACAAAAAACGCTGCAAAATTCGTCCCCTGCTGTGCCTTCAGATCTCTGTATGTAGTTATAGGTCACCATATTCAGCTGACAGCTCCTCCAATAGCACCTCGATTGTCCTGTATTTTTGGGCTTTGGAGCGGATGCCATTTATCATCTTCACGACAGGAGTCATCACATGATCAAAAATGGTTGCTTTTGCACATAACAGCTGGTGAATGATGCAGTGGTAATGTAGAAATGTTGGGAAGTCAGGTTCACCTTTACATTACACAATGAAGCCTGCATGCCGGCCCGTCATGGCAGGAGCCCCGTCGGTTGTCACCGACATCAGCTTTTCTAATGGTGCATTTTTCTACACGAAGAACCTCTTCACCACGATGTAGATTCCCCTCATTGTTGTCTTCAGGGGCAGAAGTGTCAGGACGTCTTCTTTTAGGAAGAAAGCATCAAACACCATTCGGATAAACATCATCAGCTGAGCTGTACTGGGGGTGTCCACGGACTCGTCGCACTGGATGATAAACCACCTGCACTTAACCAAATCCCAGTCCATTTGCTCCGTCAGGTTTTTGGATATAGCCGACACTCTTCTAACCGTCGTACTTGCACCCAGTTTGACATCGGAGAGAAAGCAGATGGCATCGGGACCATTCTTCTCGTCTTTGAACACAGTGATGGCAACTATCATCATTACTTCTTTCAAGACCTCCCCGTCCAAAAAGGCTTTCTTGTTCTTTATCAAACAATGTGCGGCTCTAAACAAAGCTTCAGTTGCTTTTTGTGATTTTATCATCGGCCTCGTGAAAAAAGACTGTTGTTTGCCCAAAGCTATCTTTAAGTCACCGGCTTTTTCTGTTTGTAGTGCGCTGCCAAGTGGGTAGTTAGCATGGAAGCTTTTGTGACACGTACTGAAGTGTCTCTCCACCTTCTGCCGCTTTGCAGTCGTAACAGCTGCCCCGCAAATGAGACACACATTTTATTTCACTGTCATAAAAAAAAACTCTTCGTCCTAATCATTATGAAAATAGTATGTTTTCTTTCGCTTTTCTGCCATGTTTTCTTTAGTTTGGGGGTAACGGTTTTACATATTTTTCAAATTTCAAATTTCATTTTTTCAAATTAAAATTTTGAGCATGCCTTGCGGTCGCCTCGCGGGGTCCCCAGATGCCAACGGGCACCGTTTTGGCTACCTCTGCTCTAGAATGTCCTTCCTTCTCTTTCTCCCTCCTCTTCTCCCTTCTTATTACATCAAAGAAATTAATATCCCATCAATACATGTTACTGACTGGACTTCTTCACTGGAGTCCCTTTGCCTTATCGTCCGCAGATCCAGGGCCGTGGCCCCTTTGAGGATTGTGATGGTATCGCGAATCAGAGATCGTAGTGGTTGATCCTTTATAGTGATAATAATGGTGGATGCTGTATCTAGCTGGCTGATCATGATAATAGTAGCGGATCCTGTATCGCGTTGGCATCCGATCTTGATGGTGGATCATGATAGTGGTGGCTGCTGACCATGGATGTTGGGATCGAAGCCAGACAAAGGACAAAGGAGAGGCCTGCATGGGACTTTAAAAGCCTGACCTAGAGTTTTCACTAGGGATGAGCGAGTACAGCATTATCTGTATCTGTATCTGTATCTGTTAACCATATGATATCCGTATCCGTATTCGGAGTGGGCGGGGCCTAACCCGGAAGTGGATGTGATTTAACCCGGAAGTGGACTGGATTTAACCCGGAAGTAGGCTGGGTTGTCTTGAAACGGGCGGGGCTTTAACCAGTATGTTATTTTAAGCATGCAATTGATATGGGTTGATCAGAAATTGTTATATTTATCGCTGATTAGAAAACTATTACAGGACAGCATCAGCATTGAGCTTCAGATTAATGATTTAGATACAAAAGCAAACAAACTATTTACAGAACAAGTTTTGCAACAATCAATACAACACATGCTGTTGCAATTATGAAGTGAAATGTAATAACAAGTGTTTTCATACTCAACATAACTTTCTTTTTTAACTTTTTTATTTTTTTTAAATTTATTTCCACACCAGGTGTGTGTGTGTGTGTGTGTGTAGCCTAATTTGTAATATTTTTTATACCACTGTCAGACAGTGTGTGAAGTAAAATAAAACTGGTTAGAGCAAACTGACGGTTTAAAAAAAAAAAAAAAAAACTCCAACGACCGGCAGAGAGAGTAGCCAGACGCTAGAGAGTAGTCAGACACTCAAAAAAGTAAAAAAAAAAAAAAATCTCCGACAGGCAGAGACGCAACGCGAGTCGCATTCTTCCAGCACCACGTCTGAACGAACCCACGTTTAACAGAACTCTACTGGTTAATAAGTAAGTACAAACTGAAATAAAAACAAACTTCAAGCTGAAGAAACCCTAAACGTTAACGGAAAAGACCCACGAACCTGAGTGACTGAGAGACAGAGAGCTGTTCTGTGAGTGAGTGAGCAGAGCGGTGTGTGGAGGGGAGGAGCCCTGTGACGCTGTGTGAGGATTTTCATTCAGTCCGAGCACAGATATTGACTCGTATTACTCGTATAATACTCGTGCTCGGCAAAAGGGCTTTATCCGTACCGGATACTCGTTTCAGCCGAGTATCCGGCTCATCTCTAGTTTTCACCATTTGGTCAAAACAAACCCAAATTTCCTTTGTGGACCCCCCACTGTTTCTTACCACTCCTGGAGTTTAAACTCTGGCACTCATTGAATGAGAGCCAACAGACCCCCACGGCCCCCCCTGGAGGGAGGCCGGACACCTCTCAGGTAATAAATAGAGGAGCAACTCTTTGCTTTTTCCGTACGCTGAAGATTAGACGAGAACCTCTCCCGGTTACTCCAGATGATCCAGCCGCTCAAAGAGAACAATCATCCAGACGTTTGTATTTTTATTTTGAACTTATTTAACTTTTTCAACTCTTTTTATTGATTTTATTTTGTAAAGACCGCAGCAAAGGTTTTTCAGTCGCAGGCCAAGTTCACAGACTTTTCCCAGATCCACAGTCAGCTGCTCCACAGCTGCTTATCCTTGCAGAAGGACGGAGAAACTTCTTCAAGGAGAACGAGACGAATTCTCTCCTGTTTTCGGCCCCAGCTCGATCCCCGCTGCAACCGCCGTACCAGCTGATCGTTTGCTCTCGAGGCCATGCACACCATCCAATTTTCTTCCCGGAAAACGCTGCTTGCGCATGAATGAACCTTGGAACAGCTACAAGTAGGTGGCTTATGTCTGGGAAGAGACTAGTTTAATAATAAGCATGTCATTATTTGTGTATGTTTTGTGTAGGACCTCCGTGTCCACATTGTTCAGTGCAAGCGCGTTGTGACGAATCTGCGTTTCCGGCAGCATCGCCCCACTGTTATCGTCAGACCCATTTTGCGGAGATTTTTACCTATTGAAAGACAAGTACACAGCTGAACGGACCTTAGTTGGTCCGCTTGGTACCGAGTGGTAAAGTTACCGCAAAATTGTCTCTGGAGGGGTTTGAGATCTCCTCTGATCAAATCGTTGATAGTTTCCTTTATCTCCCTCTCTTTCTTTTCTCCTAAACCCACCTACACACACGTTCTTGCCTACATCCACACAATTCACGTTTTATACACATTCTGGGACCTAGTTAGTGTGGTCGCATCTCTACGCCATTCTGCACTTTGAACCACGAGATAGATTAAAGTATCCTTTGTTCTCGACTTCCCTTTGTTCAAACCACGCGGTTCTACCGCCATCTTGAATTTGGCCATACAACGTCATCAACGTCACTTAGTATGCCATTTTTATTCCCCTCCTCTGACACACACACACACATATATAGACATACCATAGGTATTGCATGTGTGTTATAAATCGTGATAAGTGCTGGTGTTGCTATCTTTGATATAGTGGAGTTTTGTTAGAATAGTAGTCATTGATTGACATTGATGCTATTATCTGTAATAAATTCTAGTGTATTTAAAGTACCAGTATTTTGTGATTATTTGTGCATATGTATATGAATACAGCTAGATTATGATAGCCTGTGCTCGAACTTAAACCCTTAACTGTTCATTATATAATCATTAATAATAAATATTGAGATTACTAATTTAACCGTTCCAAACTCAGACTGATCTTTACAGATTGATTGTTGGTCCATGATACAAGCGTGGTGCCCCGTCTTTATTGATCATTTTATTGTTTTTCATTAATAATTTCATTATTCTTAATTGATAACTTTATCGTTGGTAATTAATAATTGTATTAAATTAATAATCATATTTTGTGATTTTTAATAATTAGCAAACATCAAGTCTGCTTACTATTGCACAACATGGACTATGATTACAACAAGACTGCTTGATATACAATATGTCTCCTTAAGATACTCAACCATTACTGACAATAATCAATCAATTCATTGACCTTCCATTATGCTACAAAGTGTTTAGTCTAATCAATGCTGCAAATACCCTTATCTTTCTGATGTTCTCCATTCAACTGGCATCTATTGCAATTTTGTCCGTCCTCACATGTGTCTCTCTCTGAGATTTCTACAATATTTTTACCCTGTTAAAAGGTTGTTTTTTTCCTTCCTCAGGTTGAGGGTTAAGGGAAGATGATGTCACACCTTGTTAAATCTCTAACAGACAAATTGTGAGTTGTGAATATGGGCTATACAATTTAATTTGATTGATTAATGCAGAATGCAGAATCTTCACCTAACAAATGTATTTAAAAACGGCCATGAATTAGATTAGATTAGATGCCAACTCTGTACTTACGTCTGAATACCATTTACTCTGGCCCTCATGTTATTATATTATTTGAGCATTTCAGTCCATTTACTTTAGCACTTATGTTCTAGATTAGAAGCAATTAGAGTAATATATAAATACAGACCATTTAGATAAATAGATTGAATAGATAGAATCATTTGATTGTCATTCCACAGTGTGCAATGTACTTTAGCAGCAATCCCCAAGGTGCAATATATACATAAAAATTAAATGAAAAAATAACGACACTGAAAGTTGGTCACTGTGCAGTTAGCTATAGCAGCTAAATTGCTCCTTTTGGTTGGTCTGAAATCAAAATTTCTCAAGGTGCAAAAGTATACTTCTACAAGTAAATTTTCAGCAACTACCTTAGTCGTTACCGATAGAAATAAGATATTATTATTTGTTAATGATCAATTTTCAGTTGCAAAACATTAGTAGGAGTAGTAGATGGGGACACTTTAGAAATATAGCAGTGGTTGAATTAATCTTTATCACCACACCATAATCATTCATTATATTAAATATTAGATTTAACAGGTCAATATGTATCACTTAAATGTTCTGTCTTAACTGAACTCCTGTATTGTAGACCCAGAGTAAAACAATGTATGTGGTTTGTTGAGAGGGGGTGTACTGACCTATACCAGTTGGTAAGGGTCATCATGATGTACAGTGAGGCCAGGAAGAGCATGAAATGGAAGAAGGAGTAGCTGTACTGAACCATGTCCCACTCATTGTCCTCCACCCGCCTGGGTCCTGTCAACTCCTCTGATAGGTCAGGGCTGCTGCCACCCTCAGCCAGAATGGCTGAATCTTTGGAGGCCATGGTCAGCTTTCTCACCTGACTGGTGCTGGATGAACGAATGCTAAACAGGGTAAAATAAATAGTTTGTACAATTATTTTTATTATAGATTACTATGGTTTTTCAAAGACCCAAAAGCATAAACCACAACAGCATATGACAAAACAAGATGACAAAAAATGTTCATACTTATCTGAACCCTGTAAATTAAATCAAGTTTAATTTACTTCTAACATCTAAACCAACAACTTGTCTATTAAAATCAACCCAAAATAGACTTTTTATATATTTTCATATTAATACATATTCATATATCTTTGTTAACCAGCTACATACCACAAGCTCTTAAGGTAGCAGTATATTCATTCTCTCTTTATAGAAAAGTCCACTCTTGATCCAGATGTTATAGCTTATTATAGACCAATATCAAACCTGCCCTTAATTTCGAAAATCCTTGAAAAGCTGTTGCTAACCAGCTATGTGATTAGATTAGATTAGATTAGATTCAACTTTATTGTCATTGCACAGTACAAGTACTTATACAACGAAATGCAGTTTAGCATCTAACCAGAAGTGCAAAAAAAGGCAGTAAAGTGCAGAGTATTGTTCGTATTTAAAGTGGAATGTAAATAAATAGATATGTACAGTAAGAAATATATATGGAATAGTACAGTATTAACTGTATTTGTAAGATATAAGAACTATGCGCAGTAAGAAATATATATGGAATAGTACAGTATTAACAGGTATTGTATGATATCAGAACTATGAGCAAGATAAATATATAAAAATATATAAATATGAATATACTATAGGCGGGATAATACAGTATTAAAAAAAAGTAACAGTGTAGTGCAAATGTTCAGAGGTTGGAGGAGGGTGTGTGGCAGTCCAAGCCAGGGTGGAGGGGGGAAGTATAGTCACTGGAGAAGGTGTGTGTGCGGGGGGGGGGGGGGGGGGGGGGGGGGGCGGCTGCTGCTATCACTGTGGTGCAGAGTTCAGCAGGGTGACAGCCGCAGGGATGAAGCTGTTCCTGAACCTGCTGGTCCGGGAACGGAGGACCCTGTAGCGCCTCCCAGAAGGGAGGAGGGCAAACAGTCTGTTGCTGGGGTGTGAGCTGTCCTTTACAATGCTGCGCGCTCTCCGCAGACAGCTCTTGCTCTGGACAGCTGCAATGGTGGGGAGTGAGGAACCGGTGATGCGTTGGGCAGTTTTCACCACCCTCTGCAGTGATTTCCGGTCCGCAACAGAGCAGCTGCCATTCCACACTGAGATGCAGTTGGTGAGGATGCTCTCGATGGTGCAGCGGTAGAAATTCCCCAGAATCTGAGGAGACAGATGGGCCTTCTTCAGTCTCCTCAGGAAGAAGAGTCGCTGGTGTGATTTCTTGACCGGGGCTGAGGTGTTGAGGGTCCAGGAGAGGTCCTCAGAGATGTGGACACCCAGGAACTTGAAGCTGGTGAAACGCTCAACCTCCATCCCGTTGATATGGATGGGGGTGTGTGTGCCACCTTTCTTCCTGAAGTCCACAATGAGCTCTTTGGTCTTCTTGGTGTTGAGAGCCAGGTTGTTGTCAGCGCACCACTCTGATGCTGGACCTCTTCTCTGTAGGCCGACTCATCGTTGTTGCTGATGAGGCAAATCACCATTGTAGCGTCTGCAAACTTGACAAAGGTATTAGATCCATGTACAGGTGTGCAGTCACAGGTGAAGAGGGAGTAGAGGAGAAGACTTAGCACACAGCCCTGTGGCACGCCGGTGTTCATGGAGGTGGTATTAAAGCACGTGGGGACAGCTGCTTGGGCCAGTGACAGGCTGAATATGTCAGTCAAGACCTCAGCTAGCTGCCCAGCACAGGCCCTGAGCACGCGTCCGGGGATGCCATCAGGGCCAGCAGCCTTACGTGCATTGATCCTGCTCAGTGCAGCACCCACGTCGATGGAGGAGAGTGTGAGGGGCTGGTAGTCTGTAGTGAGCAACGCCTTGATAGCCGCCTCCTGGTTGTCCCTGTCGAAGCATAAAAGCTGTTAAGCTCGTCAGGGAATGAGGCATCGCTGTCTTGGGGGGTGGTGTTGGTGGGTTTGTAGTCAGTTAAAGCCTGGATGCCTTGCCACATACGTCAGGGGTCTGAGTTGTTCTTGAAGTGCTCCTCAATCCTTAGCGTGTGGCAGTACTTGGCCTTCTTGATGCCCCTCTTCAGGTCAGCCCTGGATGAACTGTAGGCCTGAGCATTACCTGATCTGAAAGCGATGTCTCGTGCCTTCAGCAGTAGGCGGACCTCTTTGTTCATCCATGGCTTCTGGTTAGGGAATGTAGTGATACGTTTGAGGGTGGTGACACTGTTGATGTTGGTGGTGATGAAGTCCAGAACAGAAGAGGCATAGGAGTCGATGTCCGTGTGGGAGTCCAGTGTGGCCTGAACGGCAAATGCCCTCCAGTCTGTGTGTTCAAACCGGAGCTGGAGTGCAGTGTCTGCTCCCTCTGGCAACACTTTAACTGTCCTCACTGTGGGTTTCACACGTATGATGAGTGGTGTGTATTTGGAAAGTAGGAACAAAGAGAGGTGGTCAGACTGTCCTAGGTGGGGGAGGGGGAAGGCTTTGTAAGCACCAGCCAAGCTGGTGTAAATATGGTCCAAAGTCTTGACTCCTCTCGTTGCACAGGAGACATGTTGGTGGAATTTGGGGAGTACAGTCTTCAGGATGGAGTGGTTGAAGTCACCCGCAACAATAAAGGCTGTCTCCGGTTGTGATGTCTGACGTTAGCTAATGGCAGCATGCAGTTATTTTATTGCCAGCTTAGCATTAGCATCAGGGGGGATATAGGCTGCAGTCACAACAGTAGATGTAAACTCTCTGGGCAGATAGAACGGTCTGCACTTAACCATGATATATTCCAGGTTACGAGAGCAGTGACTCTCAATGATGACAGTGTCCATGCACTAAGCTTTGTTCACATAGGTTCACATAGATTCACAGGCCCCCGCCTCTGGTCTCACCGGAGTCATCAGCTGTTCTATCTGTCCGGAGGAGGTAGCGCCCCCTTAGCTCGACGAAGCTATCGGGAACGCTTCTGTTGAGCCATGTTTCTGTGAAAATCATGATGTTGCAGTCCATAATCCATTTGTGTGTGTTGATCCGCAGCCGCAGCTCATCCATTTTGTTCGCCAGAGACCGAACATTGGCGAGGAAAGGGTATACTTTGATAGTATTAGTTTGTTGGAAAACTTTAAGTCAGGATTTAGAATCCATCACAGCACAGTTAAAAAGTATTAATGTCCTTTTTATGGCATCAGATTATGGACTTGTGGCTGTACCAGTCCTGCTGGATCTTAGTGTTGCATTTGACTCCATAGATCATAAGATACTGTTACAGAGACTGGAAAAACATGTAGGGATTAAAAGAACAGCACTAGGCTGGTTTCAGTCAAAATAATCAGATATATTTTACTTTGTTAATGTTAACAATGGCTCCTCCATGAACACACAATCATCGTCATGGATTACCACAAGGTTCCATCCTTGGACCGATACTCCTCACCTTATATATGCTCCCTTTAGGCAGCATAATCGGAAAACACCACATACACTTCCATTGATACGCAGATGACACCCAGCTGTACATATCTATGACGACTGATTGATCTAATCACTTGGTTTAACTTCAGGAATGTCTTAAAAACCTCAAGTCCTGGATGACCCAGAACTTCTTACTTCTAAATTAAGAAAAACTGAGGTCATTTTTATTGGCCCTAAACATCTCAGAGAAACCAGATGGTCATCTTTGATGGTATTAGTTAGGCCCCCAGCTCCACTGTGAGGAACCTGGGACAAACTCTGGGAAAAAAACACCAAGTTTGGTAACTTGGGCAATGTATGGAGAGCCGGAGGAGATGGCGGGGCGCGATGGGTTCCTTATGATTCGAATGACAGCACACAGAGCGGACCACAGAGACCCAGAGAGGCACAGTAAATTACTGACAAAGCTGGTAAAAACTGTAACAAATATTTTTTTACGGCCCAAACTTGTAAGAAAAGACCTTTTGTATAGGAACGATTCTGTCCCAAGCATTGGATCCATATAAACGGTCGATCATTATATCCATGATGACTATATCCACTTTCCTCTATACAGTTAATAAGATTGCTTGATGTGTTATCCAGGATGGGTGTGATGAACTTAGAACAAGGCTTTCAAATGAGTTCGAGTTTAGTTAAGGATTAATTGATGGAGGTGGAAAACCCATGAAATTATTTAATCACCTCAAAGACAGAACTTTAGATGTGTGCACAGAATGACAGGGCACATTTTTGTATTTTTCAGCTTTTTTGCCTATATTTGGATAGGACAGAGTTATGTGTGCGAAAGTGGTGTTAGGGTTAGTGACCAGAAGCGAAACCTGGGCCACTACAGAGAGAGGCTTAAAAACTCTTTACATGGAACACCAGCTCTACCAGGAGAGCTATATGGCGCCCAAAGCGGACATTTTTTGATCAGCTTGGGGAGACCTAGGTAATCCCCAAGTTGACAGTATTGAAAGTTTCTTTTTCACTATAGTGCAGTCTTGCCAATCAAAGATTTGACACTGACTGAGTTGTTTCAGTTGGTTGCTAAAAGGAAAAATGTGTGACAAAAATAAAGAAATGCAGCAATGACAATTTGATGATAGTGTTATTGGCAGTAATAGTAGTATTTGTTGGCAGGCCAGGCATATTGTATATCTAAACAATATATCTCAATCCATAATGTGGGTAGCCTGGATGCCAGACAAACTTAGCCCCGCCCACAACATTTTAGGTCGGGCAGCTCGGTCTGGAGTCGCTCCGTTGAGGAAAAATTATGGCCCGACCGGGCCAATCAGATTGGCAGGGCGGACTTTATACGATGATTGACAGATGATCAACGGTTACGTAATCAACCAGGTCATCAAAGTGCCCTCGGGTTGAATTCGTTTTCAACAAACATGCCTGCCGCTGGCGAGCTGAGATGTGTAGATGCTGCCATTGAGTCTGTTTTAGAAGACATCGACAGCGCATTCATTTTGAAAGAGGAACACAGAACGTGGAGGCGACACCAAAGCACCGCGCTAATCCCTATCGCCCCGGCGCTTGGCTGTTCACAACGGACACTGAAGCGACGCTGAACCGCCGGGCAGCGCTAATAATATCACCCGTTGATCCAGTAGATCGCTGCACGGCTTTGTGCCAGTCACACCGGAGGCTGAAGCACTGCGCTGCGCCAAGGCTGCCTCGCGGTGCTTCAGCCTCCGGTGTGACCGGCACAAAGTTTTAACATGGGAGTGGATGGGAGCCAGCTGTTATTTAAGGCTTGGCGCTGCGCTGAAGCGTCCGGTGTGAACCCGGCGTTAGTAAATAACTCACAATGCGTTGCTTAGCATACGTCACATACTACGTTGCTCTGATTGGTTGTAGGTCTATCCAATTGAGCGAAGAAGAATTTTACTTCCTGGTCAGTTGAAACACGCCCCATAATCCCAGCCCAATGGAGCGGTCTCAGACTCACATTCTGACTAGAATTGTGAGTCTGACAACGTCAGGCTATAATGTGGGCGCAGATGTCAAGTAAGTAAAATGTATTGATGAGAAATTAATGTGATGAAGAGGGAGAGAAAGAAAGAGAAGCTCCATGTGCCATGTGTCACCAGACAACTAGGCCTATAGCAGTACAACTAAGAGCTGGTCCAAGGCAGAACTGAGCCAGCTCTTACTACATTGCTCAAAAAAATGAAGGGAACACTTAATCGTCACAGCAACACCAAGTCAGCTAAACGTCAGGGATATCAATCTGTCCATTTAGAAAGCGCAAGTGATTATGAATCAATTTCCCCTGCTTTAGTGGAAATGAAAGTGACAACAGGTGCAATGGAGAGGCAAAAGCAACACAACCCCCAAAAAGGGAATGGTTTTGCATGTGGTGGCCACAATAAATAATTGTTCTGCTAGTGTCCTTGTCACTACATGGCCCTTAATAATATGGCACCATCATACCTTAAAGAGCTTAAAGTACCATGCCAACCCACTAGAGCACTCCAGTACCTGCTGCCCAATCAGTTTGCTGCACAGGTAGTCCAGATCCCCCAGGATGACAAATCCATACTTTTTAAGTTTTCCGTGTCTCCAAACAGTCTCAGTATCATAAACTGGCCATTATGGGAGGAGAGCTGGACAGGGCCGTAGAAGGGCATCAACCCAGAGGCAGGACCAGTATCTCTTTTTTGCAAAAAGGAGGAACAGGAGGAACACTGCCAGAGCCCTAAAACATGAACTCCAACAGGCTACTGGTGTGCATGTTTCTGACCAAAGTCTTAGAAACAGACTCAATGAGGGCCCAATGTCTTCTAGTGGGACCTATGCCTACAGCCCAGCACCCTGAAGCTCAATTGGCATTCGCCAAAGAACACCAGCATTAGCAGGTCTGCCACTGACACCACATTCTCCTCGCAGATGAGAGCAGGCTCACACTGAGCTAATGTGGTAGGTGTGAAATCCTCCGAGCGATTATCAGACCATACACTGGTGCAGTGGGCCCTAGGTTCCTCCTGGTGCAGCACAATTCCCTGCCTCATAGGCCATAGTGTGAAGGCAGTTCCTGGATGCCTCTCGTTCCCCTAACCTAATCAAATTGAGCACCTATAGGACATAATGTATAGGTGTATCCGACCCTGCCAAATACCGCCACAGACTGTCCAGGAGCTCACTGCTGCCCATATCCAGGTTTTTTGAGACGATCCCCCAGGACACCATGCCTCGACGCATACCTTATAGTACTCATAGTACCATATCACCCCACAAGAGCACTGAGCTCCCAGAATTCCGGCTTACTTGACGTCTAAAGTATCTTAAAGTAGAGTATGAGCCAGAGCTTTCAGCTATCAAGGTCCTCTCCTGTGGAATCATCTCCCAATTTCAGTTCGGGAGGCAGACACCCTCTTTATGTTTAAGAGTAGGCTTCAGATAAATGTTTCACATCTCTTACTCCAGTAACAGTCCATGCTGTATCTGTTCCAGTAGTTTTAAAAATAAACCATTTAAAGCAAAAGACAGCATTCACATGGCTACTTCCTGCTTGCCAAGCCTTTGTGCTGTACCAGTTACG
Source organism: Pleuronectes platessa (assembly GCF_947347685.1). Taxonomy (NCBI): domain Eukaryota; kingdom Metazoa; phylum Chordata; class Actinopteri; order Pleuronectiformes; family Pleuronectidae; genus Pleuronectes; species Pleuronectes platessa. The sequence continues at coordinate 30,611,571 of NC_070627.1, read as the reverse complement.
GGAAAAGCCTCCGATGTACGTATTTGGCGGCTGCGATGCTGTTTAATGCGTACCCGCGGCCATCATTGTCACTAGTACCGTCTGACTTCTTCCACCAGCGACACTGAGCGACTGAGCTTGGGTGCTGGCAGAATCGCCCTTCGGCATTATTTTCTAAAGTGTTGATTGGCCAAATTTACTTTGCTATACACGTATCTACCCCAGCAATAGTCACTTATTGGCTACTCGTCTCTGCTTTATGGGCGACATTTCCAGCGCTCATGAACCATACACTATGCCCTGATCATTTCCCACACATTTCCACTGAATATATTTATATATATTTTGTACAACACACGTTATTGTGAATTTTAAACACATAAATAAGTTATCATAGTTAATGTTAGATTTCATTTTATAAAGAAATAAAATTTAAAAATAATCATGCTCTCCACAAGGAAGTGCCCTCTATTTGCCAGCCGCGACACCTAAGAACTATTAAGAGGAAGAAGACCCAGTAGCCAGAGAAAAATGGACATTCTAAGTTGAGTTTTTTGGGGGAATTCTTTTGAGTTTATAGAACCACTTTCTCCCAGGGTATATGCAGCAATCCTGAGATTAAAATCAATACTTTTCAAAACCTTTTTCAAGACCCTTCTAATATTTTTCAAGAACCCAGCGCCACTAGGAGGTGTAACCGGTTACATCAGCGACACAATTGAGTTTGAGATTGCAAAATTAAATGAAGTTTGCCAGAACTTCTATGTAGCACTGTGTCTACACAACAGAATTCAGATGGGCCGGGACGGAATAAAGCTCAAAAGAATAAATTGAGTTACTAAGCCAAAAGGCTCAATTTATTTATAACAATAAAATGCTCACGCACTCACTCACTCACACATGCACACAACAGTGTTTCCCACAGGATTAGTTGAGATCATGTTGGATGGACCCTGGACCCTCTTGGAAGAGGATATAGTACATTTTAAAGTAAAGATTAGAGATGAGCCGGATACTCAGCTGAAACGAGTATCCGGTACGGATAAAGCCCTTTTGCCGAGCACGAGTATTATACGAGTAATACGAGTCAATATCTGTGCTCGGACTGAATGAAAATCCTCACACAGCGTCACAGGGCTCCTCCCCTCCACACACCGCTCTGCTCACTCACTCACAGAACAGCTCTCTGTCTCTCAGTCACTCAGGTTCGCGGGTCTTTTCCGTTAACGTTTAGGGTTTCTTCAGCTTGAAGTTTGTTTTTATTTCAGTTTGTACTTACTTATTAACCAGTAGAGTTCTGTTAAACGTGGGTTCGTTCAGACGTGGTGCTGGTAGAAAGCGACTCGCGTTGCGTCTCTGCCTGTCGGAGATTTTTTTTTTTTAAACAGTATTTTTTTTTTACCTCACGCATCGAGTGTCTGACTACTCTCTAGCGTCTGGCTACTCTCTCTCTCTCTCTCTCTCCCTCTCTCGAATCGCGCTCTGGGACAGACGTTGCCTAGCAAGGCCGCTCGAGCCCCGCCCCCCCTTGAACGCCAGGTATGTTTTTGTTGCGCTGTTGTGAGGGCTAGAATAAATTAATTCACATAAACTTTTAACAACTTTTGACAAATATGCTATTCACATCGAAAAAACAACACATCTGTAAGCTATTTTATTTAGTGGCTTTATTGTGGAAGGTTGATGTGTAGTTCCTGTTATAAGCAGGGTGTTGGTTGGGACTTGTTTTGAAGGGGGGTTCTAACGGATGGGGGTGTTGTCGAGAGAGAAGTTTTGAAGTGTGAAGGAAATTCAACGTGTGTGATGTCCTGATTCAATAACCATCTCTCGTGTCATTTTTCGGCTGAGGCCTCCTGACAGTATAAGACAGGGGTCGGCAACCTTTACTATCGAAAGAGCCATTTTGCCCCCTCTTTCCCCAAATAAAAGGTGTCTGGAGCCGCAAAACATATTTGATAACACAGTTAATACAATTTTATATAAAGTTATACAATATATATAAAAACTATAGTTTTTTGCATTTATTAAATTATAGAACATCAATAAACAAACTTTTGACATTTTATTGCTATTTTTACCTGTTACAAAAAAGGAAAACACCAAACTCTCATGAGGAGGAGAATAAAATACATGTGTAGGCCTACTTTGAAATAAATGAAACACGGAACTATGCTTTTTTTGCTCATCTCCAGCTTGGTACTTTTCAGCAGATGCTTTGTGGTTGCTCTGGAAATGTCTTTAAACATAAATGTTTTTGTTGTTTGCCAATTCTTCGCCACACATCAAGCATACAGGTAAACCTGCATCGTTGGCAGTAAAAGCAAATTAATCTGTCCATGCAGAATTAAACTCTCTATTTTCCTCCCAGATTTTTCTTTTTGGGGATTGGTCCCTTGTTAGTTTACCAATGCCGGGGGCCGGACACTATAGATTAGCGACCTGCAGGGAAGAGCGCCGGGACGTAATAGGATATGACGCATATTTTAGTTGACGAAATATTAAAACAAAACATGAGAGCAGGTCAGACTGGAGGCGGAAACAACAACTGTTGTTCGGTACAAACCAATTGCAGCTTCTGCTCTAATCAAGAAGCTGCAGCGATGATTTCTGAGCAGCTGTGACCAGAGAAACTTGGTGTTTTCACTGTTTCTACTGTTAAGAACGAACGAGCTCTGATCTCACTGTGTCTCTGAGCGAGTGAGCGGGGCGGAGCCCCGGCTATGTGTGCGCGATGTGGGAGCGCACACAGACACACACACATTCGCCTGCTCCTGGTATTTCATGGCGGCCTGATACGATGATGATTTAAAAAATGAACGTGAACGTGACGTTCACTCATAGCCTGACGTTGTCATACTCACAATTCTAGTCAGAATGTGAGTCTGATACCACTCCATTGGGCTGTGATTATGGGGCGTGTTTCAACCGAACCAGAAAAAAAAATGCCTCTTGTCTCATTTGGATAGACCTACAACCAATCAGAGCAACGTAGTATGTGACGCATGTTAAGCGATGCATTGTGAGTTATTTAGTAACCACTGGTTCACACCGGATGCTGAAGCGACGCTGCAGCGCAGCGCCAAGCCTTAAATAACAGCTGGCTACCATCCACTCCCATGTTAAACCTTTGTGCGGGTCACACCGAAAGGCTGAAACGCCGCGCTGCGCCAAGGCTGCCTAGCGCCGTGCAGCGATCGTTTCGGCGTCGGGTCTATTTTTTAATAATTTTAAACGATATTGATCAAATATTTTATATGAAATAAATTATCAAATATGCATCCCATACTTTGAATTCCCCTTCTGTTGTGCCAATGACATTATTAAATGTCCCCCTCTGCCCATCCACTAGAGCCAAACAAGCAGTGATAAAGATAAAAAGAGAGAGAGGGGGGGGCCACATATTCTCCACATAGGCTTGAGTGGAGAATACGTAATTTACCCTCGAAACCCGACATTTAACCGAGCAAACAGCGGAGAAGTTCTTCAACATGGATGACATTAAATTAATAATTGAAGTGGAGAAGTACAGTGAGTTGAATGATCCTCGGAACATGTTGTATAAAGACAACACCAAAAAAGACAAATGTTAGGACGCTGTTGCTTAATGTTGGAGCAACAAATAAGTATATGCTTGAATACTACTGGATCAATGGGTGATATTATTAGTGCTGCCCGGCGGTTCAGCGTCGCTTCAGCGTCTGGTGTAAACAGCCAAGCGCCGGCGCGATAGGGGTTAGCGCTGCGCGGTGCTTTGGCGTCGCCTCCGCGTTCTCTGTTCCTCTTTCAAAATGAATGCGCTGTCGATGTCTTCTAAAACAAACTCAATGGCAGCATCTACACATCTCAGCTCTCCAGCGGCAGGCATGTTTGTTGAATATGAATTCAACCCAAACGCAATTTGATGACGTAGTTGATTACGTTACTGTTGATCATCTGTCCATCATCGTATAAAGCCCGCCCTGACAATTTGATTGGTCCGAACAGTTTCTGTTCGGGCATAATTTCTCCCCAACAGAGCGAATCCAGACCAAACTTCCCGACCTCAAATGTTGTGGGCGGGGCTAAGTTTGTCTGGCATCCAGGCTAGTTCACTCACGTTCATCATATGAGAACTGATTCGTTAAGTTCACCGTTCGCGAAAAATATGCGCAACATGCACAGGGAGCCACTGCAGAGGGGCTGAAGAGCTGCGGGTTGCCGACTCCTGGTATAAGTGGTAAAAAACATCGCCTACACATCTAAAGAGTCTTGAATTTAAAAAAGATTCAGGACTTTTTAATACTTTTTAAGGGTCTTGATTTTCCCTAAATTGATATATCAACTTAAAAAAAATTCAAGACCCTGCGGATACCCTGTTCTCCTCTGGGATGTTTTACATTTGTTGTTGGATTTAGAATTTTGAAAAAAATAATTACCTGAGTTACCTGTTTATGGAAGAATAAGACTTCACCTTCTTTTGAACCTTCAATGTTTGCCTGTTATTTTTCAATTATATTGCACTAACCAACCCTAACCCCCCCTAGTGACCTCTCATGACATTACAGCATGCACACTTGTGTACAGCAAACTCTGTTGCTTTCACATTTTTGCTGTGGTATTGAACTTCAATGATATTGATACTACTGAACTACTGGTATCATGACATCTAAAATCTTACTTCGGGGTAATAACCCTACCTGGAGTAGAGAATGCACAGGACAAATATGACAAGCCCCACAATGCTCTGGGCATCCCACCATTGCAGGTATGGAGATGATAGGACAGGTTCCTCTGTGCCAATGATCACCACGGCCGTCTGGTTCTCTATCTCAAGAGGGGCCAGCGTGGGGGTTGTTATCTGCTGAAAGATACTCAGCAGGCTGGGGTTACATACTCTGTCTGGGAGGAGGGAAAAAAGGTACATGTTTTTATCTATAGCATAGTTTATGAGATGGAATGTAATGAGATATATTCTGAAAAAGTGTGACCTCATTTGCAGATACATTCCTCACATTCAGATGTTCTTGAGAGAAAATGATTGAGCTCTAGGACACTAGCTTGAAAATTCTACTTAAACCGTTTCAAGTAATAATAATGCTTTGTTTCTAGTACTTTTGTCTAGAAAGTCCACTAACTATAGCATGTGAACATGAACCAAATACATTGAGTTGAACCAAGAGCAACATTTATTGCATACAAAATTTAAAGAATCAGCATGGTGATACATATCCTGCACGTTATATCCAAATCAGCCGATAGTTACTTTATTGAAATATAATAGTGTCATTTCATGTGTAGTGCTCTTTTCCATGCTGTCGTTGTCTCGCTCCCTCTCTAATAGATCACTGTTGTTTCTGCAACCCATAACTCCACAGATTTTGTAATCAAAGGAATATTTCTTGCAACTGACAAACAGTCTCACCAGGTTCATTGGTCATTGCAGACCAGGTCAGAAACATGGTGTACAGGGTGATGAAGGAGGACTGTAGAAGACCTGAATGTGGCTGAGATTCCTAGGGACACACACAGATAGAACAGTCATGTATGAAAAGGCAAGCTCATGAGAATGTCAACAGACATCCTGTCTTATCTTGAGTGCATGTCTGAAAATGGCTTAAGTTACGTCAGACAACTTCCAGGGCAAGGGGTGAGTACATGCTAGTACCATTCATAACAGTCTGGTATTTTTCTACTGTTAAGAAACTGGTCCTATATGCTTCTTAATCAGTAATTGGGCTCATGGTATGTAGCTTGCATTCGGCACACTTAAATCCTGGTTTGGTTTGACAGAAGTCTATTGACATAACAAGTGCATAGCAATTTAAGCAACAAATTAGTTCCAGGTTTTGACCTTTGAAGTTATAATAACATTTCAATCAACACTGATCTCATAAATGTCCTGTCTGGATTCAAATTGATGGAAATCTATCAAAGTGATGGACAAATTTCATCCCTAATTGTATTAAGAATATCTTACTGTATTGCAATCCCTGTACATATGGTAAATATTACCAGACTGTAAACATATTCTTTAAACTGTGCATGTCACAATTTGGCAATGTTGCATCAAATGACTACATTTGCCTGACTAGATGTTTGATGGTGAAGCACTGTTCTCTGTTCTGTACCTGTACTTTGGGAAAGACAGAGACAACAGATGCCACAATGCAGAACAACATGTTGAAGCTGACGAAGAACTTGTTGATGAAGCATACATCAGGCTTGGTGTAGAAGATGAAGAATATTATGACGGCAGTAAATGACAGGATGTAGTTGAACGCTGTAACCACCAACAAAGCTAGAAACAGAATGCAGAAATGTTAGTTATTCAGCAATAGGTATACAAAAAAACTCAAGATATGTATCTCAATTATTTGGTGTTCAACCTATGCATCTGCGTTAATTTGATATAGTTGTCACTTATTTCAGTTGTGAGCAGTCTTATTGTATTGTATATTGCACTGTGAATGCATGTTTTCATATACAGCATGTTAGTAGGCCAGAGCTCAGTCTTTTACCTGCATACCAGAAACTGGAGTTGCCATTATCCATCTTGTCTACCCAGGACTCATTCCAGGAGTGGGCAAAATCCACCAGCAGCACAAGCTGGATCAAAATGAAAAAGAAAGCTCCACCAGAGCCCACCACAAACCACACTGCAACGAAATAGGCCCACAGGTCATTAAATTACTCATCTATCATATAATATCTGTTATTATCCATTACAATTATCTATTATCGTAATATTGTATATTGGATTTACTGATCTGTGTTTTAAAAAGTTCAAATATAAAGTTCTTACAGTAGGTAAAAGGCCCATCTGGAATGTAAAAGGCGGCCACAGTAACTGCTACCAAGACAGCAAACTTAAAGAACCAAAATCTGAAAACAAATGAACTGACAGTTATTAAGCATACAGGAGGCACATAAACATATCTGCAATAAAACTAAAATGGGATTAGTCAGGCAGTAATGTATATTTTTATATTAACCCTAACCCTGACCATAGACTATGATTGCAGCAGGACTGCTTCATAATGCTCCTTGAGGCTTTTTTGTGCATCTGGTCATGATACACAACTATCCTCATTTTCGTGAGGATCAGTGAATGCTAAATGAGGGGCTTTTCTGTAGGTGGCGCTGTTGAGCAATTTTGCCACGCCCATTTCCAAATACTCCAGAATACGTACATTTTCACCACTTTCTAATTTACTGCAAACTTAAACAACTTTTTGAGCATGTTAAAGCCCTCAAAAAGCCAATTCATTGGGGTTGTAATAAGAATAAGAATAATAACTAGGGCTACGTTGTAGCACTGGCGGGCCCGAGCACCCGCACGTTGAAGCCTGTTGCGGTCGGTGGTGAGAGCGATCGATGACCAAGCGCATGTCTCCGTGTTGCATCCATTTTGCACTCTGCGGCAGTAGGTTTGCCAGTAGGTGGCGCCATCACTATTATTACGCACAGACATATAGATCTGTTCAAGTAGCCGCTCTGATGTAGCGTGAGCAATTTTGTGTCAATTGGACAATGTTAACACAACTTCATTTTCACACTGATCAGTAGATGGCGCTATGACCCTGAACTAATGTTTACATATGGAGCTGTTCAGGTCACGATTGTGACCATAGGTCAGAAGTTTGGAGCCGGCTGGATGAGGCAGAGTGGATTAACAAAGTACTTCCTGTTTCATGGATAATCAGTAGGTGGCGCTATGATACTGAGGAAATATTGACACATAAAGCTTTTCAGGCTTGTACTCTAATCATGTGACAGAAGTTTGGTAGTGATAGGACAATGAACACTGGAGTTATGACAACATCGTGTCGTTTGGCGAAGGAAAATCCTTCGCCGCACATCAATGTGTACACGGTTTGTGGAAAAGTCACAATTCTGACTATGATCCAATGACTTGACTGAGCTCTTTTGAGCTGTATATCGTAAAGCAGCCAGGAGCAGTTCATCAAAGTATAAAACATGTCACTTCCTGTAGCCACCAGGGGGCCCTGTGATATCAAGTAATAATTTCTGTGTAGATGTCATCAGGCTGGGACTCTTGTCTTAAATGTCTGGTTTGGACTCGATTGGAGCGTTTATGTCTGGGATACAGAGCCTCGTGTTTTGATGGCGTTTAATCAAACTTTGACGCCACGCCCCGGTCACACGGTGTGACGCAAAATAAATCCCTTAATTTTTTTTATCTCAATCTTGTTGTAATGACACTCGTCTAAATGTTAAGTTGATCTGATGAAAGCTCTATGACAAGTCCATCAAAGTAAAAAACATGGAATATGCCCAAAATGGCCACTAAATCCAAAATGGCGGGCTTACTGTTGCGTTTTTCATGCCCCTTGAGGCTTTTTCGTGCATCTGGTCATGATACACAACTGTCTTCATTTTCGTGAGGATCAGTGAATTCTAAATGAGGGCCTTCTCCATAAATGAGGGGCTTCTCCGTAGGTGGCGCTGTTGAGCCATTTTTCCACGCCCATTTCCAAATACTCCAGAATACGTACATTTTCACCACTTTCTAATTTACTGCAAAGTTTAGAAACTTTTTGAGCACGTTAAAGCCCTCAAAAAGCCAATTAATTTAAGCGGAGAAAAATAATAATAACTAGGGCTACGTTGTAGCACTAACAGGCCCGAGCACAGGCGATTTCAAGTCTGTTGCGGTCAGGGAAGAGAGCGTGATCGATGACCAAGCGCACGTCTCTGCCTTGCGTGCGTTTTAAGCTCTGCAGCAAGGATAAACGCTTCTCTTCCCGTAGCCAGCAGGTGGCGCTATGATTTTAAGTCATGGTGTCTTTGTAGATGTCATCAGGTCGCGACTCTTGTCTTACATGTCTAGTTTGGACTCGATTGGACCAAATATGTCCAAGATACAGAAGCTCGTGTTTTGATGGCGTGTGATCAGACTTTGACGCCACGGTCACACCGTCTGAGTAGAAATGTAGCTTTTAATAACTTTTTATCTCCTTCTTTTTGTGATGTCACTCATCTCAAATTTAAGTTGATCTGATGAAAGCCCTACCACAAGTACATCAAAGTAAAAGTGTGGAATATGGGCAAAATGGCCTCCAAATTCAAAATGGCGGGCTTCCTGTGTGGTGTAGCATATCTGTTCAAGAGACTTATTTCTTTGTCATGAAAAGACACATGTCCCTATGTATTTTTGTAGATGTAGACCAATCGTAGTGCCGGGGCTGCCCTTTAGGGGGCGCTAGTCAGTTATTTTGCCACGCCCATTCCTTAAATCCATCTGAATATCTTCGGGGGGGGGGGGGGGGGGGGGGGCTGTTGATACACACATGTAGTTTGAGGGAGATGGACCCATGAACATGGAAGTTAAAGCGTTTTCGTGTGTCATGGCGAGCTGATTTGACGCCCGCCACAGTCAGACGGTGTGACGAAAAGTTGATTTTTTGATAACTTTAGATCTTCATTTTGTTGTGATGACAGTCGTCTAAATTTCAAGTTGATCTGATGAAAGCTCTACGACAAGTGCATTAAAGTAAAAAATTATGGAATATGACCAAAATGGCCACTAAATCGAAAATGGTGGGCTTCCTGTTGCGTTTTTCATAATGCACTGGTGGACTTTTTTATGCATCTAGTCATGATACACAACTGTCTTTTTTGGTGAGGATCGGTGTATGCTAAAAGAGGGGCTTTTCCGTAGGTGGCGCTGTTGAGCCATTTTGCCACGTCCTTTTCAAAATACTCCAGAATACGTACATTTTCACACATTTCTAATTTACTGCAAACTCCTACAACTTTTTGAGTACGTTAAAGCCCTCAAAAAGCAAATTCATTTAAGCGGAGAAAAATAATAATAATAACTAGGGCTACGTTGTAGCACTAACAGGCCCGAGCACAGGCGATTTCAAGTCTGTTGCGGTCGGGGAAGAGAGCGTGATCGATGACCAAGCGCACGTCTCTGCCTTGCGTGCATTTTAAGCTCTGCAGCAAGGATAAACGCTTCACTTCCTGTAGCCAGCAGGTGGCGCTATGATTTTAAGTCATGGTGTCTTTGTAGATGTCATCTTGTCGCGACTCTTGTCTTACATGTCTAGTTTGGACTCGATTGGACCAAATATGTCCAAGATACAGAAGCTCGTGTTTTGATGGCGTGTGATCAGACTTTGACGCCACACCACGGTCACACCGTCTGAGTAGAAATGTATCTTTTAATAACTTCTTATCTCCATCTTGTTGTGATGACACTCATCTCAAATTTAAGTTGATCTGATTAAAGCCCTACCACAAGTACATCAAAGTAAAAGTGTGGAATATGGGCAAAATGGTCTCCAAATTCAAAATGGCGGGCTTCCTGTGTGGTGTAGATTATCTGTTCAAGAGACATATTTCTTTGTCATGAAAAGACACATGTCCCTATGCATTTTTGTAGATGTAGACCAATCGTAGTGCCGGGGCTGCCCTTTAGGGGGCGCTAGTCAGTTATTTTGCCACGCCCATTCCTTAAATCCATCTGAATATCGTCAGGGGGGGGGACTGTTGATACACACATGTAGTTTGAGGGAGATGGACCCATGAAAACAGAAGTTAAAGCGTTTTCGTGTGTCATGGCGAGCTGATTTGACGCCTCGCCACAGTCAGACGGTGTGACGAAAAGTAGATTTTTTTGATAACTTTAGATCTTCATTTTGTTGTGATGACAGTCATCTAAATTTTAAGTTGATCTGATGAAAGCTCTACGACAAGTGCATTAAAGTAAAAAATGAGGGGCTCTCCGTTGGTGGCGCTGTTGAGCCATTTTGCCACGCCCATTTCCAAATACCCCAGAATACGTACATTTTCACGACTTTCTAACTTACTGCAAACTTTTAAAACTTTTTAAGCATGTTAAAGCCCTCAAAAAGCCAATTAATTTAAGCCTAGCAAAATAATAATAATAATAATAATAATAATCATTTCAATTTCAATAGGGCCTCTCACCATTCGGTGCTCGGGCCCTAATTATCCTTTCAATTTCAATAGGGCCTCCCACCGATTTCGGTGCTCGGGCCCTAATAATAATAAAAATCCTTTCAATTTCATTAGGGCCTCTCACCATTCGGTGCTCGGGCCCTAATAAGAATCCTTTCAATTTCAATAGGGCCTCTCACCATTCGGTGCTCGGGCCCTAATAATAAGAATAATGCCTACAATTTCAATAGGGCCTCTCACCATTCGGTGCTCGGGCCCTAATAATTCTTTCAATTACAATAGGGCCTCCCATCGGAGGTGCTCAGGCCCTAATAATCCTTTCAATTTCAATAGGGCCTCCCACCGGAGGTGCTCGGGCCCTAATAATAATCATTTCAATTTCATTATGGGCCTCCCACTGATTTCGGTGCTCGGCCCCTAATAATCATTACAATTTCAATAGGGCCCCCCACTGTCAGTGCTCGGGCCCTAATAATCATTACAATCTCAATAGGGCCTCCCACTGTCAGTGCTCAGGCCCTAATAATCATTACAATTTCAATAGGGCCTCCCACTGTCAGTGCTCGGACCCTAACTAGGCATTACTGCACTTCCCTCTCTTCCCCAGTACTACCTCTCCGACAGACATCAATTCATTTTAATCAACAACTGCAAGTTTATCAACGTTCCTGTCAACCTTGGTGTCCCCCAGGGTTTCAGTGCTTGGTCCCCTTCTCTTCATCATTTACGTGCTACCACTTGGACAGATCCTCCGCAGCCATGGCCTCCAATTACACTGTTATGCCGACGATACTCATAACTACCTTTCCTCCAAGACCATCACTGCTGCCACTCACTCCACCCTCACTAATTGCCTAATGTACATTAAAACATGGATGCAAAGAAACATTCTAAAACTAAATTGAAATTAATCTGAAATCCTAGCCTCCCTTACCCGCCCCAATCTGAAATTTAAACTCTATATTACCCAACCTTAAAAATGACCCCACACTGCTATCTTTCAAAAAGGCCCTCAAAACCCACCTCTTCAGACTTGCCACCGCCACCCCCAGCTAAACCTCCCCACCCCATCATTTTATTCTGTTTATTTTTCAATTAAATTTTTATATCTTTCTTAATAAACCTGACTTTTTAGCGTTTTTTGATTTTAAAGAGTATTTGATATTTTCACTATTTTCCCCCACTATGGAAAGCGTCTCTGAGAACTTTGAAAAGTGCTATATAAATGGAATGTATTATTATTATTTTTGATTGGGCTTTGCAGCTCTACTGAACAATGAAGGCTAAACGGTAAGAGTCACAGCCTGTGTAGCTGACAATTCTAGTGACATGGTGCAAGTTTTGTCAGCAAGTTTTTCAGAATGAAATTTTTTTCGAAACCACAGATTTTGTCTTTAACAGCTTCTTATATTATCTGTTGTTTGAAAGCTTCATTAAAAAGGAAATAAAGCTGTCAAATTAATGTAACGGAGTATACAATGCAATAATTATCTCTGAAATGTATGAGAGTAGAAGTATGAAGTAGCATAATGTGGAAATATTAAAGTAAAATAAATATTTGAGATTTACAGCAGTTGTGACATTGTGTAGTGTAAACTGTCCAGCCTGCTGAACCTGCTCATATATTTCTTGCAGTGTCTGGATCAACTGGATTTCTTTCTCTTAACTGGGTAAAACAATTGTCTTGTTACTGTTATGAATATGTTTATTAAAACAATAACAAGCAACTATGGGAAAAATAGTGAAATCTACATTTTGGGATGAACTCAGCTTTACAGTGCAGCAGAACACAAGTTAAGTTAATCCATTGAGTGAAAATCTTATCTTGAATTTAACAGCAACTAAGGCTGAAAATATGTAGCAAAATGGAATAAATAAATGACAAACAAAATTGAGAAACAGTTTTTTTCCATTATGTCAAAACACTACACTAACAAAAAGATAGATGAGCTTCAAGCAGATCCAAAAGAGAGCACAGATACAGATAGTCTCTACATGCTGAAAATAGAGAATAATCTTCTAAACTGTTCTAATTTCTAAGCAAAATGTAATAAAAAAAACTTTATCCTGAAATTAAATTTATTTGCTACAGTTACCACCACTCAGTAATGTACTCAATAAGTATGCAAGAGTAATAAATAAATTAGAGCTGTGAAAAATAACGCGTTAACGCGTTATGATTAAATTACAGGATTAATTTGTTTGTTTTTTTTAACGCATTTAACGCATGCGCAGAAGGACCTTCCAATTCCGCCGCCTCTGCACTAGTCGCCGCTCTAACGCCGGGTTCACACCGGACGCGGAAGCGACGCCGAAGCGAGGCGTAAGCGCAGCGCCAATCCTCTGGCTCCCATCCACTCCCATGTTAAACCGCAGCGCTGAACACACCGGAGGCTGAAGTGTAGCGTTGTGCCGCGGCTGCCTAGCGCCGTGAAGCGATCGTTTCGGCGTCGAGTCTATTTTTTCCGCTTGACGCGAGCGTATCGCGACAGGAAACACACTGAAAAATGATTTTAAACGATATAGATGACATATTTTATATGATATAAATGATCAAATATGCATCCCATACTTTGTATTCACGTTCTGTTGTCTTGGAGTTTTAATTTTACCACTTTTACCAACCACATTATTTAATGTCCCCCTCTGCCCATCCACTACAGCCACACAAGCAGTCATAAAGATAAAAAGAGAGAGAGGGGGGGGGGGGCTACGTATTCTCCACATAGGCTTGAGTGGAGAATACGTAATTTACCCTCGACACCCGACATTTACCGGAGCAAACAGCGGAGAAGTTCTTCAACATGGATGACATTAAATTAATCATTGAAGTGGAGAAGTAACCTGAGTTGTTGATTCTCAGCATTTGTTGTATAAAGACAACACCAAAAAAGACATGTTGGGATGCTGTTGCTTAATGTTGGAGCAACAAGTAAGTATATGCTTGAAAAAAATGATTAAATGCCGTTTTTACTGCAGGCTGATAACAGCAGAAGTATGTGATATTATTAGTAATGCGCGGCGCTTCGGCGTCGCTACCGCGTCCGGTGTGACCAGCCAAGCGCCGGCGCGCCAGGGATTAGCGCTTACGCCACGCTTCGGCGTCGCTTCCACGTCCAGTGTGAACCCGGCGTAATGCAGTCAGACGGCAGCTGCCATTCAAACAAACAAACAACATGGATAATTCTGATGAACCTGAGGACCTTCTGGACGGGAAGATCGTGTTCCAAAAAAACAAAGATCGAACATTCAGTAAAACCAAGGTGATATGCACACTCTGCGAGAAGACGTTATCGTTTCACCGTAGCAATACCCACCTAACCACCGCAACGCGAAGCATGTGTTGGTCGGCGAGGGGCGTTCAAGTGGAATGCGCCAAACCAGACTCACTCGCCGGACACATTGTGCAAAAGAAGCGGTCAGCTTTACTGTCAGAGAATTTGAACAAGTTAGTTTGCCTCACTAACTGGCTAAAGACCGAGTAGCTAAGAGGGCCTTTAGAGGCATTAGATTGTATCATGGTGTGGTTAATGGTTGTGTGACAAAAAATATAAAAAATGTCAACCATCCTATGGCTAAGAAGCTCAAATAATTTCTGTTTAATTTTTTAAAAAAAGTTTTATTCAACCACACAATGGCTAAGGAACCCGAATTCTGTTTAGGATGAAGATTATATTAATGTTCCATATGGAAAAGCAATGATAACTGCTGAAGAACTGCTGAGTTGCAGCACAAAAGAAAAGTTAAATGTCATAAATCTTGTTTTCACAAAAATATTCCGAAAAAATCGGTAATGTGATTAATCATGATTAATCCATAGAAACCTGTGATTAATTTGATTAAAAATTTGAATCATTTCACAGCCCTAATTTTTTTAAATCAAGTAACGCAGTTACAATTACTGAAATTTAAATGAGTTCATTACTCGCGTTACTCCCTTTTGTGAAAAATGAATACTTGCAGACAAGAAGACAAGATAGGCCTACTTTAGCTGCTTCTGATATGATGTCACAAGACCTTGGTGGCGCAATGATACTGTAACAGCCCCTGGCTGGCAAAGCATGACGAGAGTTTCAAACTGATGAGTCACGGCTCTTTATTTAAACATCACATCGAGGCGCCGTAGAAAACACCGTAAAACTAAAAGACAACAAGTAAACATAAACATTTAGTAAAATACCAATAGGGGAGAGCGGGGTAATGTGGGACATCGGGTGATGTGAAACACCCCCTGTATCTAGGCAACGGAACACATTTGTGGTCATGTGACTTTTATGTTTTCAAGCCCCTCCCATTTCCCCCTTGCCATGAAGGAGAAGTTGGTGCAGGTGCTGTGGAAAGTATATTTTTTCACAAAAATTTGTTTTTTGCATGTAAAAGTAAATTTTCTTGCTTTGAACTTAATCAACTGTTGTGTCAAAACAAATTGAATCAGGTAGAAAAAATTATATCATACATGTTGGTGAACTTCCAACATATAAAACCATGTGATTGATGCTAGCTGAAGATTAGCCTGAATTGCTAAAAGATGTTGTTTTTCTAAAATTGTGGCTTCGAGGAAAGTGGGACAAATGCTGTGGGGTAAAGTGGGACAGTGTCTCACTTTACCCCACCATAAAGCACAAGTTAAGTTTAGTCTTAAATATATTTTAGTGTTATATTACATTATATATGTTTTAATTTTATGTCATAAACATTGTAGAAAAGCCATCATGCCAAGAAAGTACACACCAGGAAGACAACCTGGGGCCAAACACCCCTCGCAGAGATGGAGAGTGCAGCCGCTGAGGTCATGCAAGGAAAGAAGTCCCTAAGAAAAGCTGGAAGGGATAGAAATATTGATAAGACAACCCTCAAAAGATTCATAAAGAAAAAAGAGAAAGGGAAAGTTAAATCAGTAGCCTGGGGTGCAGTAGCTGAGGTAAAGAGAATATTCACAGATGAGATGGAGGAGGAGCTTGCCAAACACTATAAACAACTAGCTGACCAGTTCCATGGCCTTGCTCCAGTTAAGTGCCGTGAACTGGCATTTGAATTCGCAGAGAAAAACAATATCCCTGTCCCTGTGCAGGTAAGCTAGGGCAGTGGTTCTCAACCTTTTTTCAGTGACGTACCCCCTTTGAAAAAAAAAATTCTGCCGAGTACCCCCTAACCAGCGTAAAGCATTTTTGCTTGAAAGAAAGATGTAATGTGATTTATTAATCCTTGTAACTAGAAACATTCAAATTTAAAACACCATCAATGTCCATAACATTGCTCATTTGTAGTGGTCTCTCTTGAACTATTTGGAAATAAAAAGATATAAAAATAACTAAAGACTTTTATTATTATCTCAATATCAATAAATATTTGTGTACATCAAAATAATTATCAACTTAAAGTGACCTCTTTTGGGATCATAATAAAGACATGTTCTCAAGCTGAACTCATGAACTTAATTATAGCTAAACACTTCTTCCCAAAAAATAAATCATTAACTTAGTTTTAAATAAAAGATTAGCTCAAAACATATTTTTTCAATATTTATCATCTTAAAATATCTTCTTTAAGGATCGAAAAGAATACTGACAGGTAGCTTGTTTCCGTTTGCTTCTGGGAGGCTTTTCGCATCGTGTCTGGAGATGACCTGAATTCAGAAAGTTTCCTCTTAAAGAACTCAGGTGGCTTATCAACATGACTATCATGTTTTGTCTGGAGATACCGCTGAAGATGTGGTGGCTTAATGCCACTGTTGGCTAATCTCTCCCCACAGAAAAAAACGTAGTGTAAATAACCCAATCTATGTTATTGTTAATATTGTTGAAGTGTCTTTCTGTTATTTTATTGTGAAAATATTTGCTCGCTTTAAGGTCATACAATTTCATTTCCGTTTTTGTATTACATGCTTTTATTTTTGAAAGGGTACCGGTAGAGACGCGGACTTCTTGTTATGAATCATTAACTTCACAACGGAAAACTTTTACGTTGTAGCAACCTTCCGAAGAGGCACAAGCTCTCACGGTGTTGTTTAGGGAAGGCTCTCTGCTCTGGTTTCGCCTTCTTTGGTACTTGTCCCTCCGTGTTTCAGCAGCATTGCTGCTGCACTTCAACTCGACTCCATTGTTGAAGCTTTCAAGGCGGCAGTGATGACAGGTGATGACAGGTGGCGTGTGCCAAGTTGGGTCAAACCATCGGTATGGGGGAGACTCTGTTTTTTTAGGATAATGAAATTGAAAAGCCTACTTAATATAACATTTTGTTCATGAACTTACACTTATATTTTATTGAATATTTGATAAATAACCATTTTTCAAGGATTTTTGAATGGATGCTAATTTTAAATATATTTAAAAAAAAAACTCAAGTACCCCCTGGAGTACCTTCAAGTACCCCCAGGGGTACGCGTACCCCCATTTGAGAACCACTGAGCTAGGGTGTGCAAGAAATCACATGAATCATAATAATCATAAATGCAGTGTTGCCATAGTTACTTTGAAAAAGTAACTTAGTTACTTTACAAGTTACTTGATTTTAAAAGTAACTAAGTTAGATTACAAGTTACTTGATTTTAAAAGTAACTAAGTTAGATTACAAGTTACTTTATTAGTTACATTCAGCAGCTGCCGACAACACCCCCGCCGCCTCAACATAAAAATGACAACCGGTTTGGCCAACACTAACTTTATTAGACACCGCCGGAGGCCCCCCCCCCCCCCCCCCCCCCGCGCGAACGGAGGGTTCCCCTAACGGGCGCTGTAGCTGAGGTGATCCGCGAGAAGAGCCCGACACACGTCCAGAGTCGCTGTCGCCGACCGTCGTACCCGGTCCCCTCCAACCGGTCCCCGCCTTCCGCAGCGCCGACGGACACCGCCCCGCGGCATACTATAAGGAAAGCCCCCGCACCGCGGACGAGCACCTCCCCCCCTAAAAAAACGTCGAGGAGTGCCGCACACCGAGCCTCCGGCGGCGTGGTGAGGAGGGCGACGGGGCGACTGCTCCCCCAGCCGCAGGACGTGCCCAGCGGGCTAACCACAAATACCGAAATAGTAACGCAAGGTGACTTGGACAAGTAACTTTTATCTGATTACTGGTTTGGAAATAGTAACGCGTTAGATTACTCGTTACTGAAAAAAGCGGTCAAATTAGAGTAACGCGTTACTAAGTAGCGCGTTACCGGCATCACTGCATAAATGTGCTTAATTGATCAATCCCCATGATTCTGTTACTAGTCCGATATTAGTTTTGGAATGTGTGGTTGTCAGGATTTTAACTATTACAACATGTGTTGTTATGGTAGTTTTAAAGTGGAAAAAGTAAGTGGACCACTTTACCCCGTAGCTGGGGTAAAGTGGGACACAAGACCACTTTTTTTAAAACAATCATATTTTCACTGCCCTTTGTCCTGAAGACATTCTGATCATTTCCATTGCTAGAAAATATCCTGAATTAATGGGAAATGTGTAAATTTAGCTGATATATCATTTTAGCTCACTTAGAGGGGAGCAAATGTAAAAAACGCTTTGCTTAAAAAGACAAAAAATTTCTACCTTAAATAACATTATACATACTTTGAACATAAATAACAAAAGAAACCCAACCTAAATAATAAATGAAACAATCTGCATAACCTATCAGGTTTAGCAGCCAGTTACAGATACACCAATCGAATCAATCAATGAGCATTAAACGGACTGCAGTGCAGCCGTTAAGCCAGGCAGAGCTGAATAAATTGATTGGTAGGTATGTTGTCGATGACATGCATCCTCTGTCAACTGTCGAGTCAGTTGCCTTCAGGCAACTAATTAGCAAAATACCAGTGCTAAATGGAGGCTCAGGGCAAATGTGCAGGAAGACGTTTTCAGCTTTTTAGACAGAGAATATGCGAAAATGCAGGTCGAGCTAAAAAAAACATTTGAGGGTTTACAACATGTCTCTACCACAACAGACGTCTGGACAAAAGCTGTCTAGGTGTAACTACACACTGGATTAATCCGTGGGAAAATCAGCCCTGGCATGCCAGAGATTCAAGGGCCGACATACGTATGACATTATTGCAACCAAAATAGACAACATCCACTCATCCTATGGCAATCTTTCAAAGTGACAGCAACTGTTACTAACAATGGCTCTAATTTTGTCAAGGCGTTTAAAATGTACCAGCCACCTGAATCAGACACTGAAGATCATTGGGAGGAGGATGAGGCGACTTTTACAAACATTGGGGATGCGCTAGATAATGCTGTCGATGTCAATGACGTGTGTTTACCCCCGCATCACA
Organism: Pleuronectes platessa; assembly: GCF_947347685.1. Taxonomy (NCBI): domain Eukaryota; kingdom Metazoa; phylum Chordata; class Actinopteri; order Pleuronectiformes; family Pleuronectidae; genus Pleuronectes; species Pleuronectes platessa. Next base: position 30,592,406 of record NC_070627.1, on the reverse strand, counting down.
GATGCGCATCGCACATATTGAACCTCATCTCATGCACTGATGTCGATAAGTGGCTAGTGTCAAAGCCGGAAACGAAATCTATCTACAGATATGCTACCACAAAATGCACAGGGCTGTGGAACAAGGCAAGTCGGTCAATGGTGGCTTCGGAGATTATCAACAGCGTTATTGCTAAGAAGCTGCTTGTACCTTGCACCACCAGGTGGAATTTGCTCTATGACGCGGTAGCTCGAATTTCTGAGATACCTGTGGCCGAATTGAATACAATATCATCCCAACTTCAGATGAAATGCATCAGTGAAAGGGAACATCGGGTCCTTAAAGAGTATTGTGTTGAGAGGAAGCCACTTACTGTGGCTCTCGACATTCTGCAAGGAGAGGACAATTGTTTTTTTGCCCACTCTGGAGACGTTGATGTCTAAGACTCTGGAATTAAAATTACACCTTGCAATCCTTGATGGCCTACCAGAGGCATTTGTTCAGGTAAGAGCTGCTATTTTATTTTGCATTTATATTTATCCAATCAATAGCTCATTTGCATTTATTTGGGTCTAGATAATGTGAATTTATAAGTGCAGGTCAATTTAGTAGTGACTGCTCTGTAGTCAGATTTATGATATATGCCAAATATGCATATTGTATAATACACTTGTTTTAATACTCTTGTTATGTCTTTTGTGTCATGTATTTCAGGCAATCAAAACAAGATTTGCACGTGTTCTTGAGGATAATGATGCTCCACTGGCAGCTGCAACCATACCCAAGTTCAAGTTACGTTGGCTGCGTGACCAGGAGAGGAAGGACCTGGTAAAAGCAAGTCTAGTAGCAGAATGCAGAAAATATGTCACAGAGCAGGATGAGCACCCAGGGGAAACCCTAACAACACAGCGCCGGCCATCTACCAAAGAGGATGAATTCTTTAACTTTGATGAGAGTGAGGAGGATGCCTATGTCTCTGTTGAAAATGAAGTAGCTGATAACTTTAAATCAGGAGCCACAAGAATGGGCTCTGAATCAGTTTCCCATAATAAAGAAGGTATCACTTAAATATAATGCAGCCACTCCGTCCAGTGCCCTGGTGGAAAGACTCTTTAGCCTTTGGAACCTGATTCTCTCTCCAAAGAGGAATAGGTTCTCAGATCAAAAGTTTGAGAAGCTTCTCCTCTTGAGGTACAATAACTGGTTTGAGAGCTAGCAATGTTGTGGCTACTGGTCTGAGGTGAGAGATAAGACTTGTTAGCCCATTTTAACGTTTGTTGAGAATCGCATCTCTTATCTCTATTTAGCTTTACCTTCAAACCTGCCTGGCCGTGGAAAAAAGCCCAACATTTCATCAAGGACCCTCAGCAACTTAGTCAGAACAACTCAGATAAACCCCTGTGTGACTGCAAGACACCTACAGGATGACCTGATGAAGGCTGGTACAAGTGCGTCAGTGGCAACTATAAGACGTGCACTGAATAAAAAAGGACTTCGTGGCCGGCTTCAAGACACACTCAGCTCTTGACCACAAGGAACATCAAAAGTCGACTAGAATATGCCAGGAGGAATTTGGATAAGACTACTGAGTTTTGGGTGACAGTTCTATGGACTGATGAAACCAAACTGGAACTGTTTGGACGTATGGACCAGCGGTATGTCTGGCGTGTGAAAGGCCAGGCTTACGACCAGAAGAATACCATCCCCACAGTCCAGCATGGAGGTTGGTCAAAGATGATGTTGGGCTGTTTTTCTGCGGCAGGAACTAGCAATCTTTATTGTGTACATGGCATCATGGATTCACAGAAATACCAGGCCATTTTAAAGAGGAATGTGATGCCTTCTGTTGACAAATTAGACCTTGGTGATCATTGGACTTTCCAGCAAGACAATGATCCAAAGCAAAACCTCCAAGTCTACCAAAGCTTGGTTGAGAAAAAGATCCTGGAACGTCCTGGAGTGGCATTCACAGTCACCAGATTCAAATTTGATTGAAAATCTTTGGTGGGATTTAAAGAAGGCAGTTGCAGCATGGAAGCCATCAAACATCACTGATCTAGAGGCTAAAGATTCCAATCGAGAGGTGTAAGAAGCTTGTCCGCACTTACCGAAAACATTTTTTAGAAGTTATAAAATCTAGAGGATGCGCCACAAAGTACAGAAGCTGGGGGGTTGAATAATACTGAGCATGCACATGTGTTGAAAGAGTTACATTTTTCATTTGAACTTCAAAGTTACGTCAAATTCTGAAAATACGCATCAATAAATATCTTTTGTTGTTTGATGAGGTTTTTTTGTTATTTATTGTCATTATCTGTCATCCACATCACTATAATGTCTATTGAGGTGAGGGGGTTGAATATTTCTGATTGCAACTGTATGGGAGCATCTCATCTGAACAATCAAAAAGATTCCCTACTCAATCACAAAGGAGCAAACCTCAAGCGTCAAAAGTCTCCAAACAACGCTCGAGGAATTAAGGGCAGTCCTTAACAATTGTCCTTTCACAGCATTGTCCAACAATGCAGAAGGCCTAGGACCTCTAACTTCAAACCACCTGCTTCAAATAAAGGGTATGCCAATTCTTCCACACAGACTTTTGGACAAATGGGACACTTACTCAAGAAGAAGATGGAAACAGGTCCAATACATCAGACCTCTTTTTGGAAAGGTTGAACTCAAGAGTATCTTCCACTGATGCAGGATAGACAGAAATGGAATCAGATAAAAGGAACTCTGAGACCAGGCGATATAGACAGGTCCATTACAAAACTGTGCCTACTCAAAAACATGACCTGACAAGCCACAACTAACTGACCTATATTGAGACGACCCTATACACCTAACCCTTATTTGCTTTGATCCAAGATAATTTGATTTAAACCCGAAATTATAAAAATAATAAAATGTATTTTTTTAGATTGCGTTTTTGAAGTTGCACCACATTAAATGTTGTGTACTAATTTTTAATGCTGATTTACCTTCAAATTGAATCAATGGAGATGAACATGGGTTGTGAAACTATGGAGCCAGAACAGTCTCAAAAGGAATAAATGCACACAGAAATGAATACATGCGCAAAAAAGATACACAAATGTATTTGGGGATTTATATATATATGTGACTCAAAACACAAATACATTTTCAATGCACACACAAATATGTTTCATTCCATATATAAGTAAAAAAAATTCACACAAGATTCATAAACATATTTCCGATGCACACACAAATAGAAAAAAAAATGCATGTAAAAGTATTTGCAATCTTCATCAAATACATATTTGGAGCTTGTTACATTCATATATAAACTGTTGGACCTGCATTTGCAAAGTGCTTTTAATTTGTAAACCTCGCTGCATTTGTGTGTGAGACTTTTGAGACTCCCCTGGCGTGACTGTGATCCACGAATGCGTTTTTTCTAAGAGGGGATCGTCTGTAGCCAATCAGATGTCTCACTCCTTTACAGCCAATCACGTGAGTGAGCCTCCACACGAAGTCATTAAAACGCGCGCAGGCAGCCTGGAGGTTTTTACGCCGGGTTTAGACCGGAATGAATATGAATATGGAATGAAACATATTTGTGTGTGCATTGAAAATGTATTTGTGTTTTGAGTCACATATATATATATAAATCCCCAAATACATTTGTGGATCTTTTTTGCGCATGTATTCATTTCTGTGTGCATTTATTCCTTTGAGACTGTTCTGGCTCCATATGAAACTGACAAACTGACCCTTAAATTGACCCTTGAAAAGACTTCAAGTAACAAATGAACTCATTAAACTGGTTTAAGATAAGATAAGATACATTTATTTGTCCCAAACACATGCACAGACATGCACAGACATGCACAGGCACACTCATGGAGGTAGGGAAATTTAACCTCTGCTTTTAACCCATCTGGTGAAGGACACAGAGCAGTGAGCAGCCATGTACGGCGCACGGGGAGCAGATGTTGGGGGAGTTAGGTGCCTTGCTCAGGGGCACTAGACAGGGTAGGGATTGGATTTTTGGTCAGATCAATCAGGTTCTTCTTTTTGTTGTTTCTCCGTGGAGTCGAACCAGAGACGAACCAGAGACCTTTTCTGCCCATAGTCCAAGTTTCTGCCACTAGTCCACCGCCTCTCCCTTTGTAGCTTCTTATAGCATATGTACATGAAGGAATTGCCCTGTCATGGCCAATAAAGGGTAAGAGTGTTGAAGCCATTGTGCAGATTTACTTTGAAATGTTTTGGAAAGTTATCCAGTCATGTCATGACACACACACTCTCTCTCTTTTTATCTATACTGCTTGTGTGGCTGTAGTGGATGGGCAGAGGGGGACATATAATAATGCGATTTGTAAAATTGGTAAAATTAAAACTCCAGGACAACAGAAGTGGAATACAAAGTATGGGATGCATATTTGATCATTTATATCATTTAAAATATGTCATCAATATCGTTTAAAATCATTTTTCTGTGTGTTGCCTGGCGCGATACGCTCGCGTCAAGCGGAAAAAATAGACTTGACGCCGAAACGATCGCTGCACGGCGCTAGGCAGCCTTGGGGCGGGGCTTCAGCGTCCGGTGTGAACCACACAGAGGTTTAACATGGGGGTGGATGGGGCCAGCTGGCTTTTCTGGCTTGGTGCTGCGCTTAGGCGTCGCTTCGGCATCGCTTCCGCGTCTGGTATGAACCCGGCGTTAGAGGGATCATGAACAACTACCTCTCTCTCTCTCTGTTGTCTTATTCCATGTTATGTCAACACCATTTCACCTGCCCTTCTGAGAGACAAACTGGAGCATGTTGCAGTAGACCTACGCCTCACATCCTGAATATTGGACCATCTACCACAGTATATGTGGACCCAGTACTGTGTGTCTTACACAGCTATCTTCAACACGGGGGCCCCACAAGGAACGGCTCTGGCTTCTGTACAACTCAGCCTGTTACCTGCAGATGTTCTCTGATTACTGTGCAATCGTGAGCCTCATCACTGATGGGGACTGAAGCAGGACATAGCTGTGCATCAAAGTCAGTCATTATATTTTATGTTTCATGTGACATCCTGTCCTTTCTGTGGATTAAAATGTGAACTCTGTGTTGATTGTACTTGAATGGCTGTGAAAACAATTTTTATTAGAAATTTCTAGTGTCTGAAGACTTTGTGGACTGGTGCCAACGGAACTGCCCCTAGATCAATGTGGGGGAAATTAAAGAACTGGTGATAGATTTCCCTCCCTTCAGGGACTTCAACTGAAAAATTATCTTGACTGAACTGATCATGCCATTGCACTTTACAAGTAGGGTCAGAGCAGACATTATCATTGTCTTTGTGCCTCTGTGAAGACATCAGCCATCTTCTTTGGAGGGATTTTCTGGGGGAGCAGCATTTCAACATCTGACAAGAGGGCCAGCTCAGTCCTGGGATACCCCAATGACCCAGCGGAGGTTCCTTCAATGACAGACTAATGCACCCTAAGTGTCTAGTGGAGAGGTATTGCAGGTCGTTCCTCTTTGCAACAGGAAGACTGTACACGCAGCCCTACTCCTATTATGGACTGCACTTTAGCTCAGGTTTAACTCTGCTAATAGCAATATTCATTTCTGTCTGTGCAATTCAATGGCTTATAGCCAATCCATTTATCTGTACTATATTCTATCATTGTATATATTCTGTCTACACTGTATATATTAGTTTTTATTCAATGACGTTTTTTTATATTTCTTATATTTCTTTACATTTATAGGTATTGCATGTTTATTTATCATTACTTAACTGATGTCTATTTTGACTGACATCTTTGCTGCTGTAACATGGCAAATATCCCCTGTCTGAGTAAGGATGATCTTATCTTATTTTTCAGTCAGCTATGTACACAACTCCTGAAAATAATTTATGAATGAAGCTGTTCACCAAGTAATATGATGAACAAACTGAACAATTTTTTCTGAACATCAAAAATATAATGAATAGATCAATCTAAATACACCAAATGTGAATGCAGAACAAAGGTAGCTGCTGATTAACATGTTGTAAAACTTATGAAACCTATGATCTCCAATGATCACAAAAAGCCAAATTAAATACACTTGGGGCCTGATCTACTAAAGGTTATCACGTGCAAAGCATGTGCAAACTTGATTTCACCCGCAAAAAAACATGCAAGCTGATCTACTGACGGTGGGCACTGACGTTTGCGTGCAGAAACAATAACACTGTCCATTTAGTACGTTTACTTAAATTAATATGCAATATTAGGCGTTTCTACCGGAGAGCGCAAAATATTGTGAGGAATAGATGCAAATACTTGAATGTAAAAGCATTGTGATTTACAAAGCCTGAAAATAATTTTGGTGGTTGTGACTGCATCTATATTAAAGTTTGAAAGGTAGGTGCTAATCTGCACAGCTTTGTGCACAGATGGCTGCATTCATTGTGGTGAAAAGGAGACGGCGTGGAAGAAGACGGACCCGTACCAGTTTTTATTTGCTGAGGGATTATTAATAGCAACTTTTTCTTCTTCTCTTAATTTCATCAGTCGCTATTTTTGTTTTACCCATAGCATTTACTTTCTCGCAGATACTCTCCCATATCTAATTTCTTTGCGTTATATTAATATTTCTTTGCGGTAGCTCAACAACATGTTTGTTTGCTTCTTCCACAAACACCTCCTTGCTTAAGCTCAGCACATATGGAATAAATGAGTGCATTGTGGGTTAACTTCAATCCTTACCCATTATGGATGGCAGCACGGGGGTCTCTGCTGTTCTTGATATTGATCATTAGAGAAGAAAATCCCAGGAACCACATACTCATGCCAAAGCAGATACGGTACACTGCCTTGTAGCCCACAAACATTTCACAGTTGACATTAGCCTGTAGGCTGGGGATAGAAGAACCTGCCCCATCTTCACAGAAGCCTGGGATCTACAGCAAAACAAAAGGAGTTTACATTTTAACTGTACAAAGTATCAATAAACAACACCAAGATGATCAGGAGCTGAACCTCGTTGACCAAGGATGGGCAAAACAAAATAAACATTATGAACGACCTTAAAAGGATAGTTAACCCAGAAATGAAAATTCACTCATTATCTACTATGCCGATGGAGGACTGGGTGAAGCTTCTGAGTCCACAAATCACTTTTGGAGTTTTAGGGGTAAACAGTGTAGCAGCAGAATTCAATAAAATTGAAGTTATTGGTGACCTATCTTTAGAAGTAATAAAAATTAAAAAAAACATAACATGCATCTATACTGCTTTTGCGATTTCATCAAAGTGTCCGCAAGCCATGACATTCAAATCGAAACAAGGTCATTTCCATTGGTTAACTAGCCTCACGATTCGATTGCGATTTAGCATTCAATGATTAGATTCACATCTCAATGCATTTCCATGCATTTAATGAATCACATCTACAATTTTCAATAGTACTGCATTTGGCACGATTAATACAATCACTCAGACAAACATGACTTTTATTGAGAAAGTGCTTTAAAAAGTATTATAGACTGTTAACATTATAACAATAACGTATTTTTACTAAATAAGGTCTTCAATTCAAAAATCAGACTACAACAGTAAGTCTATGACAGTGGCCAGTGCTCTCCGCACTGATTTGACATTCATTCAATTTAGACTTTTGTGCTTGACAAACTGATACCTTGCTTAACTCCCCCTGGCCCTCCTTAGCAGCACCACTGCAATGAGGCTAATTACTCTGAAAGGTCAACAAGTGACTCTGCTCCTCTCATTTTTTCTAATCAATCACACTTACATTTTATCTCTATAAAAACCTGCTGGATCAATATTTATGTTACTGGATAAACAGGTCGTCGCTTCTTCTGCAACACTGAAGTTAAAACATTGCGTTACGTCCTAACCTTGATGTCCTGGCTGTGCACGTCACGTTACGTTGTAATCTGAGAGAACAACTTCTGTCGGCAGGAGTGTGTGAGTGTGTGTGTGTCTGCTCGTCTCTGTCCCGCTTCACATGAACTGATAATCACTTGTATTTAGTTATGAATCGATGATGTCGGATCTTGACTATGGATCGTTCCAGTCCCTTTAACCCTGATGTCCTGACTGTGCTCAGAACGTAATGTCTCGTGTTGTGTAGCTGGCTTAAACAGTTGTCTCATAAACTCTAGAGAATCAAACAAACACAAAGTAAATGTCAGTCCTGTACGTATCCTAATAACTTGTGATCAGTGATGGTGTTTATTTTTAAAATGTAAAGTAAGCACAGGTCAGAGTGGGAGTGAGGAGGAAGCTCCATTGAACGTAGCGGAAAACATGAATCATTCATGTTCGGTCTCTGCATCGATGCAGAGTCGTTCAAATCTGCATCCCGGTGCATCTAAGATTCAAGATATTTCCTCACCTCTAATTTACTATGTGTTTTAAGCCCAAAGGTCCACCAGAAGTGGCTAAAGTTAAAGGAAGTTAGCATTTCCGACGGTCCCTTATTGCACCTCATCGGAAGATATCAGCTGACTTTTAGGCTATCGTCATCGTGATGTCAAAACTTGGCTATAGACATATCGCAAAGTTGATTTGTTGTCGTCACAATATCAACACTGATCATCAATTAATGATCAATACTCTGTCTCTCTCTCTCTCACACACACACACACACAGTGTGACCGGACACGCTCACAGCCCGAATGGTAGAGACGTAGTAAATTACTGACTGAGCCGCAAAAAACTCAAAAAATTACTTTCTATTGTCCAAACAAGTTAAAAGACCCCACATAAACACTGTAGGGGATCTTAGTGGAGCTGTGCATGACTCCCCAGGGGTCTGCCCCGGACCTGGTGTTGCTGCGGCTGGGCTGTGCGCCTTCTCTCGGCTGTGTCGCAAGTCGTATCATTATCGCAATATTCAACAAGGATATCGTATATCACATGTTTTCCAAATATCGTTCAGCCCTCATGGAAATGTAGCTGTTTGAACTCGAGTTTGAATGTTGGGCTTACGGACACTCGTATGACACCACACGAGCAGTAAGGAGGCAGTATTTACGTCTGAAGATAGTTCACTAAATCCCAGTCCCCCCTTTTTACCCCTGCGACACAGCTGCGTGAAAAGCCGCCGACGCAGTTGCAGAAGCATGCGCCGGCCTTTAGTCCTCCTATATAAGATCCTTGCATTTGACTGTTCTCCATCTTCACTTTGAGATCCAGGTGACTCTCTTTGTTGATCCTTTCTGCAGAAAGCCCCTAATTAAATACACATAGATAACTTTGTTGTTTCCAGTCTCTTGTATTTCCAGATTTCCATCGAGAGCGAGAGAGAGAGAGAGAGAGAGAGACAGAAAGAGAGAGAGATCCCCTCATACCCTTCTGAGCTGCTCGCCTACTCCCGGGGACAGCATGATGCAAGCGACAATGGTCCCCAGCAGCAAGATGAAGGCATAGAGGACTCTGGTGACAGTGGAGTTTCTACTGCTTGGGCAGCAGCTGCACATCAGACATGATGCACTGCTGCAAAGGCATGGCACCTGGGAACAAACAAAATCATACATTTCAGAATTTAGGAGGAGACATATTTTGTGACTGAAGCTTAAACAATTATAGTAAAAACTCAAGAATACATAGGACCTGAATAAGACGATTACAAATCTGACGTGACATAATTGTTGCTCACTAGTTGCTACAGGGAACCAATCTTACAGGTATCCATTCACTGTGACTCTGCACAAAAACTGATGATAGAACATCCCAATAAGTGTGAGCATTTTTGGAAGAACTCTATATGATCACAAGATCTTCACAATGTCACAACTTAGACTGTCTTTCCTGAAGTCAATGGAAATAATGAACAAAGGGCTGTTCAACTCAATGCACTGCTTAATGATGTTTCTAAGAGCAAATATCAATTCATCCACTGCCTCTTCTAAAACTGGCCTGCACCTTTCTCACCCTCTAGTCAATAGTAGTATCAATTCTGTCAAGGAGAACTTTGCAGAAGACTTTGGATGGAATGAAAAGTAGTGTGTTACCTCATCAGCATTCGTAGTTCTGGAGTTTGCCTTTTTAAGGGAGCTGAGAATTAAGCCCTTTTTCCAGTTACCAGGTATTGCATCCTTTTCTCAAAACTTCCTGGAGAGGTCTGTGAGTGACTTGCTTAAAGTGTGAGGGTCGGGTTTAAAGGGGACATATTATGAAAATTCCACTTTTGTAGTGCTTCTACACGTTAATTTGGGTATCTGGCATGTCTACCCACTCTGGAAAAAAACAACTCCTGCGATTTTTTATGGTTCCTCTATGTCAGAAACGTCATGCGTGAGTGACTGCGAATGAGCTTCCGTATGCTTCCCTCGTCACAGGCTAAATGGGAGTCTCTCTTACATGGCCCTGCTTAGAATTAGACTAAGAACCTTACAACTATCTAGGGTAAACGGAGGCCTCAAACTTTCAAACTTAAAATATTACTTCTGGTCAGCACAAATTAAACCTTTGATAACGTGGATTCAGAATAGCACATACACTCGCTGGCTTAATATTGAGAAAAACCTATGCCCAGAGCCCTTAAGGCCGGCGCATGCTTCTGCGTTTTCACGGGCCCGCAAGCGCAAGAGCCTTTCCGGGCCCCTTATGTGCTTGTGTATCTCTTCTTACGTGCTTACGTGCGTCGCCCAATTTTTCTAACTATACGGCAAAGAGACGCGAGCCTCACGCAGCCCGCAAGGCTTGTGATTGGTCTGCTTACTATATCCCGTCCGGAGTCTAGTTTCCGGTTTCATGTCCCATAATACCGGCAGAAACAACGGAAGATTTAGAAGAACGAATATGGACCAAATAGAAGAGCGTTTGGCAGAAGAGATCCGATAGTATGATCGCTTGTATAACCCGTCACTGACTGGCGGATTTGTCCGCCAGAAAAAGGCTACGAGGAGCCGCAGTGGCTATGTAAATAAACAATCGACGAAGAAGAAAGGCGTCTCTAAGGTCGTCTTCGACAAAAAACATTACTCCGCCTAGTGTTCTGGAGGGGAATTGCTTTGTAAGAGGCGCAACACTTGGGGAAGCATGAGTGGCAAAGAGTCTTGCGACACAGCTGCGTGAAAAGCCGCCGACGCAGTTGCAGAAGCATTCGCCGGCCTTTACAAAACTCCGAAGTTAATTTCATCACTAACAAGCATTGGATCCATGAAGACCTTCACACCTAACAATCTAGAAACAGACTTTAGAAAGTAGTCAGATATGGGATTGGTTTACCTGCATCAGCTATTTAATGAGGACAACCTCAAGACTGTCAGGATTTGGGGAAGCAGATGGACCCAGGATGCAGATTTTTAACAAAAAGTGTAATTTTAATTTTCAATTTTTACAAGCCTCAGAATGTTGGGAGGTGACCCCCCTGCTCCCAGGCCTTGGGGAGGCTTTCACATGCAAATGACAATGCTCGAGCTTTACAAATGCAAATCAGGATAGTTTCCCTCAGTGCAGACAACATCTTTTTCTAAAAGGTACCAACTAAACTATCTGGCGTAAGTACATAAGGCTTTAAATAAATATAAAACCTGAAATTATTTCCCTTAAAGGCCGAATTATAGTCGGGTTGCACGCACGCACGCATGCACGCAAGACACGCAACACGCCCCTTTCGTGCCCTCTGCGGGCTTGCGTGCGTCCGCCAATTTTTCTAACTACACGACAAAGCGACGCGAGCCTCACGCAGCCCGCAAGGCTTGTGATTGGTCTGCTTACTACATCCCGTCCGGAGTCTAGTTTCCGGTTTCATGCCCCACAATACGCGGAAATCACGGAAGATTTAGAAGAACGAATATGGACCAAATAGAAGAGCACTTGGCAGAAGAGATCCGAAAGTATGACCACTTGTATAACCCGTCAATGACTGGCCGATTTGTCCACCAGAAATAGGCTATGAGGAGCCGGAGTGGCGATCTAAATAAACAGTCGACGAAGAAGAAGAAGTCTCTTCTTTGTGTGTTTTTTTCTTTGAAAAAAAACGTTACTCCGTCTAGGGTTCTGGCGGTGAATTGCGTTGCAACACGCGCAGCACGTTAGAGAACTATAAACCAAAACGAGTCCGTCGATGCAGCTGCGTGGCCTTCCGTGGTTGCAGTCGCAGGACTATAATTCAGCCTTAAGTTAGTAAGTGTGCTATAATGAATTACAGTTTAAACCATGAGCAAAGGTCATTGTTAGGATTTTTTTTTTAAACAGTGCACTTTATTTAAAAAAAATTGTATTATCCGAAGCAATGAGGTTTCAGTAAGTCTGTTTCCCTGGACAGAAGTGACAACCCACCTCTTCAACCTTAATTGCCCATGATCATTATCCTAAGTCTCAACCACTGTGCAGAGTGGCATGATCACAGCTACTTTTTCTCTTGTGTTGGTTAAATGCACAGTGGATGTGTTAACCACACATCCACTGTGCATTTAACCAACCAGCAATCCGCTCAATAGGCAGAAAATATGCTGGGTACTGTGAGTCTGTGCCCTGTAGAATCTAAACTTCTACTGTATCTCCATAAAAATATCTGTCCTCCCAAAATACTGGCAAATACAGCACCATATTAACATGTCCATGGCAAACTAAGCTGTTGACTCTGCTGAAATTCCCTCATAATTTGAACTTCTTATTAAACTTTCTCAGTATTCCATTAAAACACGAAACACTTTTATCCAAAGCAACTTACAACAAGTGCATTCAACTATGAGGGAACAAACATAGAACAGCCAAAATCATGTTAGTACAATTACTTAACACCAAAAAGAATAAACGGGTCCTCAGTCACATACTCATCCCATATAAAAGTACAATTTAAAAGCTGTTATAACCGCTGCTTTAAGATGAAAAGGACATTTGTGAAACTTTACTCTGAAAACCTCACGTCAGTCTTTAACGTCATCACCTGACGGGCTCGTCCGATCACAGCCTCGTGAATGCAGAGTCTGTCTGCCGCAGACATGAGAGGCTCGTGTTAAGTTTGTTCCGTACGACTGACTCTGTTTTCAGTGTAAATAACTTGCTGAAGTCGACGCAACACTGTTTCCCTGGAGGAGAAGATGAGTGCGTGGAAAAGCAAAGCCGCGGGCCCGGTGTGAAGGAGTCGAGGCGGAGAAGACGGGCGCACAGTCCCTAAATTACGGTGAGACCCCGCTAGAGAGCGAAGCCTTTGCTAACTGTTAAGCTAACTCTCAGATCAGAAAAAAGTGTGAACAACTGTGGGATTAGCGCGAAAGTTGATAAAGTAGAATAAAGCATTGAATGCTTTAGCGGAACTAGTGCATGTTTAAATATGTATGAACTACTTAAATCTTACAGTTTGTTCTCGGTAAGTTTTTTCATAAAGATTCATTAAATAATTTTTTCAGTAACATGTATAAGTGTATGTTGTCATTGAACTGTGCTAATTGTACTGATTGTGTTTACAGCTGATTGAAACGGGGCAGATGAATTGGATCCATCCTTTCACAGCCAGGAGCTCACCGACCTGTGTGCCATACTTCAAATAAGACTAGAAGCAACACTGGATCTCACAGCTACACACCACAGACGTCTACACACTGGGGCAGATTCGGACAGAGTCCCACAAAGAACATATGACCCAGAGGCTGCAAAGAGACATTTCAAGCTTCACCTGATTAGTTTTTCACTGGCTAGGCCAATTTTGTTTGTACAATATTTGTGCTGTATGTAAATAAAGCTTTGACTCAACATATACCTCGTTCATGTTTTTTCCCCTGTAAAATATTTGCACATAAAACATCAAGCATCACACGAATAGTCTTAATTAACTGCAGTGCTTTTGGTAAAGGCTTACTAATAAATTATAATATATATTAATATATATATTATTAGTAACAACTAGGGATGAGCGAGTACAGCATTATCTGTATCTGTATCTGTATCTGTTAACCATATGAATTATCTGTATCCGTATCCGTACTCGGTGTGGGCGGGGCCTAACCCGGAAGTGGGTGTGATTTAACCAGGAAGTGGGCGGGATTTAACCCGGAAGTATGCCGGGTTGTCTTGAAACGGGCGGGGCTTTAACCAGTATGTTATTTTAAGCATGCAATTGATATGGGTTGATCAAAAATTGTTATATTTATTGCTGATTAGAGAACTATACACAGCAGCATCAGCATTGAGCTTCAGATCAATGATTTTGATCACAATAGCAAATTAACTTTTTACAGAACAAGTTTTGCAACAATGAATACAACACATGCTGTTGCAATTATGAAGTGAAATGTAATAACAAGTATTTTCATAATCAACATAACCTTCTTTTTTAACTTTGACATTTTTTTATGATTTTTGTATTTTTATTTTTTTTTAAATTTATTTCCACACCAGGTGTGTGTGTGTGTGTGTGTGTGTGTGTGTGTGTGTGTGTGTGTGTGTGTGTATGTTTATGTGTGTGTATGAGTGAGTAAGAGAGAGACAGAGAGAGAGAGAGGGGGGCGGGGAGACTGTGTTCTACGGATCAAATAGTCCGATGCTGTTTTTCAGATCTGCATTGACTTTAATGAAGACCAGTTGTTCCACATGGCTAGGGTCTAAGTTTGCACGCTGTGGACTGACCACATTTCCAGCTGTGCTAAAAACACGCTCAGACTGGACACTTGTAGGTGGACAACTGAGATGCTGCAGTGCAAAGCGTGTAAGATTGGGCCAGCATTGAAGCTTGCCTGACCAGTATTTCACTGGGTCATCGGTAAGGCTGATGTCCCCATCTGCCAGGTAGGCCTCCACATCACCTGATGGTAAATGTGTCCTCATTGGAATAGCCGATTTCTTTTTCTGCAGGAAAGACAATACTGAAGTGCTGCTGGTGTCAGGTGTCTCTTCTGTGTTTCTTGCAGGTGTAGCCACAGGGTTACAGAGTTCCATCCTGTGGAGTAATGTCCTCTTCAGTGCCTCCACATCAATATTGTCTGGAAAACAGCTGGCTTTATATCTGGGGTCAAGGAGAGTGGCGAGCAGAAATGTGGAGTTTGCAAAAATTGGTTGGAAACGCCATTCTAGTTCTTTGCTCAGATTGGCTGCCAGTCTCCTTGCTGCTGTGCCTAACTTTTCCCTGGACTCAGCCGCAACATCTTGGCCCAGCCCCACTGTGGCATCCTGATCATCATCACCAGCCATGAACTGATCAGATTCATCCTCAAATTCCTCACCAGCTGCAAGACCTCCCACATGCAGTGACCTGATGATGGAGCAGAGGCCATGCAGGAGGGGGGTGACCTCAGAGATGGAGGCGCTGTGTTTTGAGAGTGCCCTTGTGACCTCCTCAAAAGGACAAAGAACAGTGAGCATGTCTGATGCTAACCTCCACTCATTTGGATAGATGATTGTTGGAGCTCTACCCATGTTAGACTCCTGTGTCATAATCTGCACAGCCCTGCGCTGTTCCAGCAGCCGCTGGAGCATGTAGAACGTATAGTTCCACCTTGTTTTTATATCTGTTATGAGCGTGTGCTGGGGGAGATTCAACTGTGTTTGCAGCTCATGTTGCTGGCTTTGCTTGAGCGATGAACATGGCCAGATATGATCCTGGCTTTGGAGAGAAGGGATGTCACAACCCTGTCCTTCTCCAGTGCTTTGATCACCACCAAGTGAAGCGTATGGGACATGCAACGGATGTGCCCATATTCAGTCAAAGCTTTCACCATGTTGGCTGCATTATCTGAAACAACAAACCGTATTGTGACAGATTGACCAACAGACTCTTCCCACTCTCTCATCTTTTCCTTAAGGCAGCACAGAATGTTGTTTGATGTGTGCTCAATGTCCAGCACACCAACATTTAGCAGCCCTGCTTTCCTCTGTACTGAAGCTTCCCCTACACGTTCACACCAGTGCCCAGTTAGACAGAGATATGCATGTGCGTTGTGATTGCTGGTCCAGAGATCTGTAGTGAGGTTGATGACACCTCCTTCAGCTGCCTTAATTGACTGGACCAACTCCCCTCTCATTGCCCCATACAGCTCAGGCACTACAGTTCGACTGAAATAGTGCCTCGATGGGATCTTATACATGGGCTCTAAAAAGCCAACAAGTGTCTTGAAGCCTCTCCTCTCCACCACAGAGAAAGGTTCAAGATCAGTGCAGATCATTTTACCAATCATCTCTGTAATTTGTTTTGACCGGGGATGGTTTGCTGAGAATGGCTGCTTTGCTGCAAATGCAGTGAGTATTGGTGAAGAGGAAGATGAATGTGAGCCCTTAGTAGCACCCAGCTGAACACCAGTGACCCGAGAAGGAAGAGGAGAGGAGGAGGAGGTGGCTGATACAGTGGGCTTTCTAATGTGATGGGCATATAGCAGATGGTTATGTAGAGATGTTGTGTTGTAATGTTTTGCATCTCTACCTCTGCTTAGCTTGGACTTGCAAAGCTTGCAAATGGCTTTGGAGGGATCATTTTCAGACACAGTGAAAGAGTCCCATACTGCAGAAGTCCTCTTGGTCTTTGGTGGAGGAGGACCTCCATCACCAGATGCAATATTGGTCTCAGTGGGGGAAAGGTGGGTGCTACTGCCACCCTCACTGTCCTGCAAGGTTAAGCAAACTCTGACTGGCGGTTCAGTGTCAGCTGAAATACTCTCTGTATCACTCATTATTCTGTATCACTGATCGTGAGAGAGAGAGAGAGAGAGGGGGAGTGTGTGTGTGTGTGTGTGTGTAGCTTAATTTGTAATATTTGTTATACCACTACTACCTACAACGTGTCAGACACTCAGTGCGTGAAGTAAAATAAAACTGGTTAGAGCCTACTGACAGTTTAAAAAAAAAAAAAAATCCAACGAGAGAGAGAGAGAGACGTGAGAGACGCGAGAGAGAGAGAGAGAGACGCGAGAGACGCGAGAGAGACGCGAGAGAGAGACGCGAGAGAGAGAGAGAGAGAGACGCTAGAGAGAGAAGCCAGAGAGAGAAGCCAGACACTCAATGCGTGAAGTAAAAAAAAAAAATTCTCCGACAGGCAGAGACGCAACGCGAGTCGCTTTCTACCAGCACCACGTCTGAACGAACACACGTTTAACAGAACTCTACTGGTTAATAAGTAAGTACAAACTGAAATAAAAACAAACTTCAAGCTGAAGAAACCCTAAACGTTAACGGAAAAGACCCGTGAACCTGAGTGACTGAGAGACAGAGAGCTGTTCTGTGAGTGAGTGAGCAGAGCGGTGTGTGAAGGGGAGGAGCGCTGTGACGCTGTGTGAGGATTTTCATTCAGTCCGAGCACAGATAATGACTCGTATTACTCGTATAATACTCGTGCTCGGCAAAAGTGCTTTATCCGTACCGGATACTCGTTTCAGCCGAGTATCCGGCTCATCTCTAGTAACAACTATAAATTTATATATTTGTATTATTAATATTGTGTGGGAGGGGCTTACCCACGTGTGTACTGCAATGACCCAGAGTGACCAATAGCAACACTTCTAATAGCCAATCACGAGTCATATGCTAATTGTATCACACCTTTTCTCTGCGACCCCCCCCCCCTCCCTCTCCTCTCCCCCTTTGTTCTCCAGACCCCCTCCCCACGGTTCGTTTACTCCGCTACCCTAAGGTTATCGTCACGGAAGAAAGCGGAACTCAGGTTCTGTAAACAGTCACAAACTGCAGGGGACTAGGTGAGTTCCAAAAGATTTCCTTCGACTGAAATTCTGCTTTTTCGTCTAGTGAAAGTTGAGGCGTGGTCTCTGTCTGCTCCCAAATGCAATTTTTTTTAAATTATTTACTCATCCCACCTGGAAAATTTTGCCACAAATTATTTACAAAGCTCAAACTGTCAGTATCTCAGTGTATCAACCTAATTGAGGGACTTAACAAGAATTTTGCTCGGTTTACAGCATGATTTTGAACAAGTGACAAAGCTAACAGAGGAGCTGATAATGAGAAATGCAATCATGAGACAGGATATTACATCTCAGAGACTTGGAAGATCTGTGGTAGGACTGTAACCATCTGGTCCAAACGTGCACAGTTTTGTGATTCCGTCCCCCAACCCCACGATTGCAGGTGCAGCCTGTTGAGCTCTCATTGCGTTATGACAAGGACCCATGGCTGTGATTGCGCCGTGATTCTGCTGTGTGTCGCGATTGTGTGTTGTTCCCACTGGCAGCATGGTCCAGCTGCTACTGCCAGCACTATTTTTACACAGGGTTTGCGTTCAAATGGTCTTAAATGTGTGTGTGTGTGAGAGAGAGAGAGAGAGAGAGAGAGAGAGAGAGAGAGAGAGAGAGAGAGAGAGAGAGAGAGAGAGAGAGAGAGAGAGAGAGAGAGAGATTGATTCAAACTGTATGGTATTTATTTGAGTACCTGCTACTTTAAACAAGGACATACAGTTGTCATACCATAAACCTCACAAAGGCTGTAGCTATTTAAAAGTTAACTTAAATACCTTCAGGTGATGGGCAGTAGGTAGGCTCCCTCTCTCCATCTCCCTCTCTGTCTCTCTATCTCTCTCTTTCACAGACACACACACACACAGACACGCAAACACAACAGGAATGGAATTGGGTCTTGCTGTCATCCATGCACAACTCCCTCAGAAGCTTTCATATGATGACTTACCTAATTAACAATTTTGTGGCCAGGAAATGCAAATGTGTGCATCTTTAGAGCTTCCCGCAACTGCTGAAAATGCCTCTTCTCTAGAGAATTATATACTGTAATATATAAACTGTCTTTGTCAGACAACCCCTAACCTGGCCCTCCTCTACTTTGAAAAGGAACTGTGTGATGCTTAGGATTGGATGAGAACATCTCTGTATTTAACACTTAACCCAGGCATTTGCAACAAAGGTAGGCCTGCTATTTTAATATTTTTCTCATTGCGTCATATTTTCCTCTGAAGGGATTTCAGAGTATACTCCCATTTCCACTTGAACACAGCAATGCTCAACCACATTCAGCACAGAAATACGATAAACTGCTGCTAATGATGGCATGGATACAGTTTGACTGTGAAAAAAAAAAGAATTTTAATAAAGTTTAATTTTGATGACGCGCTCTTTCTCACTTTTAGACAAGTCGAGCAGTCTACATTTAAATTCCAGCTACAAAAACATGGAAGTTTTTCACTTGTAACATTCATGTTGAGATGTAGATTACAGTAATAATTAGTTGACAGCTTCATTGTCTAATGACTAACCCCAGGGATGTTTTATTAAGCCTCAACAGGTAAAATTTCACCAGATGCATGATAAATACTTTTTGCACTATATAAAAGTCTCTCTCTCTCTCTCTCTCTCTCTCTCTCTCTCTCTCTCTCTCTCTCTCTCTCTCTCTCTCTCTCTCTCTCTCTCTCTCTCAAACACACAGAGAAACACTGATAAGGTGGTGTTAAGCGATACAGAGGATCAGATATAGTCAACAAGTTAATACCTAGCCAGACAAGGTCAGCTTAGTACAAGCACAGACTAGGTCATGGTAATATGTGCCAGATAACAGCACATGGCCAGCTTGACCAAGCTTAAGACCAACACAAACCATGATAATGTGTTCATTAGTGTAAAAGTGACAGAGGCATGGTCTTTATTTTGCTTGAATATTACAGTACCTTAGATAATCCTTTACTCAAGAGTAGAGCCAAGCAAACCACATTGCTGCAATTATTAGTAATTTATTAAATTGATGACAATTTCCATAATATAATGATCATTTATATATATATATGTTTTAATATTTGATTATTGCAAAGCTTGTGACGGGGTGATTATTTTTAATCATTTGTATAAATTGTGAGGTTGTTAAATTCCGAATTGAACAGGTAAACAACAACCGAATAAAGCATTTGTACTGCCCAGCAGTCTAAGCCTATTATCCTCTCATGGTAATTGTTGTTACTCAAGCCTTTTATCTAAAATGGATCCTCTACCATATTCTTGATTATCTACTCATATGCTCTCCTGCTGCAGTACATATACCTGCTGTTATCATCACCTGAATCCATTATTTTGAAGGTATTTCTGATAACTTTTCAAGACCCTGCTCAAGGCAACAGAGCCGAGTTAATCCAATTAATAATCTGTAAGCAGATGACCAAGTCTGTTATGATCAACTATTTACATTGCAGTGGCCACTATGATTTCAATTATTAGACACACAACACCTTTATTTTGTGTTTATTAGAAACTACAATGGCAGTAGAGCACATACCTCCACCAGGGCCCAATAGTACCATTCAATTCCAGCAAGCTGTACCAAAATAAACATACTTATAGAAATCAGTCCCCTAAATATAAATTGTTTATTTAATAAGGAATCTTTAAAATGATGTCCTTGCAAATCCATTAAAATGTCAATAAAACGCAATTTTTCAGAATTCTTCTCTTATATTACACAACATTTCCGTTTTGCTGCAAACTAACTAGCAACAGATGAAATCACACCACTTGGCGGATGTGATCATTTTTAGATGAGATACATGGATTGAGCAATTTGGTCAAGTAAGGCATCATTTATTAATGCGCGTCTTTTTGCGCTGATTCGGTAAAGATGCTTGAAGCGGCGAAAAGGATTGAAACTCTGCCTTGTTTTAAAGCGATAATTGATCACCTCTTCTCTGCCCATTCAGTCTTTAAACGGTTAGATACTGGTCACACGGTGTAACTTGCTACATTGCTGTGAACCAGTCGCTATACGTTTTGATTATGTCCTTGTAGATATAACAAGTTCTATCACCATCTCTTTAATGAGACATAAATGACTTGTGAGATCAGTGAGGACTCCACATCTTCAGTAATTAACGGGACGTTTGGTGAAATGAAATCAATACGGAAACTGTCTAAAGTGACGGTGTTGGCCAAACTAAGCAGTGAGCGAAAGGCAAGTGATCAAAACGCCGGTTACTAGAATATGCTCGTTTCCGTTCTTCCCACAAATATACAAACACTCAACATGAATATAAAGAAATTCATCGATTTAGTATGACGAATGTAACCATTGCTCTATGAATACGTCAACCTCGAACAAGAGTCACTAAATGCTGTACGTAACGTTCTGCTCTATCTTAGCCCAAAAACAAGGGCAGTATTGAAACTTAAAACACAAGGTATAAGACTTACATCGATGGCACAGTTAATTTTCCTAATATCAGAACTTACACAACTGGCGAATGTCAAGGCTCCCAGAACAGCTCCCATGGCTGCACGGTTTCAGACCAACAAATTGTAGTAACTGTCCGTAAATCCGTGTACTTGCTTCCGATAATGTTGTTTCTCGCGAGGTTAGGTTTAAAACAGAGCTGCAATTAAGTGCTGGACCACAGTCTATGTGCTGGACTCAGGAGTTTAGTCTGAAATCCTCAGTATGCCCGGGCGACACTGGCTGCATGAGAAGCGCATGACGCCTGCGCCACGGGTCTGCTTCTTGTCACTGGCGTCTGTTGTTTATACAGGTATCTTGTCAGCGCTGAGCTGCAATTTGGTGTGACAGATAATACTAATATTGTTTCTCACGCAGCAAGTGTGTCTGCTTCATTAAACCTTTAGATTTACTGAATTGCTTTTATTTGTTCATTATCAGAGGTCTGTATCAATCTCATCAGATCAAAGTCCACAGCTTTTCAAAATTAAAGCTCTGCAATTCCGCTCAGTGTAAAGCATCGGATGCAACAACAAAGTGAACGTTATGCTTTTACTTTGAAGACAAATTGTCAAACAGGAAGTGATTCTGTGAATGCTTTCACATTACGAAGATCTGCGCTTGTGTTGTATAAAGGTGCTTCCAGACATGCACTGGACTCTAGAGATCCGTTTCTCCGCAGGGACTGTATGTGCGAACAGGGAAACCTATTTGATGATCCATAGTCTAATAATAGAGAAAATTAAAGAAACAAAACAAAAAGCTAGAACCGTACATGAGCTACATAAGCACTCTTCGTCCGCCCAAAACGAGCTAAATAACCAGTATATACATTTTCAAAGTGACTAAGGGAGCTTTTCGTGCAATAGAGATGAAAAACATACAAAAAAAAATAGTGAATTTTACATCAATAAATTTGTCCTAATGTGCTTCGAGGGGATGGATGCATAAAAAAATTGTTATTATACCTGCCAATATATCCTTAATTCGGCAGAGTGTTATTTTATTAAAATAGGTCTTTTAAAGATCACTTTGTTTACATTTTCATTTTCTTAACTTTTTTCTCCCAGCTGTGCCAATGAATCAAAAACCAAACATAACGTTGGCAACACTTCCTATACCCGTTTCAAAATAAACGGTCTCAAGCTATTCTGTTGACTGAATCATTCTTTTTTTGCGCAACCGCAGCCATTGTATTCAGGGCCTGACAGTTCCTTCTTTTTTGCTTGTAGCATCTACTTGAAATTAAGCAAAACTGAATCATACAGTGAATAGAGAGGGGTGTGAAATATAAAGGCTATCCTTACAATTTTGCTAAAAACATTAACTAACTAATAATAACAACAGTGTTCTCTGAGGGCCCCTGTCTGTGCTGGGCCGATGGAAGTTTCCTAACTTTACCCCGCCTTAAGGCTGATTGTTGCCTCTGTGTTGAAGCTATGCCGTAGGTCAATTCCAGTCTTACCTCCTTTCAGTTGCATTACATTACATTTCATTTAGCTAACACTTTTAACCACACCGACTTACAATAAGTACATTCAACCATGAGGGTTACCCAGGGTTCTTATGGACATTTTCTGGAAGCTGGTGAAAGGAGAACTCAGGCAGCATCTGATGTGTTATGCAGATGGTTTTAATGTAGACTTGCTGCATCAAGGAGACCAGAAGGTGAAACAATATACAAATGCTAACAGAGTCACATGAGCAATTTCTACCCCCAAGTCTGAAGATGTCTCCCACAGCATCCCAATATATTCCCTCTACTTGTGTCACCCATTCCAACAGCACATCCAAAAATAGCTAGAATTGCTGTCCCTCTCTATGTTACATGTAGGCATTTGCATCCTATTAGATAGTTAAGCCTAAAGTATATATAACTAAATTACATGGTGTCCTTGCGTCTTGCCACTGGGGAAATACGCAAGAGTTACAGCTGGTGAGAGTTGAAATTGATGCCTCTCTGTCTGGCGTGTCTGAGTTATATACATTAATGTGTGAGGATGGTTAAATATTCCTCAACAAGGGTGACCAGACTTTCTCCGTCAGGGCCCAGAGGCTCTGGAACTCCCTGTTTAGTCTCTCCAAATCACTACTTGAGTTTTTCCCTACACCGTCGCCAAAGTGCTGCTCATTATGGGAACTGTAGGGTTTCTCTATAAATTTGAAGGTCTTGACTGTAATGATGTGATTTGGTGCTTAATATTGAATAGAATATCTTTTGTTTTTCAAATGAGGTAGAAAGACATTTTATATTTGTACATAAACTGTAGGTACCAGTCTTGGTTGGTTAACAAAGAAGATAATTTGGGAGTGATCTTCGATCCTGATTTATCCTTTAATAGTCACTTAAAACAAATTTCTAGGACCGCTTTTTTCCACTTGCGTAATATTTCAAAAATTAGACATGTCCTTTCCCAAAAAGATGCAGAAAAACTAGTCCACGCCTTTGTTACATCGAGACTGGACTATTGTAATTCATTATTATCTGGCTCCAGCAGTAAGTCGTTAAAGACTCTACAGCTTGTCCAAAATGCCGCAGCACGTGTCCTGACGAGAACAAAGAGAAGAGAGCACATTTCTCCAATATTAGCATCGCTACACTGGCTTCCAGTTAAATCTAGAATAGAATTTAAAATTCTCCTCCTCACCTTCAAGGCCCTTAATAATATGGCGCCTTTTTACCTTAAAGAGCTGTTAGTACCTTATAAACCCGCTAGAGCACTCCGCTCCCAGAATTCAAGCCTACTTGTCGTCCCTAAATTCTCTAAAAGTAGAGTAGGAGCCAGAGCTTTTAGCCATCAAGCCCCTCGGCTGTGGAATAATCTACCACTTTCAGTTCGGGAGGCAGTCACCATCTTTTCGTTTAAAAGTAGGCTCAAAACCTTCCTTTTTAATAAAGCTTATAGTTAGAGCTAATTAGTGCGCCAGAACGTTACTTGTTCTATTTTATGACACATGAAACACGGAGTTTCTCTTTCCAGCTTCTCCTTCCTCTTCTCCATCCCTATCCCCCTTCCCCGGAATCCCTTTGCTTTATCACCCGCAGATCCAGGGCCTCTGTGGCCGCACCATGGATTGCGGTTTGTGGATCGCGCACCGGGGGTCGCGGTGTTGGATCCAGTGTGGCGGATTCTGAGTCATGTGGGCTGATCGTGGTGCTGGTGGCGGACCCTGTGTCGCGTTGGCATTGGGCACGGGCGGTGGACCAGGACCGCGGTGGTGGCTTGTGATGGGTCCTGGTGGGCGGCGGTGGACGGTGACTGAGGACTGGAGTGGCGTCTGGTCTGGATGGTGGATCGTGGTCTAGATGGTTGCTGAGCATGGACATTCCTTGCAGCGGGACTGCTTGGCATGTCATGTTGGGGTTGTCCTTCGGGATGTCTACCCTCATCAAATGCTGCTAGAGACTTTGATTATTGATGATGTTCTCCTGCACGTGGCATCTATTGCACTTCTGTCCGTCCTGGGAGAGGGATCCCTCACATGTGGCTCTCTCTGAGGTTTCTACATATTTTTACCCTGTTAAAAGGGTTTTTAGTAGTTTTTCCTTACTCTTGCTGAGGGTTAAGGACAAAGGATGTCACACCCTGTTAAAGTCCTATGAGATGAATTGTAATTTGTGAATATGGGCTATACAAATAAAATTTGATTGATTGATTGATTGAGAATTTATGTCACAAAAAAGCCCAAAAGGTATTTACAGACTGTCTTTAATCTGAGGTGTTGCTCCTTTGTTCCATGTTATCCTACAGATGTGACATGGTGATTTCAGCATAAAACATCCTTTATAGTGACTTTTTTTTCTCTTTCATTACATCAGTGGTTCCCAAACTTTTTACAGTCCCGTACCCCTTCAGACATTCAATCTCCAGCTACGTACCCCCCCCCCCCCCCCCCCCCGAAATTCTGACGGGGGAGCTAACCGCTGTGCCAATGTTTTGACTAGGGATGGCCATTCGATAAAATTGTCTTAATCGATCGTCGGGAGAATTAACAATTCGATATTTGATTAATCGTTAATATTTTTATATAAAAATCCACTCTTTATAGGCTATATTAAAATGCAGGGAAAATAGAAAAAACACAGCCTGTTTCCTCATTGAGATCTTTATTACAAGATGAACAACTCTTGTGGCAGTTAAACGGGATCCGTTCAATGGTTACACTTGAAAATATGCGCTGCTGCTCTATTAAGCCCAGCTGAGAGAGC
Organism: Pleuronectes platessa; assembly: GCF_947347685.1. Classification (NCBI taxonomy): domain Eukaryota; kingdom Metazoa; phylum Chordata; class Actinopteri; order Pleuronectiformes; family Pleuronectidae; genus Pleuronectes; species Pleuronectes platessa. The sequence goes on along the minus strand of NC_070627.1, from coordinate 30,567,147 downwards.
AGCAGCTAGCCTCTGAGAGCTAGCTCTATTTGACGGTTCTCGACCTCTCAAACAGGGGGTTGTCACGTCCCTCATTCCCGGAACCCCTCACCGAGACCCGGCTCTGTCCAGGTCCGAAGGGGCTAGCTTTGGAGCTCCACACGGACCCTCAGTCCACATGGAAGGGAACCCCGGACAGAACCAGGTCAGGGTGAGGGGTTCCAGGAGTGAGGACGTGAGGTCGAGAACTGTCAAATCCAGCTAGTTCTCAGCGGCTAGCTGCTGCTTTCTCAGCGGGCTTAAGAGTATAGCTACGGGCTTCCTTGAGCTGCTAGCATCCTCACTGTGCTTCATTCCAGGCAACTCGGATATTCCGTCCTACTTGAAGAAGAGCAGTATACTCCTCAGGCGCTCATGGAGACGTGTAGCTTCGCAGTGTTGGCAGTGAACGCAACAGAATAACGTTGATGACAAAAAATTTCATTGACGAAATTATTTAGCTGAATATGTGTATACAAGAGTATTTTTGGCAAGCGACTTGGCTATTCAGACTATCTAATATTGCATGATTATTTATAGCTCAGTTTGAAAATGTAAGGGAATAAAATGTAAGCAAATAAAATGTTCTCCCCGCGTACCCCCTGAACCACTTCGCGTACCCCTGGGGGTACATGTACCCCAGTTTGGGAACCGATGCATTACATGAAGCACTGCAGCACCTGATGTCCTTACCTTAGCATCCAATGTGGCAGCATCAACATGGTGGAGATTGGCAGCTTCAGGCTGGTCAACATGAGGATATCAGCTTCATCTCTAAAGAGAACTTGCAACTGCTTACAGTTGGCAGTCATTGCTAAGTCTCATGGATAATATTGAGTCAATTTCTATATTCATTATGGTTGGATACAAAAAATTTACTTTATTAAAATTATTAATCTTTTACCTTCTGATTTGATACACTTCAGATAAAAGCCCATTGTTTTAAATTTCTTCGTTGCCATAAGAGATACATGATAAAGATAAAAGTTCATTAGCTCCAAGTTCATCGTATGATCACTTCACTTCAGGTAAGAAAGTAGGTGGTTGACATCAGCCTCAGGTTTTCTCTTTGATTGTCTATTCTAGTAAAGTTTCATTTCACAAACAAGGACATCAATCTGCATGTTTACTTATTCAACACACAAATTGAAGATAAAGTAAGGTCTGCTTGAAATTAACGATGTAAAAACTGAATGTAGCAGACAGGTTTAGTTTTCACTATGACACATTACACATCAAACCAATACTTTGAATAAAGACTTTTAGGAGAAGTTATGCTAAACAACTGCTCTTAAAATGCAGGTGTGACGTTAAATATTCACATTTCAGTTGATCACAGTAAATCCGTTTCTGCAGTATGACAATCTTGGTTTGTTAAGGTAATTATTAAACTGTTTAAATTCAATGTTACTTTACCATACAGCTCCGATAACAAAATCCAGCTGAACCAGTTTAACACTGCAACAGCTGCACTAAAGTTATTTGTGCAACAATAATTTAATATGACATTAATACTGAGCTACTCACATTAACGTACAGTCAAGACAACTGGGTTGGCGATCAAAAAACTTTACATCACGTTATCAAACATGGTGGAGCTTTTTCTCCAAACACACACAGTGTAGAAGTTTTATCACCATAAACTCTAACGCTTCTCTCTGCCCTGTGGACCAGTTCCTGTGATTGATTATCAAAGTGCAAATATGAATCAAATAACCCCAAACTGTCAATGTAGAGAGATAAAGCCTAGCGAAAAGGTGGAGACAGCACCCTTTTTTCATATTTAGTTATGCATTTGAAAAAAGGAACGTACACTGCCCTAATTTTTTTATTTGATAAACAAATTATTCAATTAAAAAAAAAAAATCTGTCACATGACCTCAGTGTTCTCTGTCTCTCAATGGACGGGCACGTTGCTGGGCTGTGAGCACAGGCCCCCCAAGAGGACGTCCAGCCCTCTTGCCACCCCCATGGAGTCTGTTTCTGACAGATTGATCGGAAACATGCGCACCAGTAGCCTGCTGTAGATTATTTTGTGGAGGTCAGTCACTGCTCCTCCTGTTCCTCTTCACACAAAGGAACAGATACCAGTCCTGCTGCTGTGTTGATGCATTTCTCCGGCCCCATCCACTCTTCTTGTGTAACAGCCGATCTCCTGGTATCTCCCCCATGCTCTTGAGACGGTGCTGGGAGACACAGAAAAGCTTCTTGTGACCACACGTATGGATGTGCCATCCTGGAGGAACTGGACAAACTGTGCTGCAGGTACCGCCTCATGCTACCATTAGTGACAAGGACACTAGTAAACAAAAAAATCAGGAAGGATAAGGAGAGAGCAATTGTCTGTGGTCACCACATGCACACTTTGTAGCATAACTGAAGGTCAATAATAGTCGAGTATCTGAGGAGAAATATTATATATCAAGCTTGTTGTAATCATAGTCCATGGTCAGCAGCCACCATGAACATGATCCACCATCAAGCTCGGATGCCAGTCATTGTCCACTGCCGCCATCAGGATTCACCATCAGCTGCCACCTCAATTGTGGTCCACCACCACTATCAGATGCCCACACAATACAGGATCTGCCATTATTATCACAATCTGCCAGCCCGATACAGAATCTGCCATACAGGATCCACAGTTATGTTCACGATCTCTGATATGCGATCCAGAGGTTTCATAATCCACGTTGTTGCCACAGACGCGGCCCTGGATCTGCGGATGATAAGGAATTGGGACTCTGGGGAGGAAGTCAGGTCAGTAACATGTATTGATGAGATATTCATTTCTTTGATGTGATAAGGATGGAGAAGAGGAAGGAGAAGCTGGGAAGAGAAGCTCCGTGTGTCATGTGTCCCCCGACATCTAGACCTATAGCAGCATAACTAAGAGCAAGTCTAAGACAAACCTGGACCGGCTCTTACTATAAGCTTTATCGTAAAGGAAGGTTTTAAGCCTATTCTTAAACATACAGATGGTGTCTGCCTCTCGAACTGAAAGTGGGAGATGATTCCACAGAAGAGGGGCTTGATAGCTGAAAGCTCTGGCTCCTACTCTACATTTAAAGGCTTGAATTCTGGGAGCGCAGTGCTTTAGTGTGTTTAGGTACTATCAGCTCTTTAAGGTATAATGGTGCCATATTATTAAGGACCTTGAAGGTGAGGAGGACAATTTTTAATTATATTCTAGATATAACTGGAAGCCAGTGTAGTGAAGCTAATACAGGAGAAATGTGGTCTCTCTTCTTGGTTCTTGTCAGGACACATCCTGCAGCATTTTGGACAAGCTGCAGAGTCTTTAACAACTTACTGCTGGAGCCTGATAACAAGGAATAACAATAATCAAGTCTGGATTTAACAAAGGCATGGACTCGTTTTTCTGCATCTTTTTGAGAAAGGAATTTTTTTTAGATATTACGCAAGTGGAAGAAGATGGTCCTCCAATTTGTTTTAAGTGAGAATTAAAGGACAAATCGGGTGAGAAGATCACTCCCAAGTTCCTGTCTGTTTCATTGGAAGCAAGGGAAATGTCGTGTAGTGCAGCTAAAGTATATAATTCGATTTATGTACCTCTAAGGTGTTTAGGGCCAAGTATTCGAACCTCGGTTTTATCTGAGTTTAATGAGAGAAAATTGCGGGTCATCCAGGTCTTCATGTCCTTGAGACATTTTTGGAGTTTAGTCAATTGATTACATTGTTCAGGTTTTATTGAGAAGTATAACTGGTTGTCATCCGCATAGCAGTGGGAATTTAAAGTGTGTCCTGATAATGTTTCTTAGAGGAAGTATATATAAGGAAAATAAAATTGGGCCGAGCACAGAGCCCTGTGGAACTCCGTGGTTAACTTTGTTGTGCACAGATGACTCATCATTAAGTTGCACGAATTGGAATCGATCTGAAATTATATGATTTAAACCAGTTTAGGGCGGTTCCTTTAATGCTAATTAACTGTTCTAGTCTTTCTAATAAAAGTTGATGGTCAATTGTGTCGAATACTGCACTAAGATCTAACAGATTGAGGACAGACACATATCCCTGATCTGAAGCTATTAGAAAGTCATTAGTGACTTTTGCCACGGCTGTCTCTGTGCTGTGATTGGCTCTAAACCCCGACTGAAAGTCTTCATTTACATTACTTTCCTGGAGAAACTCAAACAGCGGATTTTATTTCTAACAGAATTTTATCTTTAAAGAAGTTCATAAAGATATTGCTATTTAGGGATCGAGACAGTGCTGAAGAGAAACCTGGGTTGATTTTAATTTTTCTTCTCTATATTTGGTGGCTCTTGCTTTGTGGAGGATCTTCTTATATGCTTTAATACTATTTTTCAGAGATCAGCGCCTCAGCTTCTTGATCAAAGCAGAAGCTACAGTTGGTTTCTACCGAGCTTCAGTATCTGTGGTCGCCTCCAGTCTGTCCTGCTCTCGCTTTTTGTTTTAATATTTCGCCAACCATATTTTTTTTAAGCTATTAGGCTGCAGCTATATCTGAGGCAGAAGGAGTAAAAGACCTACTCTCATATCGGGGAATCCCAAATGTTTGCTTGTGCGATAACACAAACTCATCAGCAAGCACAGCAGCTTGCGCTACTGTCCCAACCTTTTGCTCATTGAGATAAGTTACCATTCGATCAGGCAGACTATTCTTGAACTCTTCGATGAAAACTAATTGTGATAGAGTGTCAAAATAAGTCGCGTTGCTTGCCTTGCACCATCGATTAAACAGAGTCTCTTTCTCACGGGCGAACTCCACGAATGTTTTACTAGACAATTTTTTAAACGTTCTAGAATTTTGTCTATATGCTTCAGGCTCTAGTTCGTAGGCATGAAGCACGGCTGTCTTGATCGCTTCATAAGACAAATTATCTTCTAGAGAGAGTGCAGCTAAAATTTCCTGGGCTTTACCTGTCAATTTACACTGAAGCAGTATCGACCAGACCTCTTTTGGCCATTTCAGTGAGGTAGCAACTCGCTCAAAGGCAGTAAAATACGCGTCTACTTCCGCCTCCAAAATTGAGGTACTAACACTATATTTCTGCTCACCTCAAAGCGGAGGGTGTGTGAATGTGTGTGTGAATGGATGAATCTAAAACTGTACTGTAAAGCGCTATGAGTGGTCATAAAGACTAGAAAAGCGCTATATAAATACAAAACCATTTACCATTTACAAGGTGATCCTAACATTGTAGGAAAACACTGTTGGTATATTACTGGTATGAACTCGGTAAAATAATTCTTAGTACGATTTATTTATTATATGTAGTTATCATTCTTGGTGTGGACAGCCATTCATCTCTTTCCTTTTCAGGCTTTATATCAACACAGGGAGACCCTCACTGCTGTAGAAGCTCCAGGCAGCAACACGTGTCTGCAGAGACAAGAGAAAAATAAGAGTTTGAGAGTTTGTCTGCATGTGAGATCCGGTAAAAACAACATGCAGGGTCTCTTATGGAAATGTCTGGAATTGGTGAGAAAAAACTAAATCTGATAGCACCCTCTTTTGCAATATGAATGGGTAAGGGGGAAATCTGCATGTTTAATCTGATTACTACAGTGCATGTAAACACTTTCTAATCAAATTAGGGACAATATCAACTGATATTGTAAAAAATGTTTTACTAAAGCTCTAAAACCATTCAAGCTCCTCAGAAGACTGACATTTCAAAAGTCCCATATGCAGTTACATAGTTAAAAGGCGTCATGTCAAGAAAACCTCACTTTTCAGTGTTTTTGAACATTTTAATCTCTGGGGTACATAGCCGTACAGAAAATGTAAATATCCCCCCAGATCTTTTTTAGGGGATGTCTGAAAACATGGTAAGAAGTGAGCTGCTCAGATAGAACCGCTATTTATGCAGGAGCTGAGGAGCTCATGGAATTAGAGCGCCCCCCTCTCTCTGAATTGGCACAAAGTCTCCACCCATAAATTCAGAATACTCAAATGTTCAATTTTTTCTGCAAGCATGTATATATCTCTGTTTATGGCACGATAGATGAGCATGGCTCTTTAAATTGGCCCATCCAGTTGCAGGAGAGGCTCTTCAACTAGCTGAAGAGCAGACAGGGGTATTGCTCAATCTCAACACACACCATGAATCTTTCTTTCCCTACCCCAGGCCTGCCTCACACAGGAACATCACACTAAAAACCCATGTTCACCGGCAGGCCTAAACAGCATGCAAACTGCACCCACCCTCTGGTACATTGTGCAAATGCAGTTTACTTGGCTTCTGCCATGTAACGGTCATTGAGCTCTGCTCCTCAGTAGGGATGCAACGATTAATCAACGACAAAAATACGTTGGTTACGTCATAGCACGTGGTTTTCGTGCCATGTAGTTGATCTAAACAACGTTCTACCGGTGGTAGCTGAGGAGGTAGCCATCTCGCTCCCTTCCTATCTCCAAAAGTTGCGCATGTGCTATACCGACAAAAATTAGCACAAAGGCGGCGGTTGCAACACCATCGCGTACCAGAAAGTCAACAGTATGGGAGAACTTCACCCTCAACATAGCCCGGAAAAAAAACTACCTGCAATTTTTGTAGGGCGTACCTTGCTTTCCATGGGAGCACGTCCTTTATGCGCGATTATTTGAAGAGGAAGCATGTTGGACATCATAACGTAGATGATGCAGACTGGTTTCTGTAAGATAGCATTATCTAGTTTGCTATATACGGAGTTGTCTTGGCAACTACCTCAATATCCGTGTGCAGGATTCTAGAATCCATTACAAAAATACGGTTTGAATGTTTTAAAACGAGTTTAAAAGCGTAATGTTATCATTTTGCCTGACAAACGTATTTTTTAATCAAAATTATGCAGTCCGAAGAAGATTTAAAGTTATTTCTGCAAAAGAAGCAGACTTTTACTTCGCATCATACTTTACATCAAGGCTATTCAACTTCAATTAGCAAGCGGGCCAAATAAGAAAATCCCAGGGGGTGGTGAGGGCTGCACAGAATATTGATCAGTTAATGGCTAAAAATGATAAACAGTAATGTATATTTCCACAAGTAAACAATCACACAGCATCTCTTGTCTTTCACTTTATATAATCAGTAACAGACTGTCATTCCATTCCAAAACACAGGAAGGCTATCAAGCTTTGATACAGAAGGGCAAATTTACATAAAAAACATAAACATAAAAGTACTATTCTGACATGTCCATATCCATATATGTCGAAAACTATTTAAAATAGTATAATATTATTCAGTTATCAGATTGACAATAAATGAGCCTGTTCAGGAAACTATCAAAAACAATTCCAAGCTAAAATTAGGTACCCACAGCAGGTCCATATCCCAAAATACATACTGTAAACTGAACATCTTGAAATAGTATCCATCACAATAATAGTAAATAAGCCTTCAACCACATTTCCAAGCAGAAATAAGGTGCTTTGCAGGTTCATATCCATAAACACAAACAGCCAGATGAATCTGGTAAAACAGCATCCACCAGATTATCAAAAAATGGGCCGACTCATGATATTATCATAAAAAAGCCAAAAAAAAGGTACGTATAGCAGGTTCATGTCTATATTTATTAAAGGTAAAAACTAAAACTCAAGGCAAACCAAAGGGGAGCCTGCTGAACAATAAAACAGATTTGTAGTCTGTGCATTTTCAGTTTGATAGCATCACATGCCTCAGTCAGGGTATTTTTCTACTACAAAACTACCTTACTTATCAGACCTCTGTTGTTTTGAGCCTGTTTAACTCAGTGAGAGAAACTACATTGCCTTGATTTGGCAATTTCAGCATAGTTTGGCTCATAAGTAGTAAGGGCAACCCTGAGACACTCGTGTAGCTTTTCATTGGTCATGGAGCAACGTGCCCTTGTTTTAATTGCATTCATGTGAGAAAAGCTCACACGTGCAGGTGGAACCAAACATTGTTAGTATTAGCAGCGCCAATTTCCTGATTGTAGGGTACTGGTATTGGCTAACATGATTACACAAATAGTTCACTGCACCCACAGACAGCAAGTGCTGCTTTAAAGCAAATGAGGACTGGACATCAACCATTTCAATCTGAAGGATGATCTCATCAATGCAAGACATTACCTCTTTTGCTTTTACACAGAAGTTTGCCTCAGGTTTGATGTAGAATGGGTCACAAGCAAATTGCAGTACCTCAATAGAATACTGAAGCCTTGGAACCTCTCAGTGAAGTTATCAGTCAGTTTTCTCATAAAGTTTGTCATGACTGGCAATATGTGTGCCCCAGGTAATGCACACATGAACGCACAGAGTTGTGAGAAGTGCAGCAACCTTTCTGCCATTAGGTCTGACGTGAAAATCTTTAACTTTGTTTTGAAGGCGCACAGCCTCTCAACCAAATCCGCTGTAGACTTTTTCCGCCCCTGAACTTCCAGATTCTGAGTTTTCAAGTGTCCAAAATTATCACACAGAGAGTGGACTTCTGCCATAAACTGTTCATCCAACATGCGCTCCAAGAAGTGTGCTGACCGTTTGTGTTTACACGTGCGAAAGGAAAGACAAAATCTCCTGGCGGAGTTCACAGAAACGGTCCAAAACCTTTCCTTGGCTGAGTCACCTGAAATCACTATGAACCAGCAAGTCAGTGTGCTCTGCAGATGCGTCAGCAAGCAACATATGGAAGAGGCAATGTTGAAGGCTTGAACGGATGAAATTCACCAAATTCAATTCAAATTCTGCCAACCTGGCCATCAGCCCTTTCACTCTACCGGTCATAGCCGGAGCTCCATCCGTAACCAACAAGCAGACTTTTTGTATATCCAGTTCATGCTCATTAAAAAACGTAACAATCTTTTAAACAATCACTTCACCTGTAGTGTGTTCCTCCAGCGGAACGAGCCCCAGTAGTTCCTCCCGAAATAGCACTCCATTCATAAAACCTCACATATATGCACAGCTGGGCCTTGTCGGTACAGTCAGTCGATTCATCCACAGCGTTAGACATAAACTCTGCTTTTCGAAGGTTTTCCAAAAGCTTCCCTGCGACATTCGTTGCCAGTAGCTCCACTCCGTGGAGAGTTGATGTGTCCGAGAGAGGCACTTTTTTAATGGATGAAGTGACTCTTTCCTTCACTTGTTCATCAACAATCATCTCATCAATAACTGCAAGCATGCAGTCTTTAGCAGTCTCCAACTCGGTAAACAGACAGAAGAGGCCCTTCTGTCTGGTTAGTGTCCAGGCTTCACCGTCAACTTTAAGACGCTTCAGCTTTGAGAGAGACATTTCGCAGCTTATTGGTAGCGTCAGCTAGCGCAGGTGTTTCAGTGGGCAGCCAGATCAGAGCACAAGTGAGGAGGGGGTTGCGGCAACCAACACAGGTGTGTTACATTAAGACATAACCGTACAGGTTTGGTTGAGGCAACAGTGAAACTCAATGGCTCTGGGTTAGATGTTTTAGTATATAAGAGGCTGTTAGTTTAATTTGTTCTTACTTATTTTTTGTATCGGCACTTTGCCTTTTCTTGATTCACGGGAAAAAGGTAAACTTGAATTTTAATTTATTTTGGTATATTAGCACTTTGCCTGTCCTTGGTTTTAAATGGACAAAAACTAGATTTCTTTATTTTTGTATCAATAGTTGCCTTATATGCAGCAAAGTATATTAAAATACATCTTTGAATGAAGTATCGATCTTTATTATCTTTATTGTCAGTCATCACATGCCGCGTAAAACCTCATGCTAAATTTAAAAGCTGATGGCTAAATAAGAGCAAGTGAGTATTTGTGTGATTCCTAATCCGATTAGTCGATTAATCATTTCAATAATCTATAGATTAATCGACTATGCAGACATCAGAATGGTCGTTAGTTGCAGCCCTATTCCTCAGAGAGAGACACTGTTCCTTTCGATGCAATCACTGCTCTAAACTTACCTCCTTGACGTTAAGTAGTTGTTCACTACCCATAATCGCTCTGTCGTTTAAGACGAATTAGACACAAAGTCAGTGCAACGACTTACGACAGTCACGCAAGTAAAGCTTATGTTTATGGTGAGGAAGAGGAAACAGAAGCTGGCAATTTACCAGTACAGACCAGCACTCCCGAGTCTGTACATCGCCATCTCCATGTCTCTTACAAACTTGATGGATGAGAGCAGATCAGAATTAGAATTACGACACAAACAGTGCATTCGAAAAGTATTCACACGCCTCACTTTTAAAGTCACATTTGCAAGTCACATAATTAGTAAATAGGGTCCACCTGTCTGCAATTTAATCTCAGTATAAATACACCTGTTCTGTGACGGACTCAGAGTTTGTTGGAGATCATTACTGAACAAACAGCATCATGAAGACCAAGGAGCTCACCAAACAGGTCAGGGATAAAGTTGTGGAGAAATATGAATCAGGGTTAGGTTATAAAAAAATATCCAGAGCTTTGAACATCTCTCTGAGCACCATAAAATCCATCATAAGAAAATGGAAAGAATATGGCACAACCGCAAACCTACCAAGAGGAGGCCGTCCACCCAAACTGAAGAGTCGGACAAGGAGAAAATTAATCAGAGAAGCAACCAGGAGGCCCATGGTTACTCTGGAGGAGTTGCAGAGATCCACAGCTGAGGTGGGAGAATCTGTCCACAGGACAACTATTAGTCGTCTACTCCACAAATCTGGCCTTTATGGAAGAGTGGCAAGAAGAAAGCCATTGTTGAAAGGGATCCATAAAAAATCCTGTTTGGATTTTGCCAGAAGCCATGTGGGAGACACAGCAAACATGTGGAAGAAGGTGCTCTGGTCAGATGAGACCAAAATTGAACTTTTTGGCCTCAATGCAAAACACTATGTGTGGCGAAAACCCAACACTGCCCATCACCCTGAGCACACCATCCCAACAGTGAAACATGGTGGTGGTAGCATCATGCTGTGGGGATGCTTCTCTTCAGCAGGTACAGGGAAACTGGTCAGAATAGAGGGAAAGATGGATGGAGCCAAATACAGGGAAATCCTTGAAGAAAATCTGATGCAGTCTGCAAAAGACTTGAGACTGGGGCGGAGGTTCATCTTCCAGGAGGACAATGACCCTAAACATACAGCCAGAGCTACAAAGGAATGGTTTGGATTAAAGAATGTTAATGTCTTAAAATGGCCCAGTCAAAGCCCAGACCTCAATCCAATAGAGAATCTATGGCAAGACTTGAAGATTGCGGTTCACAGACGGTCTCTATCCAATCTGACTGAGCTTCATCTTTTTTGCCAAGAAGAATGGACAAACCTTTCCATCTCTAGATGTGCAAAGCTGGTAGAGACATACCCCAAAAGACTTGCAGCTGTAATTGCAGCGAAAGGGGGTTCTACCAAGTATTGACACAGGGGGGTGAATACTTATGCACCCAACAGATGTCAACTTTTTTGTTCTCATTATTGTTTGTGTCACAATAAAATTTATTTTGCACCTCCAAAGTACTATGCATGTTTTGTTGATCAAACGGGAAAAAGTTTATTTAAGTCTATTTGAATTCCAGTTAGTAACAGTACATAATGGGAAAAAGTCCAAGGGGGGTGAATACTTATGCAAGGCACTGTAGAAGAAGTCCACGCTGGTTTATTTACGTCCCCCCGGCTCCTCACACACAGTGAACGATGGCAACTAACAGAAAAAGGCTGTTGATGACGCGACAGTTTTTCCTGAAATAAAGTGACACCCAGCGGGTTATAATGCTTATGTTAGCGTGTCTTAGCGCAGCGGTACCCCGGTCTTGTTTCCAAACTGCGTTGCTAATTCAACAGCTGCAACAGCTTGAAGCTACACGGAAGCAGCTGTCTTCCCCCCCAGCTTCTACACAGTCAGCATGGACACCCGATACTAACTACTACCAGGTGTTTGAGAAACAGTGTCATGACAGCCGTGGGATTAAAGGCAGCGGGTTTTTGCGCTGTTCGCCCCGCAGTTAGCATGGTGGCTAGCCCGCTAGCCCCGTTATGAAAGTTCGTTATAACCGTATGTGACCGTACACACACACAAATCTAACATACAGTACATATTTTGGTTTATTTGGTTTATTTGAAATAATACATTTACTATAGTCATGTGTGATCACCTTTTAACCACAGAACACATGCTGGTATACAGAGGTCAACAGCTTCCTGTGTGTTCAGTACTCTTTTTGGGTGTAGTTGTTACGAATATCATGGCCATTTACCAAACCATCTGTAGAGTCTTGGCAAAATATCAGATTAACAAAAGTTAATTTTAAAAAGTGTAGATCAATAAGTGATACAGAGGTCAGGTTCGAACACCGACTCATATCTGCAGCGGATTGAATACACAACTTTCAAGACTGCCAGAACATAACACTCAAGGCCATTTCTGAAAACGGCTTTAGTATGAATGATGACTGAAAAGCACGCTTGAAGATGTTGCAATCCTGGCTCTGTCAACTTCAACGTTTAAGAACACCACACAACTAGAGCCTTTAAGTGTAAATTGCTGTTCCCATAAGTATGTAAACAAAAATGTCTAAAACAGGCACGATAGCTGTAATATTTTACTTTAATCAACTTACCATTTTTTTTTACAAATAGGCTAAGTTAATTTGATAAAGGGAGAACAGTGAACCACATTATCAATAAGGAGAACAAGTTGAAAAGAGACAGCTTTCCAAAGCATGTCTTCAATTATTTTTCACGATAAAAATACTGCCACAAGTTTTTAATGAACTCCTAAGGACATCAAAAAGTCACAGCCGACTAAAGAAGAGTGGAGTTTTCATCAGCTCAAGGGTTTTAATGGAATGTCCTCAAGGAGAAACCCTCACTTCCAAATGAGGGTAGAGAGTTCTGATGACTTCTTATGTTATGTCCTTCTGTCTTGGAGGTTTGTGAATGTTCCTGACCACACATTTCACCATCCATTCTATGCCTTCGTTTACTCCGTCCCTGCAAGAGAACAAGTCTTAAGTTAGTTACGCATTATCCTGAACAGTGCCATGAATGTCTGAAAGCAGCCCAAGTCTCCAGAAATAGAGTCACAGAATCAGTGTCACAGTCAGAAATAATAAAACTTGATGCTGGAAATCGACTTAATGATTCTTGTTCCAAGAATGTAAAAACATTGAATAAGGGAATCAATAAGAATCATGCTAGGGCTGTTGTGATATCCTGGTAATGATGAGAATTGTAATTTTTTTTTAACTAGTGACACGGTGTTAATAATATACACTTCCCATCCCCAAATTATGTACAGTCTATCATAGAGTAGCATCTTACCCTGTGAGGGCAGTACAAGGCTGGACTAAACAGTCTCTCTTTCCAATTTTTGGGGCACAGTCACTGAAGGCTGTTTTAATGTCCGGTACAGACAAACAGTTCTGAAAAAAGAGGAAACACAAGATGTGACTGAAGGCTACAACTGCAAAGATAAAGCTGTCAAAACCAGTCAATCAAGCGGACACAAAAAGTACCTTGGTTTCAGGTTCTCAGATGTGACTGATGCTTTTCTTTCCTAAATATACATCTACTGTCAGTTGGATAAAACAACAAATGTGACTGTTAACTTCTCGAAACATTGATTGATTAAACTCTCTGCGGCACAAAGTGGCCTCAGTGTGAAGGCTCTGCTATGGTAAAAAAAAAATCTCAAATACAAATTTAGCTTAGGATGACCTGGGTCACCTCTATAATAGGGCAGATGCTAATGCAACTGATTGTTTTCATTATTGATAAATATATGCATAAAATAGTCTATAAAATAGATTGAAATGACAAACAAGGTAGATCACAAGCCTCCCGATGATGTGTTCCCCCTGCCTATCTGACCAAGAGTCAAAAACCACAAAGGTTTTTAGTTTACAATGATATAAAAGAGAAAAACTCCTTGAAGCAGAGAATGGTACATTTTCACTTGATATGAGTCAAACAAGTTCACAACTAGTTACTGCCTTATGTTTGTATACCTCCACCAACCAGTCAAGTTGAACTTTACATAAATGTCTGTTCAAACTCATATTTATGAAAACTCTAGCTATTTAGAGCACCTTTGGTATGTTTGTAGATCTGTGATATATGAATTAAATCTAATTGATTTGGCTTTGATCTTCTTGCTCTGCTGTATGCCTATTATTAAGTAAGATTATTAAGAAAAACAATCACTCTGGCCCCTTGTACGTGTTCAAACATGAAGTCAAAGAATGAATGTGATACGTGAGATCACAGGGGCCCTGACCTTTAAACCACAAAATGTCTAATCATTTCATCCTGGACTTTCTCGAGAATAGGATAGACAAAAGTAGACGGAGACAAACTGAAAACAAAACTCCTCTGGCCACAACAGAGGCATAATGGAATGTGGACAAAGGGTAAAAACATAATGAATCATATATTTTTTTAAATGATCATCATCTTTAACCTGGACATGGTCTTAATGAATTAAAAACATCATAGAGTACCGGAACATCCTGCTTGTTAGCCAGCACAAGGAGAGGAACACCCTCTAATACCTCACTGTTGATCATTTTCTCTGTAGGAGACAAAATGCAAATATTCACAAAAAAAGAAGACAATCTACACCTATCATCTATCATCACATACCTTTCTCAGATACCTTATGTTGCACGTATTGTTTTGAAATATATTCTTATGTTACACTGAACTCAAACACTGGTCTGTTGAAGTTTGAAATGTTATGGCAAATACAAACCATAAATAGGCCATTATATTCAGCATCAAAAGTTTGACTACAACTGTTTCAGACACAGATACCAATTTAAGTATACTGGAGGACAGAGGGTAACTCACCAAAGGCCTCCTTTGATTCGGTCAGGCGCTCTTCATCAGTTGAGTCTATCACATAGATGATTCCATGTGACTCAGCATAGTACTACAAACACATATGAGAGAGACACAGGATGTCAGAGCAGGGTCCTTTTCTTAAAGAACCAACAGCATCGGTATGAAGGCAGAAGTGAAGTACCTATATAATACTAGTGCAGTGCTGATTCCAACCATGCTGCCCCTGTTGATGCTCCGGAGCTACTACAGAATCATTCCTTAGTGATTCCCCCTCAAAACAGTCTTACAATATACTGGCACTATTTTATTGTTTGTGTGCTGGATATTATGTGTAGAGCTTTTTATATACAGTCTACAGTGTGAAGTAAGATCATTTTGTGTTCATCACATCTGGTTTATCTGCAATTAAGATAATTTAGTTCATGTTTTTCATAAAATTAAATCCAGTGTGGATTAATTATAGAATTGAAGAATATACCGAACTGCTGGCACACAATGTATGCCGGCTATTTCAGAAGTCTGTAAAGTGATCAACACAATCTTCAGATTCAAGTTTACAACTTTTCAGAACAAAAGCCCTTTAAATCAGCTTGATTTGTGGTAAATTATTGGTATTAATGCATAACCTTTCTTGTCTTTACAGTACATCAATGCATCTTTCTCTATGAATATATAATAATAATAATGGGGAAGACTGGAATCAAACTGCCATACCTCACAGCCACAGGCACACAAACATTGCAGAAGTGTGTAGAATTTAGTGACATAAAAGCGGTGAAGTTGCATTAAGCAGCTGAATACCCCTCACCTCATCCTCCCCTTCCAAACATGAAAGATAACCTGTGGTAACCTTCAGTTTTCATAAAAACTCAAAGTGTGGTTAGTAGAGATGAGCCGGATACTCGGCTCATAGCCGGTATCCGGTACGGATAAAGCACTTTTGCCGAGCACGAGTATTATACGAGTAATACGAGTCAATATCTGTGCTCGGACTGAATGAAAATCCTCACACAGCGTCACAGCGCTCCTCCCCTTCACACACCGCTCTGCTCACTCACTCACAGAACAGCTTTCTGTCTCTCAGTCACTCAGGTTCGCGGGTCTTTTCCGTTAACGTTTAGGGTTTCTTCAGCTTGAAGATTATTTCAGTTTGTACTTACTTATTAACCAGTAGAGTTCTGTTAAACGTGGGTTCGTTCAGACGTGGTGCTGGTAGAAAGCGACTCGCGTTGCGTCTCTGCCTGTCGGAGATTTTTTTTTTTTTTACTTCACGCATTGAGTGTCTGATTACTATCTAGCGTCTGGCTACTCTCTCTCTCTGCCGGTCGTTGGAGTTTTTTTTTTTAAACCGTCAGTTGGCTCTAACCAGTTTTATTTTACTTCACACACTGAGTGTCTGACACTTTCTAGGTAGTAGTGGTATAAAAAATATTACAAATTAAGCTACACACACACACACTCCCCCTCTCTGTCTCTCTCTTACTCACACACTCCCCATCTCTCTCACACACACACACACACACACACACACACACACACACACACACACACACACACACACACACACACACACACACACACACACACACACACACACACACACACACACACACACACACACACACACACACACACACACACACACACACACACACACACACACACACACACGTTGAGTATCTTACACACTGGACCTATAAATTGGGCAAGCAGTTTTTCCACATCTCTTTATTTTTGGGGCTGGAAAACTCAGGAGTTATGTGGATACCAGGAATAACCATAGAAAAAGAAATGCATTTTAAACCTAAAACATAGTAATGTGGATGTAGCCCCGCTTTAATCTTAAAATATCCAAGCCCCCCCTCCAAACTGTTTTGAATACTCCTTTATTTAGCCCCCTGACTTTGAAATATATATATATATATATATATATATATATATATATATATATATATATATATATTTAGAATAATTCATTACAGAATATAATGCCATCAGTCCGATGTTGGTTTGGTCAGGGTATTTAAAACATACTTCAGGAAATCTAAAAAGTATGTGGCTAATGAAAAATTCCTCTCAGGATATTGTTGGTGGTAATTTTTAACTCACCTTGTCCCACAGAGACTGAAGCTCATCCTGACCTCCCAGATCCCAGAACATGAGACGAGCCTTGCCCATGTCAATTGTACCAACTAGGGAGGACAGTGAGACAATGATAATCAAGCGCCAATTGTAAACTATAAGATAAGCAGCATTAGGTGATCAAAGCGTAAGAGTTAAGTAAAATAAAAAGTCTTTCGGAAAGGAGACATTAATGACTTTTCAAAGTTATCATTACTATTGCAAATTATTAATCACTTCATCTTCAGGAGTTGTACATGTCGACGCATACATACAGTGCATCCGGAAAGTATTCACAGCGCGTCACTTTTTCCACATTTTGTTATGTGACAGCCTTATTCCAAAATGGATTAAATTATTTATTCTATTTTTTAGAATTTTTGCAAATTTATAAAAAATAAGAAACGAATAAAACATGTACATAAGTATTCACAGCCTTTGCCATGACACTCAAAATTTTGCTCAAGTGCATCCTGTATCCACTGATTATCCTTGAGATGTTTGTACAACTTGAATGGAGTCCCCCTGTGGTAAATTCAGTTGATTGGACATGATTTGGAAAGGCGGACATGATTTGGAAAGGCAGACACCCGTCTATATAAAGGTCCCACAGTTGACAGTACATGTCAGAGCTCAACCCAAGCCATGAGGTCCAAGGAATTGTCTTTAGACCTCCGAGACAGGATTGTATCGAGGCACAGAAAAAATTCTGCAGCATTGAAGGTCCCAATGAGACCAGTAGCCCCGATCATCCGTAAGTGAAAGGAGTCTGGGACCACCAGGACTCTTCTAAGAGCCGTCCACCCGGCCAAACTGAGCGATCGGGGTAGAAAGGCCTTAGTCAGGGAGGTGACCAAGAACCCGATGGTCACTCTGACAGAGTTCCAGAGTTGCACTGTGAAGAGAAGAGAACCTTCCAGAAGGACAACCATCTCTGCAGCACGCCACCAATCAGGCCTGTATGGTAGTGGCCAGACGGAAGCCACTCCTCAGTAAAAGGCACATGACAGCCCGCCTGGAGTTTGCCAAAAGGCACCTGACGGACTCTCAGACCATGAGAAACAAAATTATCTGGTCGATGAAACAAAGATTGAACACTTTGGCCTGAATTCCAAGCATCTTGTCTGGAGGAAACCAGGTACCGCTCATCACCTGGCCAATACCATCCTTACAGTGAAGCATGATGGTGGCAGCATCGTGCTGTGGGGATGTTTTTCAGCGGCAGGAAGTGGGAGACTAGTCGGGATCGAGGGAAAGATGAAAGTAGCCATGTACAGAGACATCCTTGACGAAAACCTGCTCCAGTGCCCTCTGAACCTCAGACTGGGGTGAAGGTTCATCTTCCAACAGGACAACGACCCTAAGCACACAGCTGAGATAACAAAGGAGTGGCTTCAGGACAATTCTGTGAATGTCCTTGAGTGGCCCAGCCAGAGACCAGACTTGAACCTGATTGATCATCTCTGGAGAGATCTGAAAATGGCTGTGCACCGACGCTCCCCATCCAACCTGATGGAGCTTGAGAGGTCCATCAAATAAGGAAGGGCAAAAATAGGTGTGCCAATCTTGTAGCATCATACTCAAAGACTTGAGGCTGTAATTTCTGCCAAAGTTGCTTCAACAAAGTATTGTAGCGTCCCCGCTTACAGAGGACAAAGAACTTCTTCGTCGTTTAGCGACTTTTATTAACATTTGCACGAACATGTCCACTTCTTGCTTCACTCCGTCACTCGCACACATCAACAACCCCTTCACTTCCTCATTGACCCTCGATCCCCCCAAAACCAGCCAACGAGAGCCTGACTTCCCCAAACAACCCCATCCTATTGGTCCAAACAGTCACATGTCCCACCCCGACCCCTTCACTGACCCTCAGGATATCAGAACGCTCCTTAAACAAAGTGTTTTACTGATCAACATCAAAACCACACATAAACATAAACCCAGTCCGTTACAGTATTGAGCAAAGGCTGTGAACACTTAGGTACATGTGATTTTTAATAAATTTGCAAACATTTCTAAAAAACTTTTTCCACTTTGTCATCATGGCGTATTGTGTGTAGACTTTTGAATTTAATCAAATTAAGAATAAGGATGTAACATAACTAAACGTGGAAAAAGTGAAGCGCTCTGAATACTTTCCGAATGCAGTGTAAGTACAAATTGTGTACATGTACACCTGTACACAATCTTGAGGGTCTAACCGAACAGTGATGCACCCAGGGTAGTCACAAGTGTATCATTCTTCATGAAAAACACTCATTGAACCATTCACTTACTATTAAGACCAACTGTGGTTGTGATCTTTGATAAATTCATTCCTTTGTAGTTCTTACTGAACTTTGTTTTGGTTTGTTCCAGAAAGGTCTGCAGAAAGAGAAAACAGTTAGTCTAGAGGATAAGTCAGACCATGCATGTTGTGTAACAAGTTACATTTAATTGCACAAGCTAAGATATTCAGAAAGGTCCTTAGATCACATCATATATATGACACATTGGGTTACTCCTATTGTGTCTTAATCACCCGCACTTTCAAACCAAACGTAACTCGACCCCATCTCCTACAGCTTTCCATACATTTACTAAGTTTACAAAGTCTGTTGTTTTTACCCAGTCTGACTTTACAAGTATGTCCAATCACACTGTGTGTTGTGTATTTGCACTGTTACTTTTACCTCAGGTTCTGGGATCATAAATGAGCTAAACAATTTTTCTTTCAAATCAACCGCTAGTGATGATCTGACTAGGGACAAACTTGATCACTAGAAGTTTTGACAGCAGAATTTTGTTGGAGATTTGACCTGTGTCGCTCCGTCAAATCTGTGGTCATACTCTGTTTTCTCTTTATTCTCTTTTTCTGACTATGATTCATTGATGGAAAAGCCTGTAAATGATCTGAATGTCTTTAGTATATATCTAGGGCAGCAGGACTCCATCTGATTGGCCAAATGGCACATGAAACACCATTTATCACAGTTTTGGCCGTGTTTTGGGATAGGTCTATCCCGGACGTTGATATCGCGATGACGATAGATTTTCGATATATCGTGCAGCCCTAACTGAGATCATCTGCAGCAAGTCTACTTGAAAAGAAAATTAGACATGCATCTTTTGTTAATACCCTCCAACGTTGTGGAACAGACTGCCACTAGATATCAAATAATCTAGTTCAGAAAAGGTCTAAAACCTTACATTTCTCTGCTTAAGCCTCAACCAATGTATTCTTAAAATAGATTCTACATTTTGACATGCTTGTATTTTCATCTCCACAGGCTGGCGAGTCTTAACGAGAAGACGGCGTCGGAGTCCACGGTGAACGGTGATTCGCACGGCAGATTCAAGTGTGTTGCGCTCTTCATGCTCTTTCCCCTCCTCTCCTCATGTCTCCTCCCGTGAGTACTCTGCCGCTGACTTTCTCCACGGCAGCACTGGGCTTGAAGTTAGATCCTGCTACAGCTCCTGCTACAACGAAACATCTCACCTACCGGGTGCCCGATGAGTAAAATGGACACTGTTGACTGACTTTACAGAGCAAGGTGCGCGGCACGAATTCTATGGACAATTCCATTGCGATATCTGAACTTCATGCCCACCGTGGTGCAGTGCACTTAAATGACTTGTTGAAGTAATATTTGGTTATCTGTTCGCTGATACTAAATTAAAATATATACTGAAGTTCCATTTTGTTGCTTGAATTGAATTGTGTTAAAGAGGCTCACTGTGAAAATATATTATGTTCCATTATCTGAATGATAAATAAATATACATATATACAATAAATAATTGTGTTTATTTTTCAGTTAAGGAACACTGGTCTGTGAGTTTACAGGAAGGGATGGGGCGGTTAGAGTTAATACATATTTTCTTTAGATGTACACATCACTGACCTGAACTAATAGTCTGTCAAGATATCTGACAGGGATTTAGCACCCGTTACACTTGCTGTAGGAAGTCGCGCTCACGCAAGATACCGAAGATGTTGTTCTCATAATACGTGGGACTAGAGCGATTATTCCTTAGGCTTGGATTTTTATTCGAATGAATTCTTAATTACGAATAATCGAATATTTGCCTATTCATTACCAACCCTATGTTATACAGAAACATTTACTTATTACAATGATTAAACTCACTAACAATGCCAGACAACGGTAAAAACGGGGCAACATGGGTACAATATGATCACATGACTAGAATAGAAAAGAATGAGATAATTTCAGGGTCAGCCTCACAGATTTAAATTTAAAGTTTATCACTGAGTGAGTACTTTTGCGACTGTAAGTCTGGCATTTCATGGTGATAAAGCTCAAACAGCAGATTTGCATACACACTACTGACAACCTAATTAACTCTGTGACGAGAGAGAGAGGGGTAAATCTGTAAATGATTTCCCCCCCATTCCAAATAAATATTACATTTCATAGGATAAGCCTACTTAAAGGGAATCATAGAGTCATGCTCAGCTAACTTATTCCATCTGATAAGAATCTATATCTTTTATAAAGATACTCATCAGAGTAGCTAAGCGGATTTTGTCTGTCTGAAGACCCTTGTTCTCTACAGAGACCCTCTAAGACCCGGCGCCACAGGATCCTCTAAGAACGGTGATGTCATGTTTTAAACAAATTGATTAGTCAGTGGGCGGAGTTTTCCCTGCTGCTTGAGCTCTTATCTCCAAATTAAACTGCTCTGAAGCAGGTAAGCTGTTCAGCATAAGTTACCATGGTGATTTACCCCGATAAGAAGTGAACAAACTTTGTAGAACCGGAAACCAAGAATTTTAACCTGAAGTTCCACGATTACAACGCGTTCCACATTATTATGCAAATTGAATTTAAGGGTCATAAACATTCATTTTTTAGTTTTTGAATTAAACTCATGGACGGTATTTTGTCTCAGGGCTATTTGGATGATTGAAATCAATCTCAGACACCTGTGATAATTAGTTTGCCAGGTGAGCCCAATCAAAGGAAAACTACTTATGAAAGATGTTCCACATTATTAAGCAAGCTACATGTTTCAGGCAAAATGGGGAAGAAAAAGGATCTCTCTGCTGCTGAAAAGCAGCAAATAGTGCAATACCTTGGTCAAGGTATCACAACATTGGATATTTCCAAAAGAATTGCGCGTGATCATCTGACGGTGAAGAAATTTGTCACTGATTCACAGCACAAGCGGGTTCGTTCAGACAAAGGCAAAATAAGGAAGATTTCTGCCAAACAAATGCGTAGGGTTAAGAGAGCAGCCACTAAAATGCCATTGAATAGCAGCAAACAGGTGTTTGGAGCCGCTGGTGCCTCTGGAGTCTCGCAAACTTCAAGATGTAGGATGCTCAAGAGGTTTGCAAGTGTCCTTAAACCCGTTATTCGGCCACTCCTAAACCAAGCTCACAAGCAAAAAAGGTTGCAGTGGGCTCAGGACTACATGAAGACTAACTTCCAAACTGTTTTGTTTACGGATGAGTGCCGTGCAACCCTTGATGGTCCTGATGGATGGAGTAGAGGATGGTTGGTTTTTTAGATTTTTTAGATTAGATTTCTTTATTTATCCACACAATGGGGAAATTCACTTGTTACAGCAATAAAGGAAAACAGAATTAAAGTAACAGTGCCGAAGCACAATAAAAAAGAAGAAAAATACACTAAAAACACTATTTACACACTAAAAAGAGGTACGAAAAGTGAGAGCTGCTGTAACAGGCTGCCACTCACGCAGCGCCATCTTCCTTTCAATAAGTGAATGGCCACCATGTCCCAACAAGGCTGAGACGTCAACAAGGAGGTGGCGGAGTCATGTTTTGGGCCGGAAACATGGGGAGAGAGATGGTAGGCCCCTTCAGGGTCCCCGACGGTGTGAAAATGACCTCGGCAAAGTACGTACAGTTTCTGACTGACCACTTTCTTCCGTGGTACAAAAAGAAGAACCGTACCTTCCGAAGCAAAATCATATTCATGCATGACAATGCACCATCTCATGCTGCAAAGAATACCTCTGGGGCATTGGCTGCTATGGGCATAAAAGGAGAGAAACTCATGGTGTGGCCCCCATCCTCCCCTGACCTTAACCCTATTGAGAACCTTTGGAGCATCATCAAGCAAAATATCTATGTGGGTGGAAGGCAGTTCACATCCAAGCAGGTGCTCTGGGAGGCTATTATGGCATCCTGCAAAGACATTAAAGCAGAAACTATCAGAGAACTCACAAGTTCAATGGATGCAAGAATTGTGAAGGTGATATCAAAGAAGGGGTCCTATGGTAACATGTAACTTGACCTGTTAAGATGTTTTTGATTAAAACTTTTTTTGATTTCAGTAAATATGACCTCTTAATGCTGCAAATTCAACAAATGACAATTCTGCATAATAATTTGGAACACTGCATTTTTATTTATTTATTTTTGAAAAAAAATACTGTAATCATTGGGAGGTTTGTTCAACAGTTGATGACTTGAAAATTATACTGACTGGCTGTGCATTACTATTTAGGAAAATCTGAGCAAAGTGTAATGAAAGTGACATGATTTCTTAAAAATCCATGAAAAATGTTGAGTAATGCCCAATTAGGGCTGCCACTAACGACAATTTTTCTATCGATTAATTTGTCCACTTTTTAACCGATAAGTCGATTAATCTAAACGATTAATTTTCCTCCAAAAAAAATCTTATTGACCATTTCATGTCATTTCTGAAGCGCCGCACCGCACTGCTCAGCGCCAATGAAAGCCAGGCGCCTCCTATCCACCCCCGTTAAACCTTTGTGCGGTTCACATGGGCTGCACCGATGGTTTCAGCATCGAGTCTGTCGAGTTTGCTTAATAATG
The DNA here is from genome assembly GCF_947347685.1 of Pleuronectes platessa. NCBI lineage: Eukaryota > Metazoa > Chordata > Actinopteri > Pleuronectiformes > Pleuronectidae > Pleuronectes > Pleuronectes platessa. Next base: position 30,543,451 of record NC_070627.1, on the reverse strand, counting down.
TGCGTGAGACAGACTTTGTACCAATGTTGACTTCTTTATTCGGGTCCTCACTTCCGTGTCTGATCCCGCCCCCCACATTCATTGCCTCATCCTATTGGTCCACAACATACGGGCTTCATATTAGCTCAACCTACATGTCAATCAACTGTTCTGAATAACATTGAACGATACCACAGTCTATTTTTTCCACTCGCTGCAAGCGTATCACGCCAGGAAACACACTGGAAAATGATTTTAAACTATATTAATGACACATTTTATATGATATAAATGATCAAATATGCATCCCATTTTTTCTATTCCCCTTCTGTTGTCCTAGAGTTTTAATTTCCCCAATTTCCCCAATCACATAATTAAATGACCCCCTCTGCCCATCCACTACAAGCACAGAAGCAGATAGACAGAGAGCGAGAGGGGGGGGGCCTAAAAAAGACCATCATAATTTACCCCCAAACTAGTACATTGAACGGGTTACATACAAAAACAAGCGGAGAAAGCAGAATCGTTTGCTCACCGGCGCTGAGAAATGCACGTCCTGTGTGAACAGCCGGGCACCTGCATACGCTTTAGAATAGCGCTGTGCTGTGCAGCGCAGCGCTTCCGCGTCCGGTGTAAACCAGGCGTTACGTAGTGTTATTGAAGAAGAACATTTGTAACTTATAATTAATTGAAATTAAACGTTTTAGAAATCGAAAAGGTAAATTCATAATATGTGTGGGTCCGACGCGTCAGTTTAAAATATTGATGTCGACGCATTTTCAGCGTCGACGTCATCGATGACGTCGACTAATCGCAGCAGCCCTATGCCCAATATTGCAATGTTAAGGGGCATGCTATACCCTGTCCCTTCACCAAATAGGTGCCGTTAGGCCTGTACGTCCAAGGATACAGCCCTAAATGTTTTACAGAATGCCACCAGTCTAAAACAATAACATACACTACATGTACGTTTTTATACAGTTATATGAATAATCAATGCACCGATGAATATTATTCCTTGGTCAACAAGAGACTCTGCTCCTCTGATGTTTTGTCATCACTCACACTCAAGAATTGATATTTATAAAAACCTACTGAATTCATATTTATGTTCCTTGATAAACGGGGCGATTCTTCTGCAATTATGGTTGCAAGATTCTATCTTCGTCTGCAGTAGCCATATTTCTTCAAAGCTAATGGGTAGCTAGGAAAGCAACAGCTGGGCGAGCGCATCTCGTTAAGGAGGGGGGAGGGGCACTCAAGACAGGTCAATCTGAGGAGGGCTGTTTTAGACAGGGTAAAAAGGTGCTGCTTTAAATGATCCTTGTGGTATTTTGACCAAAATATGTTACAGACATTTCATTAAGACCCCAAAGAACCATATCAACTGTGGTAAAATGGGCATTATATGTCTCAGTTAAAAAAAGTTTAGTTAAACCAAAGATTATTTCATAAATCTGATTGAATTTGTGCTCATTAAAAGATAAGAGTGATAAAGGGCTGAAATATTTTTGAATTGTGTTTTTTTAAATAATGATTTAATTATTTTCCTGGCACAAAAGGGTGAATGAATAACAACAAAAACACAATAAACCAACATCAGTATCGGCTATCGGCTAGACTGTTGTTTTAAACGGTATCGGCCAAGAATTTCCATATCGGTGCATCCCTAATTTTTATTTAATTTATTTCATAATTAATTTTGTTTCATTGTCGATACTCTATAGGCCTTGTTAGTTCCAGGTTCAATATGTGCACTAAGGTTCTTTCAATAAGTTTTCAATAAACGTTGAACCCTTCTGGCCCTTGACTTTGTGATGGCAGATTTTATATTTAGTTAAGTTGAATGAAGGAATGATAAGTATAGATGGAGAATATTATTCTGAGATGTGTTCCAGTGTGTTTTAAGACTGCAAACATGTGGGGGGCAGCTTAGGAGACTCAGATGTGTATTCGTTGGAGACTCCTCTGTGCCTCTGCTGAGACAAAAGGTTTTCACACCTAGACTCTTTTATGGGTCATCCAGCAGAGACGGGGGTCTAAGAGAAACTTGGAGTCTAAGCAGACGCCTGATGCCATTGTATTGTAACGTTCAAAGGGGTCCTCATTCAGATTGAAGGTGACCAAATGTAAGCCTGATTACAACAAAGCAGAGATCTGATTGGATGAACATTCTGCATCTGTGTGAGGAGGGGTTTGACTTGTATAAAAGCATTGTGAGTTCACTGTTCATGTGCGCTTGCTCGGATCTTTCAGTGGTACAAGCAAGTTGCCCCCAGCCGCAGCTGGGTAACAATTAAACAACCAGAATTGATAATTGTCATTGCTGTGAAATGTAATTAAATATTCTATTACAACTTGTAGCAATTTTTTTATTTCGGCCCACTGTGTATTTGAGTTTGACAACCCTGCTCTAGGAGAAATCAATATGCTGTGTAACATTTATTTTATTAAATTACTGCTTCATCAATGTCATGTCTCCCATTTATATTTGTATTTCCTGTTGTGAATACTACACCCGACCAAACCTTTGATGGAGCAGTGACTCACATATATGTCAGAAATATCAAATGAATATGACAATATTACAGCAAGATCAATGCTGTAAAATACCCTTATCTTTCTGATCTCCATTACACGTGGCATCTAATGCACTTCTGTCTGTCCTGGGAGAGGGATCCGTCACGTGTTACTCTCTCTGAGGTTTCTATGTTCTATTTACCCTGTTAAAAGGTTTTCTTTTGTAGTTTTTCCTTATTCTTTTAGAGGGTTATGGGCAGAAGATGTCAGACCTTGTTAAAACCCTATGAGACAAATTGTGATTTGTGAATATAGGCCATTCAAATAAAATGTGTTTCCTGTTATCATAAGCAGTGTACCTGTATGGGACGTATATTGTGATGGGTCACCGACGGTAGTTGTTCTGATTACGGAGCGTATCCTGGTTCAAGTAGACATTCTTCATGTCTTTTTTATACTATGGACTCAGTAAAAGTGAAGTAAACTCTTGGCTACATTAAAATGTTTAATAGAAGTTGAGAGATGGAGCAACAGTGGGTTTGCGAGCCGCTTCTTCGATGCTGGTCAGAATCCGAAACTAAACGAGCCTTTCTCCTCCGCTTCAGTTTTTCGGCCAGTGAGTGTGGAAATAAGGCTGTTTCAGTGGCTCGCAGACGGAAAACGGGACTGGCGAGAGATTTCACCGCAAAGCATATATAGATTACGTGGCTCGCAAGAGGCAGGGCACCGTAGTTTTTACAGTTCTTACGGTTATGAAATCGCAGCTGTGTTAAATCAGTTAATCCAGACTTCTCTAATCAGGTTTGCATACATTTAGTAAAGGTTTTAATGCAACTCACAGTTTTTCCGGCGTTGTCCAGTCCAAGAATCAAAACGCAGTATTCGTCCTTTTGGAACATGTATTTATACAAACCAGATAATAAAGTATACATCTTGGAAAAAATGTAAACAAACAAGTACTAAGTCCTGCCAATGTTAGCTTGTTATCTTAGCCTAACTTGGATATCAGAGCCAGCACAGCGAGTGCGCCCTCTGTGGCGTCATTACGATGCAGCTAAACAGACATGATAAAACCGAGAGAGACGCACAAACAGGGCTGCGCTGTTTGTGCGTAACAAATCCCGGAAGTAGACTCTGCAAAACGTCTTCTTCTACTACTTATTTTTCTTATTATAATTTTTTCATTCTTCTTCTGATGTTTAATGGGGGTTGACAAACAACTTATCGGCGCATTACCGCCACCCTCTGGAGAGGAGCCTCTAAAACGTCTTCCTCTTTTTTTGGTTGTTTTTCATGATCGTTGGCAAACAGTTTTATGGTGCATTACCGCCATTAGCTGGTATGGGTTGTCGATCAGGAACCTAAATACATACATATATATAGATATATATATATATCTATATATATCAGGGCCAGCACATACATATATATATATATATATATATGGATGTACAAAAGATCAGATAACCTTAGTGTATAAAAACAAACAACAAAACACACCAGCCGTGCCATGTGGCAAAATAAACTACTGTATTTTTGCATTTTAAAAATCCAAAATAATACTTACTCAAGGGAGCATATAATCACATCACAAACCACCATGAAATCACATTGCAAACCACATGTACATCTAACGAGGCATACAAGCCATAAATCGGACATGTAATTGTTAACGGATAGTCAACAGATCTGACTTACAGTACCTGTTTGGTCATGAAGGGCCTACCTTGCACCAGCAACACTGATGACAATTACAAAATTCATTCATAAGCAGAAAAAAGATAGCACATTTATCTATAGCAACAAGTGTAATAGTTGTATTTGATACCAATTCTCTCTAAATATAAAACAGCCCCAATTAAGTTATACACTTTGACTCAGAGAATTTGGGAGCTACAATGACCTGATGTGTCATGGCTCTGCAGCACAACATTGTAAATAACAATAAGGCACACAACACGTCTGCATTTACTATAGCTGTTGTCAGACATGACCAGTGGGTAAAATCCGGAGATTCACTACAGAGTTTACCCAAAGTTTGCCTTTCACACATACACAACACAGCAGGCGGTTCTCTGCACAGGTTCTTATCATGACAAACTCTGTTAACACAAACGTTAGTGTCTTCCCTGTGTGTTCTTACAGGGAGATATTTGTTTTCTATTTGTTTTTTTCATTGTCTGCTTTGTCATGTGTTAGAAGCGTCATCAATGCCCCCCACTGTATTGCGTTGAATCAGCGAATCCAGTGGAGATTCTCCGCTGTGTTCACAGGTCAACTATTCCTGGATTTCGATGGACTTTATATCAGGAAGACAGGCAAAGAAAGTCTCTCACTCTGACATTTGTGTTCAACATGCAGCTCCTCCAGAGAAAATCCGGAGGAATGTAAAAGTATGTCTGAAAGAAGCTGAAGTTAAACCGTCTTGTGGCATTATAAAGCAATTTTGTCCAACAACTCTTAAACGCTTTATAGTATTTTTCCTGTATGCAACCAACAAAAACTTAACATCGGCTGGAAAGTAGCACGCTAACATTAAGTGTGAGGACTGATAACGTTATAACTTGGGTTACGTAACTCAAGTTAAATAGTTAGCTAGAACACTCACGTAAATTTGATTTACCTTAGGATAGTAAAACGCACACCTAAACCTAACCGGAACTGTTAAGAATTAAAAAAATTCCATATCCGTATATACATATATTCCTATCCCATTGTCTCACCAACTTCATATCCATAAGGGATGGAGTTGTACTCTCATCAATCCTGTGACCATACTACTCACAGGCCATTATGACTCGCATCCACATCCAAAATAAATGGCTTGTAAAAATTCGCTGAAGCCAATATTGGTGCTGTGGTGAGATTGGTTTTGAGTGTCTTAAAGGTCTGCAACATACAGTACCTCCGTCCAGTGATCTTTAAGGGACAATATCCTTTCCATAAACCTTTGAAATGTGATTGTGGCATTGCAAAGGCATATCACTGTGCCCTGGGAATTGACTTCCTCACTGAAAACTATTTTTGGCTTATTAGTTTCAGCTACATCAACGGAGTGCAACAAGCCCAGGGTAACTTGTGGCTGAAGGTAAGCCACTTCTCTGCTTACATTGGAAACTGAGACAGTGGCCAATCCATTTTTGAGAGCTACCAATGCTGTGGAGATCAGAAGGCCTGCAGGAAGTTTATTTGTGTTGTTATCCGGTTCTAATAGTAGGGTTTGTATGTGGTATTTGTTACCATTGGGGCCTGTGGCTGAGAACATAACTGTAGTGCCAGCAGGAATCTGGAGGGGGCCATCAGCCTGCATCCGTTGGTGACCAGAGTTTCCATCACTGTGCATAGTTTCTATTAGCTGACACTGTTGGAACATCAACCCAATTCATTATCAGGTAAACAACAGAACATCGGCCGACAAATTACTTTAACAATCCAGGTGGCACGCAATTTTATGGGGAGCAAAGGTCAGCCCCTTGATACAGGATCTACCATTATTATCACGATCAGCCAGCACGATACAGGATCCGCCATGCAGGATCCACCATGACGATCTCTGATACGCTATTCACCATCATAATCCACGATGTGGCTGCACTCGCGGCCCTGGATCTTCTGACGATAAGGCAAAGGGACTCCGGGAAGAAGTCAAGTCAATAACATGTATTGATGAGATATTAATTTCTTTAATGTGATAAGGAGGGAGAAGAGGAAGAAGAAGCTGGGAAGAGAAGCTCAGCGTGTCATGTGTCCCCAGACATTCTAGACTTACAGCAGCAGAACTAAGAGTAGGTCCAAGACAAGCCTGGACTGGCTCTAACTATAAGCTTTATCGTAAATTAAGGTTTTAAGCCTACTCTTAAACGTACAGATGGCCTCCCGAACTGAAAGAGGGAGATGATACGTCTTTATCGACCTACTGCTGGAGCCTGATAATAAGGAATTACAATAATCAAGTCTGGATGACACAAAGGCTAGACTAGTTTTTCTGCATCTTTATGAGAAAGGACATGTCGGATTTTGAGAGATTACGCAAGTGAAAGAAGGCGGTCCTAGAAATTTGTTTAAAGATAGAAAGTTCCTGACTATTTCATTTGAAGCAATGGCAATGTCGTATGTAAGGTGTGTAGGTTTAAGTGTTAGAACCTCTGCTTTATCTGAGTTTAATAAGAGAAAATTGCGGATCATCAAGGTTTTTGTGTCCTTGAGACATGCTTGGAGTCTAGTTAATTGATTACACTGTTCTGGTTTTATTGATAAGTATAACTGGGTGTCATCTGAATAGCAGTGGAAATTTTTGATAAACCAACAGGAAGACTTAAATGTCTTGATGTCTGGCTATAAATGTAATGTATCGAAGACAAAAGTCCTCACCTTGAATTATACTCCTACCAAGGATATTATCCAAAAATATTGCCTAAAATGGGAAGCTGACTAATTAAAATATTTGGGGGTGTACTCACCAAAAAGCCTGACAAATCGGTTTAACATTAATATTGGAACTTTGACCCCTAAACTAAAGGCTGATATAAGGAGGTGTTGTTATTCCTGAGGGGGAGAGTGGTCGTCCTCCAACCTGAAGGTCGGCAGTTCGATCCCCAGTCTGACCCATCTGCATGCCGATGTGTCCCTGGGCAAGATGCTGAACCCCGAATGGCCCCCCATAGAATAACAAAGCGCTGCGAATAGATGCACTGTATGAATGTGTGTGTGAATGGGTGAATGTAAAACTGTACTGTAAAGCGCTTTCAGTGGTCATCAAGACTAGAAAAGCACTATATAAATACAAAACCATTTACCATTTACCATTCCTTTCCTATATATAAATTCAAGAATTGAATCGGCTAGGT